>NC_136267.1:187916953-188359453 GCF_964187855.1 Myxine glutinosa | reverse complement strand
ATTGATTTCAAATTGTTTGGAGATCTTTTTAATCCCTTCCCAGACTCGTAGGCATCTATAACCTTCTTTCTGAAGGCCTCAGAGAGCTCTTTTGATCTCGGCATGGTGACGCCGCACACTTCAACAACAAAGAGAAAACCACACTAAATGTCTGAGGTTTAAATAAGACAGGTTCCTCCAAGATCCTCTCTAACGATGTTCTAATCATTTGCACCTGAGCTGGTGCACGTGATTCTAATTTTAGGTATTTGAAGTAGTGATAAATGTAGGGGTGTACTTACTTTTTCCACATGCGAAATTTGCATTTATGTTTATTAACTCAACTGGACGGCAGTCCAGTTGAGTTCATCACATACTGAACCCTCCGGCATCCATCGTCTGTGGTCGTCGTCGTCGTCTGTCGTCCGTTAACAATTTCGACGTTAACACTCAAGCATCCACAAATATCAACCGATTCTGATCAAACTTGACCTGCAGCATCCTTACCCCAAGGACCAGGTTGTTATTACATTTCAGCCCGATCCGTTGAAAAATGGCGGACGTAGGCGACCATTTTGTTTTTGGTCATGAAACGAAGTTAACACTCTAACGTCCACAAATATTAACAGATTTTGATCAAACTTAGAATATTTAACCCTTCCCACCAAGGTAGGTTGCTATTGCATTCCAACCCGATCCGTCACAAAATGGCCGCCATAGGCCGCCATATTGTTTTCAGCTCAAACGACGTTAAGACTTTAACGTCCACAAATATTTATGGATTTTGATCAAACTTTGTGTGTGAGACTCTTACCACACAAGGTAGGTCGCTATCGCATGTCAACCCGATCTGTCACAAAATGGCCGCCATAGGCCGGCATATTTTTTCAGCTCTGAAACGACGTTAACAATCTCGCGTCCACATATATTGACCAATTTTCATCAAACTTGGCATGTGAGACCCGACCTACTTTAAAGTTGTCCAGTTAGTTCAGTCGAGTTCTGCTTCCCTGGATGCTCTAGTTTAAATTATACAATGGACTACAAAATGTAAATGTTTCATGATATTTGTTATATGATATCACCTTTATCTATCAATATTGTTGAAATGAAGATCAAATAGCTGTATGTTGAAATATGTTGAAAAAGTGAAAACTTTACATGGGGTGTACTTACTTTTTCACGTGACTGTATGTAAATAATATGTTATGTATAATATGTGTGTATATAATATACAGCATAATATGTCATGTATAATATGTGTGTATGTAATATGAAGGGCAATATGTCACATATAATGTGTAGAAATATACAGGATAACATGTCATGTATAATATGTGTATATAATATGAAGGGCACTGCCGTGTGTGTGTGTGTGTGTGTGTGTGTGTGTGTGTGTGTGTGTGTGTGTGTGTGTGTGTGTGTGTGTGTGTGAGATATACTGTATTATTGTATATATAATATATATAGTATAACATCTCACGTGTGTGTGTGTGTGTGTGTGTGTGTGATATACTGTATTATTGTATATATAATATATATAGTATAACATCTCACGTGTGTGTGTGTGTTTGTTTGTTTGTTTGTTTGTAATATACCGTATTGAATGAATGAATGATCGTTTTAAGGCCAATTTCCCCGCTAGAGCGGGGGTTAGCCTTGCGGTCCCCATGACAATCATGGTTCCCTGTTTGAGGCAATGTTTTTATGGCCGGATGCCCTTCCTGACGCCAACCCTTAGTCGCCTCTTACGATGCGATTAATATATATAGTATAACATGTCACGTATTGTTTGTTTGTTTGTGTGTAATATACCGTATTATTGTATGCATAATATATAGTATAACATGTCACGGTGTGTGTGTGTGTGTGTGTGTGTGTGTGTGTGTGTGTGTATATATATATATATATATGCGATAAAATTGTAGAACAGGAATGAAAAAAGGAGACGTGTGTAATATCAGATATTTCATATTTACTCTGATATTAAATATCATGGAGGGAAATGTAAGTTAGAAAAAAAAATTACATCTCTGATGATGAAAAATAAAAGGCCAAATATTTAACTTGTTCGGATTTTCAAATGACATGAGTATGGCACCCAATAGCCTCGAGCTCGTATTTCCCTGCCTTCTTTGAGCCTCGGTCCCGAAGCCCCTGACAGCTAAGTGCTGAAATCCAGCCTTGAATTGGGTCCACGTCGATGTCTGTGCCTTTCCTAACGAGTTAAGTGGCTCGCAGTCAAAGTAATCCCGTCACAGGTGCAGCTGCCTTGATTAGGCAGAGACGGATCTGCCTAAGTGGCTGAGCCATCTGGCCGTGGGTGCACAGGCCTTTCTCTCTGCCGATACGTCTGTCTGCTGTGCTCACGATGACGGGCAACTGTGCTGGTAGTCAAGCTGCACTCGTATCACACGTCCAACATCAATTTGTATGATAAATTGGACAAAACTGCAATATTGCCCTTGGTCCTGCAGGAGAATGCAATTTCGCCAAATACAGTGATGCATCACACAAAAAAAGAGATCGGCTCCGGAAATGACGACATGAAATGGATATGCAGCAACACAAATGGTTTTCAGGGAATGTTTCTGGGTACATTATATTGCCCATAAAAACAACATCAACGAATATTATTTAGTGAGTAAGTAAAAGCGTCGACACGGGCACATTCAAAGGCTAACGTACACTGGATCAGCAAGTCGCTGCGTCATTGGACGACTCCCAGCACCATCCCGACATACACCGCTGTGTACTCCCAGTACCATCCCGACCTGACACACACCACTGTGTACTCACAGCACCATCCCGACACACACCACTGTGTACTCACAGCACCATCCCGACATACACCACTGTGTACTCCCAGCACCATCCCAACCTGACATACACCACTGTGTACTCCCAGCACCATCCCGACATACACCACTGTGTGTGCTACAGAATGAGGTGTTTTTACAGCGGCCGGAGTGCAAATCCTGCCACTCACCTCCTTGAGAGAAGACCCAGTACCCTGGTACTCATTTCGCCAACCTTGGAAGGATGACAGGCTGAGTCAACCCCACCTGGTATTAATTCAACAGCTAAACGGGATTCGAACTCAGGACACTAGGATCCCAAGCCCGTCACCGTAACCATTAGGCCAACACCAGGTATCATTGGTCATATGAAAATGGAAAAACATGACACAACAACACAACAACAGGCATTTTAAGGCCATTTTCCCTGCTAGAGCGGGGGTTAGCCTTGCGGTCCCCATGACAATCTTCTCCATTTTGCCCTATTTTCTGCATCTCTCCTTGTTAACCCCCTTGCCCGCATTTCTTCTTCCAACATCTTTAGCCAAGTCTTTCTCGGTCTTCCCCGTCCTCTACTTCCTTCTACATTCATTTCCATCACTCTTCTCAACCAGTCACTTTCATCCTTCCTCAACACATGACCAAACCATCTCAACCTGTTCCTCTTCACAGCATCAATCACAGGCTCTATTCCCATCATCTTTCGCAATTCATCATTTGTCTTCCTCTCTCTCAACGACACTCCGCACATCCACCGAACCATTCGCATTTCCACCCTTTCCAGCCTTCGTTGCTGCTCCACGTTCATTACCCATGTCACGCTCCCATAAATCATAACACTTCTCACACATGCAGCACACATCTTTCCCTTCAACTTCAACGACACTCCCCTCCTCATCAGCACTCCACTCAGTTCCCGAAACGTCTTCCATGCACATCTCACTCTAGCAACCGTTGCCGAGTCTGATCCACCTTCTCCATTCAGCATGTCTCCGAGGTAGCAAAATGTTTTCACACCTTCCAGCTTCACGCCGTCTCCAAGATCCAACTCAACTTTTCCTCCATCTGCAGCTCCCTCTGTGCACACCTTATATTTGAATGTAGCTGCCACACTGGTTAATGACCCTCTCAGACCACTACATTTTTGATGAACCCACTCAGCGCACATTGTACATTGAATGGAGTTCACTCCGACACCCTTCCTGCACACAGCACAGGGCCACTTCCCAGTTCTTTCCACCTCACCACATGCTTTACCACTTGCCATCACCTTAGTCTTTCCTATATTCACCTTCAGACCTTTTGTCTCCATACATTCCTTCCACTTGTTCATCTTTTCCTTCAGTCCATCCATACTTTCCGCAATCAACACCAGATCATCTGCATACAACAACACCCATGGTAAACCCTCCTTTACATTCTGAGCCAGCACCTCCATCACAGCTACAAATAGTAGTGGACTTAGTACCGACCCCTGATGCACTCCCACCTTCACCTCAAACTCACCACTGTTCCCGTCCTTCGTCCTTACAGCTGTGCGCGCTCTTTTGTACATTGCCATCACAACTCTGATGAACCATTCCTCCATTTCTAACTTCCTCAATGCCCATGTCAATACTTCGCGTGGAACCCTATCGAATGCTTTCTCCAGATCAACAAACCCAAGAAACAACTTCTTCCTCTTCTCCATGTACTTCTCCTGCAACTGCCTCACAATAAAGAGCGCGTCTGTCGTTCCTCTTCCTGGCATAAATCCAAACTGCATTTCGTCGATCTTCACCTTCTTCCTTATCCTCCTCTCCAACACACTTTCCAATACCTTCATTCCTTGCTCCAATAACTTTATCGTTCGGTACGAGCCACACTCTAGACTCCAGAGGGTCACCTTTCCCCTTGTATAGAGGGACGAGGGTACTCAGTTCCCAATCCACTGGAATGCGACCTTCTTTCACCACCAGATTACAGATCTCTCCCCATTCTCTTCACACCCCAACTTCCTGCTGCCTTCAACATATCTCCCACAACTCCTGTCGGCCCTCCCGCTTTTCTACTCTTCATTGCTTTTATCGCTTCCTCAACTTCCTTCTCAGTTATCTTCTCTGCCGGTCCTAAAACTGGGTTACTCTCTATGTTGCCATCCCATTCATTCTCTGTATTCAACAGCATTTCCTTATATCTTTTCCATCTTCCTTTAATTCCATCTGGGTCCACAACGATTTGTCCCACTTCATCCTTCAAGCTCACCCCCATCACATCACACCTCTCTTTCGCTATCTGCTTTGCAATCCTGAATACCGCTCTCTGACCCTCTTCCGAATCCAAGCGTTCTCCGAACATTTTCCTACATGTATCCTGCGCCTTTGCTACCTCTTTCTTTGCAGCCTTCTTGGCTGCCTTATAACTTTCATGCTCTGCTTTTTCTGCTCATGTACCCTTCGCCTTCTGCCACTCCTTGACCTTCTTCCTCTTCTCGTCAATCCTCTTTCCAACTTCATCATCCCACCACCATGTTTCCGAGTGCCTCGGTGGTCCTTTTGTCCATCCACATAGTCATACCTCACCAACGGCTCCCAACAGACTATCTTTCATTGACATCCAACCACGTTCAAGCTCAACCACATCATCCTCTACCCTACTCAGCCTCTCTTTTAATGCCTCCCTTACTGTCACCTCTTTCAACCTCCACACCTTCATTCTCGGTTGGTACTTCACCCGCCGAGCTCTCCTCGCACCTTTCACCCTTATGTCGCAGACAACCAAGTGGTGCTGTGAAACAGCCTCCTCCCCAGGGATCACCTTTGTGTCCCGGAGGTGCCCCCTATCTCGCCTACGCACCATCGGCATCAGGTAGTCAACGGTTGTCGTTGACCCACCTGACGTGTATGTAACAAGCTTATTATCCCCTTTCTGGAACTGAGTATTACAAATCAACAAATCAGCTCCATCAGCAAACTCCAAAATCCTTTCACCTTCTCAATTTCTCACACCATATCCGTAACCCCAATGAACTCCCTCAAAACCATCCATACTCCTTCCCACATGTCCATTTAGGTCTCCTCCTACCACAACAACTTCCTCATCTTTCACGTTTTCCATCAGCTTCTCTATCGCACACCAGAACTTGTCCTTCTCTTCATCGCTCCGACCAACCTGCGGAGCATATCCCGAGATGACGTTCACCAAGAGCTTTCCAATCATCATTTTCACCATCATCAACCTATCACTCACTCTCATCACACTCACCACACTGTCTACAAACTCCTCAGAAAACAGGACACCAACACCATTCACGCCCTCCAGGCACCCTTGCCGCACAAACTTGTATTTCTGTCCCTGCCTACCCTTCATCATTCTCACACCACTTCCCTTCCATCTCATCTCTTGCACACAACATATGTCCACTCTTCTTCTGACCAACACTTCCACCACTTCTCCTGATCTCCCTGTCATTGTCCCTACATTCCATGTCCCAGACCTCAGAAACCGATCTCCACTTCGGGCTGTACCCTGCCCATATGTAGTTGTAATTGTCATGGTTCTCTTTTTGAGGCAATGTTTTTATGGCCGGATGCCCTTCCTCATGCCAACCCTCTTAGTCGCCTCTTACGACACACAGGGATACGTTGTACCTATTCTAACCACGGTACACACCGTACACACCGGTCCAAGTCAATTCATGTAAAAGCACAAGGATGGCCGAGTTGTCCTCCCAAATACATTACACATACAAGCTCCTCCACAAGCTTGAGATCACCATTGATAACAAAGAAAAGGTTCGTTTACACTGCACGTTAAGTAGCTAAGATGGCCAGGCGTACAGAATGTAAATGCAACACTTTCGAAGGTGAGATCCTCAGTGAGCAGAAGCACTCGGAGCCCTCAAGCACGTCATGCAAACGAGCCTCAGGAAGCAGGAAAGGAGGCCTCAAGCATGTCGTGCAAACGAGCCTCGGGAAGCAGGAAAGGAGGCCTCAAGCACGTCGTGCAAACGAGCCTCAGGAAGCAGGAAAGGAGGCCACAAGCACGTCGTGCAAACGAGCCTCAGTTTACAGCAGTAGTTTACAATTAAGATAAAAACACCCCGTATTTAAATGTGAGTAACAATAATCATGATGAAATGAGGAAAAATCATGAGGAAAAACATGATGAAAGATGAAAAAAGGTGACTGCATTTAGTCAGGTCAGTCTCTTGACTGCCACCGATATTATGAAACCCAGTGCTACCTTCCGCATGGTCAGGTCGTCGGCGACTTGACCGACTACCCTCACTGGCTTGCCAGTGGGGAGGGTGACTGTGACACCTGCGGTACTAAAAATACCTGTTAACGGGCAGATGAGCTCCCTTAGGGAGCCAACGGCCATCCAGTAAGGAGACGGTGTCTCCAAAAAAACACCCATCCGGTTGGACCGAGTTTTTAGGTAGAAGATTGTAGACAGCAACTGCTCAGGGTGGTACTACCGCTGTTTGTGATCGCAAATGGAGAGCGTAGCAAACATTGACGATTGGTCAGACCTCGGCCAGATTGCCATCAATCGCACGATCCAGAAATCGTACGATCCAGTGTGACTGAGGCCTAACACTCTCCGTGTCAGGATTGCTGGTCTTTAACTTGGTGATTTTAATAAGGATCTCCAATCACTGTTACTACCCTCTTTAACTTGGTGATTTTAATAAGGATCTCCAATCACTGTGACTACCCTCTTTGACTTGGTGATTTTAATGGGGATCTCCAATCACTGTGACTACCCTCTTTGACTTGGTGATTTTAATGGGGATCTCCAATCACTGTTACTACCCTCTTTAACTTGGTGATTTTAATAAGGATCTCCAATCACTGTTACGACCCTCTTTGACTTGGTGATTTTAATGGGGATCTCCAATCACTGTGACTACCCTCTTTGACTTGGTGATTTTAATGGGGATCTCCAATCACTGTTACTACCCTCTTTAACTTGGTGATTTTAATAAGGATCTCCAATCACTGTTACTACACCCTTTGACTTGGTGATTTTAATAGGGATCTCCAATCAGTGTTACTATCCTCTTTAACTTGGTGATTTTAATAGGGATTTCCAATCACTGTTACTACCCTCTTTAACTTGGTGATTTTAATAAGGATCTCCAATCACTGTTACTACCCTCTTTAACTTGGTGATTTTAATAAGGATCTCCAATCACTGTTACTACCCTCTTTAACTTGGTGATTTTAATAAGGATCTCCAATCACTGTTACTACATCCTTTGACTTGGTGATTTTAATAGGGATCTCCAATCACTGTTACTACACCCTTTGACTTGGTGATTTTAATAGGGATCTCCAATGAGTGTTACTACCCTTTTTAACTTGGTGATTTTAATAGGGATCTCCAATCACTGTTACTACCCTCTTTAACTTGGTGATTTTAATAAGGATCTCCAATCACTGTTACTACCGTCTTTGACTTGGTGATTTTAATGGGGATCTCCAATCACTGTTACTACCCTCTTTAACTTGGTGATTTTTATAAGGATCTCCAATCACTGTTACTACCCTCTTTAACTTGGTGATTTTAATAAGGATCTCCAATCACCGTTACTACCCTCTTTAACTTGGTGATTTTAATGGGGATCTCCAATCACTGTTACTACCCTCTTTAACTTGGTGATTTTAATGGGGATCTCCAATCACTGTTACTACCCTCTTTAACATGGTGATTTTAATAGGGATCTCCAATCACTGTTACGACGGTCTTTGACTTGGTGATTTTAATGGGGATCTCCAATCAATGTTACTACCCTCTTTAACTTGGTGATTTTAATGGGGATCTCCAATCACTGTTACTACCCACTTCAACTTGGTGATTTTAATAGGGATCTCCAATCACTGTTACGACCCTCTTTAACTTGGTGATTTTAATAGGGATCTCCAATCACTGTTACTACCCTCTTTAACTTGGTGATTTTAATAGGGATCTCTAATCACTGTTACTACCCTCTTTAACATGGTGATTTTAATAGGGATCTCCAAACACTGTTACGACCCTCTTTAACTTGGTGATTTTAATGGGGATCTCCAATCACTGTTACTACCCTCTTTAACTTAGTGATTTTAATAGGGATCTCCAATCACTGTTACTATGCCCCTTTAACTTGGTGATTTCAACAGGGATCTCCAATCACTGTTACTACCCTCTTTGACTTGGTGATTTTAATAGGGATCTCCAATCACTATTACTACCCCCTTTAACTTGGTGATTTTAATAGGGATCTCCAATCACTATTACTACCCCCTTTAACTTGGTGATTTTATTTTTGTATTTTTTTGTATACAAGATCGAGGCTCGTGAAAGAGCCAACATTAATCATACAAAAGGTCAAACCGACAAATAAAACACAAAATAAGGGGAGCGGTAGACAAGATGGGGAGAGAGGGGGAAGGACACAAACACAACATTTGAGAGCAGGGACATCGAGAGAAATGTGGGAGGGAGAGGGCTTGGGGGAAAGTGGGAGAGGTATAAAACATATGAATAGTGCAAGGACTTCCAGGAAAGAAGTTGGAATTTCAAAAAAAGTGTATCTGGGGTGAATTAGCGGGGGTAGTAAAGATCAAGGTTTTGGATGGGTGAAGATAAGAGATGGTGGTGAACAGCGGTTTTAAAGACCTGGAGGGAGGAGTGGGATTGAAGGGAGTGGGGGACTTTGTTTCTTGAGGCGGGAGAAAAGGGAAATGAAAGAGTGAAGGTGAGCTGAGAGCCTAGATTTTGGCCGTTTAACCAAAAGAGGGTTACTGACAGATCTTGTGCGACCTGCAGGAATATTTGGGGACAGCGCACAGAGCTGGGGGAGCAAGGCCGGAGAGGAGTCGGTAGAAGACCGAAAGACCACCAACCTTCCTGCGGTGAGTGAGTGAAAGGCCCCGGAGTTCGCTTCAGAGCAGGAGATTCCAATGATTCTGAAAGCTTTGGTTTCAACAGCATGAAGCCGAGCTAGGTGTGAAGCAGGAGCACAGGCCCAAAGGGGGGGGGGGGCAGTATGCCATTGAGCTGCAGATGAAAGCCTTGTATGTGGTGAGGAGCTCAGGTGTGCCAAGGAAGGACTTCGCACGACGGAGGATGCCCAGTCGGCGACTGGCTTTAGAGGCCAGCTTGGAAATGTGGTTTTCCCAAGAAAGATCATGGCAGATCGTGAGACCCAAAAGCTTGAGCGACAGAACTTCTTGGAGAGGATTGTTGAGAAAGTAGATGGGAGGGTTTTCCAGTCGGTCTTTTCGGAAAGACATTGTAAGAGTGTGAGATTTGTCAGGATTGAAAGACATGTTCCACTTGTTTGACCAGTCTGTGATTTTGTCCAGGTCTGCCAAGAGAGAGAAGGCTGCAGATTGCCGATTTGAGGGATGAGGAATGGAGCGGCAGAGAGTGGAGTCATCAGCAAAGACATAGAGAGGATTTTCCAG
Source organism: Myxine glutinosa (assembly GCF_964187855.1). NCBI lineage: Eukaryota > Metazoa > Chordata > Myxini > Myxiniformes > Myxinidae > Myxine > Myxine glutinosa. The sequence goes on along the minus strand of NC_136267.1, from coordinate 188,349,240 downwards.
AGAGTCAGAGAGATCATTGATGAAGATCAGAAATAGCACAGGGCCCAGAACACTACCTTGGGGAACTCCAGGCAGAACAGGAAGGGGAGATGAGAGAAATCCATTCAGGGCCACACGTTGACTATGACCAGAGAGGAAGTCCGCAAGCCATGCATGGAGATTTCCATGGATACCATCGGAGGAGAGTTTGGTGAGCAGAGCTGGGTGCCAGACCGTATCGAAGGCACGTGATATGTCAAGGGAGACCGCTCTGATTTCCTGTTTGGCATTGAGGACCTCCATCCATTGTTGAGACAGCAGAAGCAGCATGACCAGAGTAGAATGACCTGGTCTGAATCTAAATTGATGATGGGAGATCAAGCCATTGGAGAAGAGGAAGGATTTGATATCCGAAACAATGATGGATTACATGACTTTGCTGATAATTGGGAGCAGGCTGATTGTCTGTAGTTGCAAGGATCTGTTTTTGCACATTTTTTGTGTAAAGCGGTAATGTTTGCTGATTTCCAAGATGCTGGCAGATGACATTGAGCAAAAGAGAGGGTGAAAAGAACAGAGAGAGGGTGTGAAAGAGCGGCAGAGCAGGATTTTAGGACCCGTGGGCTGATGCCGTCTAGTCCAGTTGCAGAATCAGAGTCGAGGTTTGACAAAAACTTCTCCACCTTGTCAGGAAAGACGGACACAGAGTCTAGGAGCAGTTGGGTTCAACTGGGAAAGGTGGGAGCAGAGAGAGATGGGTTTGGGACACAAGACTTTGAGGCAAACACAGAGTTGAGGCATTCGGCTTTGCCACGTGCAGTGTCAACTGTGTAGCCATTTGACGTAAGGTTGGGGCTGGAGGGGGAACAAACACCAGAAACGGATTTACCAGACGCCACCAGGATTTGGAGGAAGGAAACAGGTTTGAGAGTTCAATCTTGAGTGTGGAGAGATAGTGCTTCCTGGCACTCCTGAGGGTAGACACACACTTGTTCCGAGCTTGGTGGAAGGAACTGAGATTGCCTTCAGTTGGACTTGCCTTCCAAGAGGCAAAGGCAAGTTGTTTCATGGCAACTGCCTCACCACAAGATTCAGTGTACCATGGACAGGAGGAAGGGTAAGAAGATGAGATGGGATAAATCTGTGCATGAGAGAGAGCAGTTTGCTTTGGAAGAATTCCCAGGAAGAATTGATGTCAGAGGCAGTGGAGATGGGAGACCAGTCCAGATGATTGATGGCTGCATGCAAACCGTGCCAATCAGCCTGAGTGAAATGCCAGACTCGTCGGCGCTGAGGAGGCTCTCTGAGAATGGCCAGAGAGATGTCCACTTTAACAAGCACATGATCAGAAGAACCGATTGGAGCAGAAGAAGAGCAGCAGACATTTGCAGGGAAGTTTGGTTTTGGTTTGTCATAACCAAGACTAGAAGAGAAGATACTCCATTGACTGAGATCCGGGTCGGGAAATTGACAGATTGTGTCAGTCCCGATGAGTCGCAGAAGTCCTTTGCTGAGGTGCCATGGCTGGTGAGAGAGGAACCCACACCCAGCCAGCTGGCATGATGATAGTTGAATTCGCCACATATGAGGAAGAGAGAGTTTGTATGAGTTGTTCGAAGTTGGTCCATGTTGTCCGACAGCGAAATGTAAATGGAGTCATCACTGTTTGGAGGACGTTACAGAACACATATGAACAAAAGATGGGAGTGGAGAGGAAGCCGTAGCCAGAGGTACTCTTGGGGGTAGGGTGGAGAGAGGGCAGTGCAAGGAGAGTGAGGAAGAGAGTTTTTGATAAAGATAGCCACCCCACCCCAGGACGAGGCTCAGGTCTATCATACCGGAGGAGGGAGTAACCAGGAAGATATATTAAGGAATCAGAGACATCTTGAAGGAGGAAAGTTTCTGTTAAGCAGATCAAGTCTGGATTGTTAGAAGCAACCTGAATGGAGAGATCAATCAGGTTTGAGCGAAGACCCCGGATGTTTGAGGTCCATACCATTAATGAGGAGAGAGGGGGGGCATCGGATGCAGGACAGGGGAGGGGAGGAGTAGAGTCAGATGAAGGATGAGAGGGGGAGGTAGGGAGAGCAGTTGATAGTGTGTCAGAGATTACAGAAGAGTTACAAGAAAGGGAAGGATGAGGACGAAAGGATTGATGGTGATGGGATGAGGAAAAGTGAGGAGTTGTTTGAGGGGGGGGGGGGGGCAGAGGAAAGTAGAAGGTTGGGGGAGGTGGAGGTATGAGATAGAAGGGAGACAAAGTGGTGAGGAGGTGGCTTTGAGGAGGAGGAGGGGGGAGGGGGGAGAATTGGAGAGGGATGGTTGGGGTGGGAGATTTGAAGGGGAGAGGGTTGGGGGGGGGAGTTTTGAATGGGAGGGGCAAGGGGGGAGTTTCGGAGGGGAGGAGCAAGGGGGTAGTTTAGGAGTAGAGGGGCAAGGGGGGAGATTTGGAGGGGAGGGGCAAGGAGGGAGTTTAGAAAGTGGATGATTAATGAAAGACGAACATTTATAACAAATTGGGTTTATTGTGATTTTCAAGTTAGCGATCCGTTTGAGAATGATAGAGGAGGGGTGGAATGAATGTAAATTTAGAGCATGTAGTGAGGAAGAATTGTAAGAGATTGAATTTTTTTTTTTGAAGTGGCATGAGTTGAAGAGGGAATTGAAAAAAGCCTTTTAAATAGGAAGAAAAACGGCATGTTGTAATAAACCACTGAATAAAACACTGCACGGGAAAGTTTAAACATATTTAAACAGAACCGTGAAGAACAGTCTTATATTCACAAAAATACCAATGGGGAGAGGGCCTAGAGGGACAACCATGAGTCACGTGAACAGGGCAAAAGGTGGAAGGCAAGGAGATAATGGGGGCAGGGCGAGACGGCGCACGTGGACAGAAGCATACGATGAGACAACAGCACAGGTGGATAAAGGGAAATAAATGTTGTTGTTTTTTGGATGGGGGGGGGGGGGGGGTTAAAACGTTAGACAAAGAGTACATGTTCGGAGAAGGTCGGGGGAGAAGGGAAAAATCTAATAACCAAGCAAAAGCGGCGAAGGAAGGAACAAACTTCGACGGGGGAAGCCTCGGGCTACAAGGCCGCACACGCGCGGCAAACAGAAACGATTAATTTATGAAAGATTAACACCGAGAAACTTCCTCAGGACACACTATAGGTACACACACGGAAAGATAAATACAGTTTCGACAAAATACAATTGTGAACAATTACTTAACTTCAACAAGCGTTACGCCTAGGTCCCCCTTCGGTGAAGTGATGCGAGTTGACAAAGTGGAAGACGCAAGGCGGCCATCTTGGATTTTGATGTGGCGACCCAATTTTCAATAGGGTTCTTCCTTATGCCTAGATACACCCACACACCAGATTAGAAGTTGGTACTTCGCTTATTTTTCAAGATATTTCGCTCACAAGGTTCAGACATACATGGCGGTGGCCATCTTGGATTTTGACGTGGCGACCCAATTTTCAATAGCATTCTTCCTTGTGCTTAGATACACCCACACACCAAATTAGAAGTTAGTACTTCGTTTATTTTTCAAGATATTCATCTCACAAGGTTCAGACATACATGGCGGTGGCCATCTTGGATTTTGACATGGCGACCCAATTTTCAATAGCGTTCTTCCTTATGCCGAGATACACCCGCACACCAGATTAGAAGTTGGTACTTCGCTTATTTTTCAAGATATTCCGCTCACAATGTTCAGACATACATGGCATCAGATATACATGGTGGCGGCCATCTTGGATTTTGACGTGGGTTGCACCCACACACCAAATTCGAATGCGGTCCTTTGCTTATGCCCGCACGCATGCACGCACGCACGAACGCACGGACAGACGGACGGGAAAACCATAGTCCCCCTTTCGCTCCGCGGTGCGACGGGAGACAAAAATGCATTGTGATGACAAATGCCCTACCTGAACCCCGATGTATTGTTATGAGATAGAAATAGTTCAGTTCTTTGATGAATCTTAACAATACTATAGTCTTAACAATACTTAACAATACGATACTGAAGAGTCAAGTTTAGGAATTCAAGAGTATAATTCAGACTTTGCTTGACTCAACAACTCAACTTTGACAACTCAACGTTGACTCAACTCAACTTTGGTCCTGTGTAAATACTATTTGAGGATAAGGCTTGTGAAAGCTTTGTTGTACAAAAACAATTATCTTCTGGTTCAAGTGACCCACTGGGAGGACAGCGACTTAATCAGTGATCCTCGGCCCCCAGATCTACACCTCCCTAATCCCTTATCAGAATCCCTCGCCCCCCGATCTCCTCCCCCTAATTCCTCCTACTATGAAGACCCAATCAAATATTATCTTATTGTTCTGAATGGATATAAATTGAGCTAAGTTCGCTCAATCGGGGACGAATGCTCGTTTCGACCCGGGTCCTGTGCTGTGTGAGTTTGATATATATAATGTATTTCTGTTGTAACCGAATGAGTATTTTCCCAGTGTTATTAAAATGTTTACAAGTGTTCATGGCTTTGTTTATGGACTCAAATTGTTCTTCAACATCTGTAAAAAACAAACAAACAAAAAAAAAACATCTGAATCATTGTCCTGTTCTCTTCCCATCCTCTGGAGTCCCTCGGTCGGCTCCACGTTTCTCTTTATCTGGCTCCTGTAACTGATGCACTACATTAATTTTTCAGGGATAACGTTTGAGTGTCTCACCACCTTCATTGCACTGCAATATGAACAGTGAGCTTGTTGTGCTAAACGCCTCAGATTTCTTCGACTTGCTGCCATTCTTTCCCACACTTCGTCCGCTTTCTCTGGTGTAACAACACTTGGCTGGCGCATGCGATTTTTAACTTTTTCACAACATGTTTCTCTCAACTGCTTCACGAGTTTCATATCACTGATGTTGAAGGTTTCCTACGACCACCAAAGCGACTTATAAATGCACTTTAACATTCCCTAAGGGATGCATTATTTTTACATCTTTTTTGAGGACAAAATAAAATCTATCACTGGGACAAAAGTTTAAAAAGACTAACGTTTCGAGCTCTCACTCGAGGCCATCATCAGAGACAAAATTTTAAATAAACAAGACCGAAAGTCTAACAGAGGCGTAGCTGGGCGTGTTTGATATTTTAGTTGACGAAAGATGTAATGACGTGGCATGACACAAAACTGCCGCTACTTTAATATGTAGAAGATATATTTTAACCTGTAGTAACTTTGCAGTCACTACAAAGGGATTAGTCTTACGATTACATTTATTATAATATTCACGTTACGTTATCATTATTACGAAAATGATATTACTATAATAAAAACCGAGGCTAATTTCTTACTTCCGGGGTTACACCGCTTATCATTGATTCATGAACCATACATCGCTTCAATCCATGAGCTTTGTATTCACGACATTGAGATTAAAGTATTATGGTTATATTTACTATATTATTATTATTATTATTATTCATGCAATGTTATTATTTATACATTATATTATTATTATATAACGTGATGTGACATTGACGGGAAAGTCTGTACAGGGATAATGTCTAAACAGCGAAGTCCGAATCTCCTAATGTGTCCACACATGGACAATTTAATTCACTGCGAAGCTTCTTTACAGACTGGATTCCTCGTCTTTTTTCCACCAATGGTGAGAACATGCAGTCCTTTTGGCGCCCAATTTTTGAGTGCCACATCATCGAGCATTCCGTGAGAAAAACATGGGGTCTCCAGATTTATACTAACATCTTAAAAACATAAAATCCTGCTCTGCCGCTCTATCTCACCCTCTCTTTGTTCTTTTCACCCTCTCTTTTGCTCAAGGTCATCTGCCAGCATCTTGGAAATCAGCAAACATTACCACTTTGCAGAAAAAAGGTGCAAAAACAGATCCTTGCAACTACAGACCAATCAGCCTGCCCCCAATCATCAGCAAAGTCATGGAATCCATCATTGCTTCAGATATCAAATCCTTCCTCTTCTCCAATGGCTTGATCTCTGATCATCAATTTGGTTTCAGACCTGGTCATTCTACTCTGGACATGTTGTTTCTGCTTTCTCAACAATGGATGGAGGTCCTCAATGCCAAACAGGAAATCAGAGCTGTCTCACTTGACATATCACGTGCCTTCGATACGGTCTGGCACCCAGCTCTGCTCACCAAACTCTCCTCCTATGGTATCCATGGAAATCTCCTCGCATGGCTTGTGGACTTCCTCTCTGGTCGTAGTCAACATGTGGCCGTGAATGGATTTCTCTCATTGCCCCTTCCTGTTCTGGCTGGAGTTCCCCAAGGCAGTGTTCTGGGCCCTGTGCTATTTCTGGTCTTCATCATTGATCTCTCCAACTCTCTGGAAAATCCTCTCTATCTCTTTGCTGATGACTGCACTATCTGCCGCTCCATTCCTCTTCCCTCAGATCGACAGTCTACAGCCTCCTCACTCTCTGCAGACCTGGACAAAATCACGGACTGGTCAAACAAGTGGAACATGTCTTTCAATCCTGACAAATCTCACACTCTTACTCTGTCTCTCCGAAAAGACCGACTGGAAAACCCTCCCATCTACTTTCTCAACAATCTTCCCCAAGAAGTTCTGTTGCTCAAGCTTTTGGGTCTCACTATCTGCCATGATCTTTCTTGGGAAAACCACATTTCCAAGCTGGCCTCCAAAGCCAGTCGCCGACTGGGCATCCTCCGTCGTGCGAAGTCCTTCCTTGGCACACCTGAGCTCCTCACCACATACAAGGCTTTCACCCACAGCTCAATGGAATACTGCTCTCCCCTCTGGGCTGGTGCTCCTGCCTCACACCTAGCTCGTCTTCACGCTGTTGAAACCAAAGCTTTCGGAATCATTGGAATCTCCTGCGATGAAGCTAACTCCGAGGGCCTTTCACTCACTCACCGCAGGCAGGTTGGTGGTCTTTCTGTTTTCTACCGACTCCTTTCCGGCCTTGCTCCCCCAGCTATCTCTGTGCTCTGTCCCCCTAATATTCCTACAGGTCGCACAAGATCTGCCAGCAACCCTCTTATGGTTAAACTGCTAAAATCAAGACTCTCTGCTCACCTTCACTCCTTCATTCTCCTTTTCTCCCGCCTCTGGAGCAAACTCCCTCACTCCCTTCAATCCCACTCCTCCCTCCAGGTCTTTAAAACAGCTGTTCACCACCATCTCTTATCTTCCCCCATCCAAAACCTTGATCTTTTCTACCCCCACTAATTCACACCAGATACACTTTTTTTGAAATTCCAACTTCTTTCCTGGAAGTCCTTGCAGTGTTCATATGTTTTAGACCTCTCCCACCTCCCCCCAAGCCCTCTCCCTCCCACATTTCTCTCGATGTCCCTGCTCTCAAATGTTGTGTTTGTGTCCTTCCCCCTCTTCCTTAAGTGGAAACTTTAAATCATAATTGTATTGAGAAAATTTATGAAACCTGCTATATTATATAGATTACCTGGGCCTACAGAAAGTATTCACACCCCTTGACTTTTTTTACATTTTGTTGTTGCAGCCTGAATGTAAAATGGATTGAATTGAAGTTTTATTTTGCCACTAATCTACACATAATACCTCATAATGTCAAAGTGCAACTTTTTAAAATTTCTACAAGATAATAAAAAATGAAATACAGAAATACATACATCTCATTTAAGTGTTCAACCCCCTGCCTTTGACATACATTCAAGTCAATACTTCATAGAAGCACCCTTGGCAGTGATTACAGCTACGAGTCTTCTTGGGTAAGTCGGTATCAGCTTTGCACATCTGGATTTGGGGAGTTTCTCCCATTCCTTCTTGTAGATTTGCTCAAGCTCTGTCACATTGGATGGGGAGCATCAGTGAACAGCAATCTTCAAGTGTTTCCACAGATTCTCAATGGGATTCAAGTCTGGGCTTTGGCTGGGCCACTCAAGGACTTTCACGTTCTTATGCTGAAGCCATTCCAGTGTTGCTTTGACTGTATGCTTGGGGCCATTGCCCTGTTAGAACGTAAATCTTCGCCGCAGTCTAAGGTCTTTTACACTCTGAAGCAGGTTCTCCTCAAGGATTTACCTGTATTTGGCTCTATTCATTGTTCCCTCTATCCTCAAGTCTCCCAGTCCCTGCCACTGAAAAGCATCCACATAGCATGATGCTGCCACCACCATGCTTCATGGGAGGGATGGTGTTAGATGGGTGATGAGCTGTGCTCAGTTTCCACCAGACGTAGCACTTTGCATTCAGGCCAAAGAGTTCAATTTATGTCATCACCACAGAATATTTTGCCTCATGCTCAGTCTTTCACGTGCCTTTTTGCAAACTCAAGGTGTGCTGTCATGCACCTTTTTCTCAGGAGTGGCTTCTGTCTGGCCACTGTCCCATAAAGCCTCGATTTGTTAAGTTGTGCAGAGAATGTTGGCCTTCTGGTAGATTCTCCCATTTGAGCCAAGAAACTCTGTCGTGCTGCTGTCATAGTGGTCATTGGGTTCTTGTTCACCTCCCTGACCAAGGTTCTTCTTGCCTGGTTTCTCAGTTTGGCCAGACTGCCAGCTCTAGGAAGAGTCTGGGTAGTTCCATATTCTTTCCATTTCTTAATGATGGAGCTCACTGTGCTCTTGGGAACTTTCAACACTATAAATTGTTTATATCCTTCCCCAGATCAATGCCTCCTCACAATTCTATCTCATAGTTCCACAGACAGTTCCTTGGACTTCCTGGTAGGGTTTCTGCTCTGTATGCCCTGTCAACTGTGGGACCTTATATAGAAAGGTGTGTTTCTTTCTAAATCATGTCGAATCAATTGAATTGGCCACAGGTTGACTCCAATCAAATTGTGGAGAAATTTCATGGATGATCAAAGGAAAGTGGATGTACCTGAGCTCAATTTGGAGTGTCATTTGGAGGACACTTATCCAACCAATATATTCTAGTTTTGTATTTTTAATTAACGAGTACACCCGCTGACTATGGGGGTGGAAAAAAGGGTCATTCCTCTTTGGGGTGTGTAGATTACAGTCGTTCTATGGTCGGATCTCAAGAACATTGGGTGTGTGTTCATTTACCAAGTTTCTTGTGGAGAGATCGCCAAGTGGTTTCAGCATTCGAGCAAGCACTCCATTCAAAACCGTTGAGGAACGGCTGGCTTGGCAAGCGCTAGTTAGCTGCTTGGTAAATGAGCACAGCCCGAGCTTCCTCCCTTTGTTTCGTATTAAACAGCGGGAGCGAGTTTCAAAAGTTTGCTTTGAAAAATGCCACGGTAGTGGTAGAAAGGGCCATGTTATTAACCCAACATTTGTGGGTTATATAGAGTACAGTAGATCTTCGCTCAGTTCTGTAAGTAAACCTTACTTCATGGATGTCGGGATTCCTCCAGATTTCTTAATTTAGTGTTATAAAGAGCATTAGCGACTGTTTAAAAAGCTAAGCATACGTGTTTGTGGTTTATAATATTTTTACTTCATGTAGGAACCGTTGCTCCCACGGAAACGCCATTATAACTATAAGTTATTTATACACGTTATCACTGCAGGAAAAACCCCTTGGGGAAGTGGGACATTATTAGTATTAATATTGTTTTGTCATAACATTAACAATATGCGATTATCATGAATTTTTTTATTAAAAGCGTCTTTGGAAAAACGGCACGATAAATATTCTTCTTTGAACAAACGCCACGATAAAGCTAATTTAACATTGATATACACCTCAACATGCAACCCATTGACGGCAATGGTTGGGAAAACCCGCTCGGGGGAGAAAACCCCATTGGTGAGGGGGGCAAATGAATGTGCTACAACCTTCATTATGTAACCCTTGGTCATCCTGTCAAGTTTGGTTGAGATTGGATAAGTAAGGACAGAATGTATTGGCATCAAAAATTCATCAGACAGACAGACAGACAGACACGAAATGGCATATTTTAGTATGATTTTCTGAAATTTGTAGAATTTATTTTTCACTTGGGAGTTGTGGGTTACTTTGTGTAAATAAAGGTGGGAAAAGTCTGATTTAATGTATTTTAATTCCAGGCTATAAGGCAACAAAAGGTGAAAATTTTGAAAGGGGGTGCAGACTTTCGATGGGCACTGTATGTATAAATACATATATGTCTGTGAGAAATATCAGAAACTGAACAGTACGAGCAGGGTGCCTCATTTGCATGGAACACATAACAGGAAGAAATCAAATGAGTTACAGACGTAGCTTCAGGACGATCTATTATTCAGCCAAATGTGCCTACCTCTTGGTCTTCCTCAACATTTCACAACACTCACTTCCATTGAGACACGGTTTCAACTAAAAAAAATTTTTTTTAATGTAGAAGGCTCCAGGTACAGACTATGTCGTCCTCATCGAGGGCAGGCCAAATAAAAGAGCTGCATTGATAGAAAAGTAAAGAAGGAGAGAATAGTCTACCAGTTTTTGAGAAAGCAGAGAATCTGCTTTTTGAAAAGGGGAAGATCATAAGTGTTTGGAAAGACATGTGAAGGTAAAGAGTTCCAGAGTTTGGCAGTGGAGGGGAAGAAACAAACATCATAACGGCCCACCCTTGAGTTGCCAATGGCCACACAATAATCATGAGATGTAGCGGCTTGTCGAGTATTCCGTGGTCTCGCTAATGGTGGAGGCACACAAGCAGCAAGTTCTTGGGAGCAAAAACCGAGGTAATACTAATATCTGTAGAAAAGAGAAAGAGAGCCAACTTTGCGACGTAATTTGAGCGGGTCAAGTTTTGAGGTCAGATTGGGAGAGTTGATAAGTCGAATTACTTTGGATTCAATTCTGTCCAGTGAGTATGTGGAGCTAGAACCTCCCCAGATGTGAGAGCAGCACTCTATACAAGGACAAATCAATGCTTTATATAGTTGAAGCAACTGTTGAGAGGAGAAGATTCTTCGACATCTGAACAGGACTCCCAGTTTCTTCGAGGCAGCTTTGCTATTTCTGTAATGTTTGGATTCCAGGATAGATTTGAAGTTAGGGTAATACCTAGTAGGTTTATTGTATCACATGGTGCAATTGTGGAACTTTCAAAGGAGATTGGAGAGATGAGAGGAGTTTTGGAGAGAGATATGGCAAGAAATAGAGTTATGGGAGTAGAAGCATTAAACTTAACCTGGTTACATTTGCACCACTGGGAAATATTGTCCAAATCCGAATTTAAAGAGGTGGCTGTGATAAAACGAGATGCAGATCGATTGAGGGAAGATGGGGCAGATGGGAAAAACATGGAGGAATGCAACGTTGAGTCATCAGCATATGAGGGCATTTGGTTATTTGTAGAAGAAAGAAGGTCATTGATAAAAAGAAGGAAGAGTGGTCGGGACAGAACCCTGAGGAGAACACCGCTGTTGATAGGGGAAGGAGGGAGATGTTGAGCCATGGACAATTACAGAGATAGAACGGTCAGAGAGAAAGCTCGATATGAGAGAGCAGAGTGAAGGAGGAAAGCCGAAAGAGGGAAGCTTGGATATCAGTACCCGATGCCAAACTCTGTCAAAGGCTTTTGAGATATCAAGGCCTACAACAAAGGATTCCCCCAAAATCTCTCAGGGAAGAGGCCCAGACATTCGTAATGTAAGAAAGGATATCACCGGTAGATCTTGCCTTACAAAAGCCATATTGATGGTCAGATAGAAGACTGTGGGATTCAAGATGCTTGAGGAAATGGTTATTGAGGAGACATTCAAAGACTTTGGAAATAGTCGAAGTCAGAGCAATAGGACGGTAGTTGGAAGGGTTTGAACGATCACCCTTCTTTAAAATAGGCTGCACTAAGGCATGTTTCCAGGAAAGAGGAAAGGTTTGGGTTTTTAAACAAAAACGAGCAAGCATGGGTGCAAGTTCTGAAGCACACTTCTTCAAGACACAAGGAGGAATGCCATCTTATCCGTTTGCCTTGCTTGTGTCCAGAGAGAGGAGTACTTTTTCGACTGCATGGAACGAGATTATAGGGAGTGTCATTGGATTGGTAAGGGGTGCTCAGAGGGAGATGGAATGTTAGAGTCATCCATTGTGGAATTAGAGGAGAAGAGAGAACCGAAAAGAGTTGCTTTGTCAGTCGGAGAGACAGCTATAGTACCATCGGAGCGGAATAGTGAAGGAAAGGTAGAGCGACAAAAGTTGCTGGAGATACTTTTGGCTAATGACCAGAAAGATCTATTAGTGGGAGAAGATGAGAGGTTGTCACATTTCTTTTAGATAAAGGAATGCTTCATCTCATGAATAACATGTTTGCAATGATTTCTAGCAGATATGAAGGCTGAATGTGAGTCGGAGGAAGAAGAGTTTTTCCATGTCCGACCTGCCGCATCTCTCGTGCACAAATGTCCGCAGAGCAGAAATTATTGAACCAAGAGTTGGTAGGAGAGGTAAACTTGCAAGGAAAGGTGATATAAACCTCCATTCCTGCAACAATAACCTCAGGTATACGTTCAGCAGAGATGGAGGCATCGGCCGAGGAGAGGCAGTCGTCTTTCCAGGGAAAGTCAGAAAAGAAGAAAAGAAAATAAGAGAATAGTTATGGTGGAATAGTTATGAATAACATAAAAACAAATTAGTGGAATAGTTATGAATAACATAAAAACTAATTGTTGGAATAGTTATGAATAACATACCAAGTAATTGTTGGAATAGTTATGAATAACATACCAAGTAACTAGTGGAAGTTATGAATGACATAAAAACTAATTGTTGGAATAGTTATGAATAACATACCAAGTAACTAGTGGAAGTTATGAATAACATAAAAACTAATTGTTGGAATAGTTATGAATAACATACCAAGTAATTGTTGGAATAGTTATGAATAACATACCAAGTAACTAGTGGAAGTTATGAATAACATAAAGACTAATTGTTGGAATAGTTATGAATAACATACCAAGTAACTAGTGGAAGTTATGAATAACATAAAAACTAATTGTTGGAATAGTTATGAATAACATACCAAGTAATTGTTGGAATAGTTATGAATAACATACCAAGTAACTAGTGGAAGTTATGAATGACATAAAAACTAATTGTTGGAATAGTTATGAATAACATACCAAGTAACTAGTGGAAGTTATGAATAACATACCAATTGTTGGAATAGTTATGAATAACATACCAAGTAATTGTTGGAATAGTTATGAATAACATACCAAGTAACTAGTGGAAGTTATGAATAACATAAAAACTAATTGTTGGAATAGTTATGAATAACATACCAAGTAATTGTTGGAATAGTTATGAATAACATACCAAGTAACTAGTGGAAGTTATGAATAACATAAAAACTAATTGTTGGAATAGTTATGAATAACATACCAAGTAACTAGTGGAAGTTATGAATAACATAAAAACTAATTAGTGGAATACTGTAGTTATGAATAACATACCAAGTAATTGTTGGAATAGTTATGAATAACATACCAAGTAACTAGTGGAAGTTATGAATAACATAAAAACTAATTGTTGGAATAGTTATGAATAACATACCAAGTAACTAGTGGAAGTTATGAATAACATAAAAACTAATTAGTGGAATAGTTATGAATAACATACCAAGTAATTGTTGGAATAGTTATGAATAACATACCAAGTAACTAGTGGAAGTTATGAATAACATAAAAACTAATTAGTGGAATAGTTATGAATAACATCAACTAATTGGTGGAATAGTTATGAATAACATACCAACTAATTGGTGGAATAGTTATGAATAACATAAAAACTAATTAGTGGAATAGTTATGAATAACATAAAAACTAATTGTTGTAATAGTTATGAATAACATACCAAGTAATTGTTGGAATAGTTATGAATAACATACCAAGTAACTAGTGGAAGTTATGAATAACATAAAAACTAATTGTTGGAATCGTTATGAATAACATACCAAGTAACTAGTGGAAGTTATGAATAACATAAAAACTAATTTGTGGAATAGTTATGAATAACATACCAAGTAATTGTTGGAATAGTTATGAATAACATACCAAGTAACTAGTGGAAGTTATGAATAACATAAAAACTAATTGTTGGAATAGTTATGAATAACATACCAAGTAATTGTTGGAATAGTTATGAATAACATACCAAGTAACTCGTGGAAGTTATGAATAACATAAAAACTAATTGGTGGAATAGTTATGAATAACATACCAACTAATTGGTGGAATAGTTATGAATAACATACCAACTAATTGGTGGAATAGTTATGAATAACATCAACTAATTGGTGGAATAGTTATGAATAACATCAACTAATTGGTGGAATAGTTATGAATAATATAAAAACTAATTGGTGGAATCGTTATGAATAACATACCAACTAATTGGTGGAATAGTTATGAATAACATACCAACTAATTGGTGGAATAGTTATGAATAACATACCAAGTAATTGTTGGAATAGTTATGAATAACATACCAAGTAATTGTTGGAATAGTTATGAATAACATACCAAGTAACTAGTGGAAGTTATGAATAACATACCAACTAATTGGTGGAATAGTTATGAATAACATACCAACTAATTGGTGGAATAGTTATGAATAACATACCAAGTAACTAGTGGAAGTTATGAATAACATAAAAACTAATTGGTGGAATAGTTATGAATAACATACCAACTAATTGGTGGAATAGTTATGAATGACATCAACTAATTGGTGGAATAGTTATGAATAATATAAAAACTAATTGGTGGAATCGTTATGAATAACATACCAACTAATTGGTGGAATAGTTATAAATAACATACCAACTAATTGGTTGAATAGTTATGAATAACAACATATCTTCTGATGAAACATTTCTGTGATTATTATTTACTTTATGATAAAAAAGCTCAACCACAACTTAAAAAGACATCGGATTATTACTAAAATATAAATAACTCGGTTAATAAATCATATGAACAGCATTCATATTTGCATGTGAAGACAACATGTGAAACATACAACGGTATTGCTGTCTCCTTTCAGCAATGGACGGTAAATGTGTTCAGTGTAAACTCTCTTACCAGATGTCAACCTTCTCTGAGACGGGTTCATTCCGAATGACCTCAGGAGCCATCCAAGCCACGGTTCCTGCAAAGGACATGCGGATGCTCTTGTCGTTGAGTGCTTTGGATGTACCAAAGTCTGAAATCTTCACCACATCATCATGTGTGATGAGAACACTGAGAAAGGCAGCATGGAGAAAATTAATTATTTTAGTATATAATCCGAGAACATCACTTTTAATACAACTCATGTACGTTTGCATTATGTGTGTGGGAGGTGGGGGGAGGGTGTAGTTATTCAAATCAAGATAAACACCCCATTTGTTTTCATCTACATTGTAGGACATTGGTCTCTGTGGCTGTATGGATGGGGGTGAAGACATGTGGTAAAGTAATCCTGGTAATTTGTGTGCTACGAGGAGATTGTGGTGTAACACTTGGTGACTATAAATGGTTAACACTGTTCAGTCACATGTCTCTCATGTTGAACAGGAAGAAACTGGATGAGTGGGGAGTGGTGATGAGCATTTCCCTCTCCCACCCATGAAGGTAGAAGGCTGTACCCTTGCAGCTGTCCATCAATGTGGTGGAGGCGGGCCTTGGACCGATCTTGGTCTAACATTGGTGGCAGACCAATAATGTGGAGGTGGGCCTTGGACCGTTCTTGGTTTAACATTGGGGCAGACCAACGGTTCACCATTGGTGTAATGTGGCCAAGGCGGAGACTTGCCCTCAGGCCGTGGAAAGAGCATCGGGAATTTTGACTTGGGCACTTGGACTGGGTGACATTTGGCGTCACTTTTGCTTCCTCCAGCCACGTCTCTCAATACGATCGTGATCTGGTGAAATGTTCTGCCGTTCAAGCTTTCTGTGTGACCGATTCTGTTTTCACTCTCTTGATGCTTCCCAGGGCCAGCAATTTGCATATTTGTCACTAAATAGGGAAAGCTACTATTTTTAGGTCAAAGGTCAACTCAAGGTCAAACTTCTAAAGTCGTCAATTTTCATCCAATTGACGTGAGCATTATAATTCATCCAATTGACCTCAGCATTATGAATTTTAATATTGATGAGACAGAGAAGTTGATGTATCCATGGCAACTTTTTTGGGGAGAGGTGAGGTTGATTTTGCAAGTTTCGTGCTCTGCATGACGTGTTCTTGTTTGTCTGTTTGTCTGGATGTAAATCGCCTACAGGTAACAATTTTAAACTGATGTTCACAAAACCTCACCAAATTGTAGTTGGTCATAAGCACGAAGCCTTTTGATATTGAAGTCAAAAGGTCAAAATAGGCCAAAGGTCAACAACTGTCAAATTAATAAAATCATAAATTTTCTTCCGATTCACTTGAAATTTGAAGAGGATTTTCATATCAGGCCACTGAATACAACCAGCAATTAAGTTTGAGGTCAACATAGGCTAAAAGGTCTAGATAGGCCAAAGGTCAATAACTTATCTTACGGTTTTCACAAATATCTTGCTCTGCACGATATATTTCTTTTTTTTTGTCTGCCTGGCTGTCTGTGAGTAGGATATCTCAAAGGTGTGGACGGATTCAGACGAAAATTGGTGGACACGTTGGATGTATGACAAGGACAAATTGATTAGATTTTGGTGAAGATTCAGATCCCGATCCAGATACTATAATTTTTAAGTGATTCTTCAACATTGAGAGATGAATGAATGAATGAATGCATTCATTTCATTCATTCATTCATTCATTCATTCATTCATTCATACTTCGGCCACTGAGGGTGGGCGTTGGTTATGTTTTCACCCTTGGCTGTTTGTCTCTGTGTATGTGAGCAGGATATGTGAAACAGTTGTGGCGAGAATATGAGAAAACTTGGTGGATGCGTTGGGTTCAGGTCCGGATACAAGATCAGGCCTATCAGTGGGATACAAGATCAGGCCTATCGGTGGGATACAAGATCAGGCCTATCGGTGGGATATAAGATCAGGCCTATCAGTGGGATATAAGATCAGGCCTATCGGTGGGATACAAGATCAGGCCTATCGGTGGGATACAAGATCAGGCCTATCGGTGGGATACAAGATCAGGCCTATCGGTGGGATACAAGATCAGGCCTATCGGTGGGATACAAGATCAGGCCTATCGGTGGGATACAAGATCAGGCCTATCGGTGGGATACAAGATCAGGCCTATCGGTGGGATACAAGATCAGGCCTATCGGTGGGATACAAGATCAGGCCTATCGGTGGGATACAAGATCAGGCCTATCGGTGGGATACAAGATCAGGCCTATCGGTGGGATACAAGATCAGGCCTATCGGTGGGATACAAGATCAGGCCTATCGGTGGGATACAAGATCAGGCCTATCGGTGGGATACAAGATCAGGCCTATCGGTGGGATACAAGATCAGGCCTATCGGTGGGATACAAGATCAGGCCTATCGGTGGGATACAAGATCAGGCCCATCAGTGGGATACAAAATCAGGCCCATCGGTAGGATACAAGATCAGGCCTATCGGTGGGATACAAGATCAGGCCTATCGGTGGGATACAAGATCAGGCCTATAATTGGGATACAAGATCAGGCCTATCGGTGGGATACAAGATCAGGCCTATCGGTGGGATAAAGATCAGGCCTATCGGTAGGATACAAGATCAGGCCTATCGGTGGGATACAAGATCAGGCCTATCGGTGGGATACAAAATCAGGCCTATTATTGGGATACAAGATCAGGCCTATCAGTGGGATACAAAACCTAAAGTGTTCAGTCTCGCGGAGGTGTGTGCTCGATTGATCGCTATCCTAGTTTATGTCGTGTTAAAAAAAAAAGAAAGTATATTTATGAGGCAGGAATAACAATGTCCAGGATTGCTGGTTTCTTATAAACAGGTGAAAATCGATGTGACTATTACATGGTGCCCTTTTTGCGGAAGTAATCTTTAGTAATGTCAAGTGGAAATGGATATTTAATTCATCCCCAATGTCGGTGTTTTCTTAAAATGTTAAAAAAGGACATTGGGAACGACTCCGATTAGGAATGATCATTCGGAAAGTACTTCGTCGTTTTTGGGGTCAATGAAATAACTTAGGATTTTCTACCTTCAACAGAATAAACCAGATTGATGTTAATTCATCATTTTGTGTACATCACGTGACTTGAGGGTTACGTTACATTTCTAGAAGCAAGGTTGTGCCTCTGATGTAGGTAGTGCACTCTCAACCCCTACAGGTTAGAGCGAGGATTTTGAATTTGCCAGGGTGCAGGTAATAACTTGTCTCCTATTTCCCCCAAAAAACCACACTGTGATCTTTAAGGTGCACCAACTAATGCAAGGAGGTGGGGCACGGTGTATCGTCCATCAGAAGAACGGTACACACATTGAAGCATCACCTTTCATGCAAAACATCAGGATGGCAGAATGTATGTAGTTGGCTGGAAATTCCGAGCCACGCTAGACATCCCAGATGCTACTCTACACACCTGGAGACTATCACTAGACATCTCAGATGCTACTCTGCACACCTGGAGACTATCGCTAGACATCTCAGATGCTACTCTACATACCTGAAGACTATCGCTAGACATCTCAGATGCTACTCTACACACCTGGAGACTATCGCTAGACATCTCAGATGCTACTCTACACACCTGGAGACTATCGCTAGACATCTCAGATGCTACTCTACACACCTGGAGACTATCGCTAGACATCTCAGATGCTACTCTACACACCTGAAGACTATCGCTAGACATCTCAGATGCTACTCTACACACCTGGAGACTATCGCTAGACATCTCAGATGCTACTCTACACACCTGGACACTATCGCCAGACATCTCAGATGCTGCTCTACACACCTGGAGACTTCCGCTAGACATCTCAGATGCTACTCTACACACCTGGAGACTTTCGCTAGACATCTCAGATGCTACTCTACACACCTGGAGACTATCGCTAGACATCTCAGATGCTACTCTACACACTTGGAGACTATCGCGAGACATCTCAGATGCTACTCTACACACCTGGAGACTATCGCTAGACATCTCAGATGCTACTCTACACACCTGGAGATTATCATGCCAGCCATGCTGTTAATTACTAATGAATCTGGAGTTGTATGACCCAAAAACCGAATGAAAGTTTTCAAATGTAATGACAAATTGGGGTTTTCTCCAGGTAATATGATGGGTGACACATCTTCATCCTCTCATTAACCGTGCTCTGTAAGCATTAGTGGTGCTTAGCAGGGAATACACTGCGTGATTTGCCAATCAAGGTTACTGTCAAAAAATAGCCGATTTGTTTAAAAAGCACCTGGGTTCTTTCATGCCCATCAGCTAATGCCAAGAGGTGAGACGGCTGCTGGAATCACGTCCTCATTTAAGGACAGAATACTATCTGACGGAATGCCGTACCTGTGTAGTACAAAGACGATGGTTTATAGTTGTGGACGGTGAATGAAGTCCAGACTAGTAAACTCAAACACAAGAATACCAACTCTGAGCTACAGGTATCCTGTTGGTCTTGAGCTATCCTGTTGGTCCTGAGCTATCCTGTTGGTCCTGAGCTATCCTGTTGGTCCTGAGCTATCCTGTTGGTCCTGAAGTGCCATCTCTCTTTGCGGTTCTGCCCGATGGCAGGTGTACGTGCTGCCCAATCAATCTCATGACGATGATTACACTGGGCAGTAGGCTGGGCAGTAGGGCAGTAGGCCTGCTCTGACTGGTAGTCAGAGCATGAATTTGCAATTTGGCTACATGACATATGTTTTGTGAAACCATTAGTTAGGCCATGGGTTCCTAATCAGTGGGCCATGGCCCACTGGTGGGCCACAGCACGTTTTCCAGGTGGGCCACAGAGACTGCCCAATATTTGCCCAAATAATATAATCTTTTCACGTACAAGGCCTAAAACAAGAGTTCAATTCTGTGTGTTGTTGGTAGCCAGTGGTAGCCACCCACTATTCCCTGCATATTTTTTTTAGTCTTGTTTTTTTATATTTTTCCTTTTTTTTTTTTTTTTTCCAGAAACCCTTCTGAAATGACAAAACGAGGATATGATGAGTAATACATAAAGTTTGGATTCACATCCTTACATGATCGTGGAGAATTAAAGGGACAATGCGTCCTGTGCCAGAAAGTTCTCGGAAATCAATCTCTGCGGCCATCGATGTTGAAGCTCCATTTGGAGAAGATTCATCCACATCATCAACATAAGGATGTGGACTTCTTCAAGCGAATGGAAGAGAACGTGAAGCGCCAGCGCTTGGATCAAAGTGGAACATTATTTCAGCAAAACAAGCGTCTTACGGAGGCTTCTTATGCCGTCAGACTCCTCATTGCGCAACAGAAGAAACCTCGCACAGTCGGAGAGACTCTGATCAAGCCATGTGCTCTGAAGATGGCTAGGATTCTGCTTGGAGAAGAAGCTGAAAAAAAGTTCAACAAAACTCCTCTGTCAAATAATATGGTTCAAAGGAGGATTGCTGACTTGTCTCATAACATAAAATAACAGGTGATTGCTGAAATCAAAGATGCTGCATTTGGACTGTTCTCAATTCAGTTGGATGAATCCACAGATGTTTCATCCTGTTCCCAGCTTGTTGCCTTCGTTCGGTATGTGAAGGGTGATTCCATCAAGGAAGAATTCTTATTCTGCCGTTCTCTCGAAAGAAATACCAGAGCTGCGGATGTGATGGAAAAAGTAACAGAGTTCTTTGACCATGAGGAACTGAACTGGCACAATCTCTGTGGAGTGTGCACCGATGGCGCCCCAGCTATGCTAGGAGCAAAAAGTGGCTTCCAAGCGCTTGTTCGAAATCTATCTCCAGGCATCATTTCTGTACATTGTCTGATTCATCGGCAAGCTCTTGCTTCAAAAACCCTTCCGTCTCATCTTCAGGATGTTCTTGAACAAGTCGTCAAAATTGTGAACTACATGAAAAGCAGTGCTTTGAATTCCCGACTGTTCAAGCAATTGTGCACAGAAATGGATTGAGAGCATAAGAACCTGCTTCACTACACCAAGGTGCGTTGGCTATCAAAAGGAAATGTTGTGGTACGAGTGTTTGAACTCCGAGAAGAGATGCAGAGTTTCTTACAGATGCAAGAAAAGCACAAACTTGAAGCTTCCTTCCATGAAAAGCTGTGGGTCTTTTGCCTCGCATACCTTGTGGATATTTTTGATCAACTGAGCAGACTGAATCTAAAGCTGCAAGGAAAGGGAACAACTGTCATTCAGTTCATTGACACTCTCAGTGCATTTATACAGAAGCTTGAAAACTGGAAACGAAAGGCTGAGGAAGGGAACTTTACCATGTTCGAATCTCTTTCAGAAGTCACTATTAATGAGCCGTTGGATCCTGGCATTGCAAAGGATGTTGACACACCTCAGCTGTCTCCGAGAATAATTTCTGCAGTACTTTCCAGAAATTGGGAGAGAAGGACTGGTGCTCATGGGGAATCCTTTTCTTGTTAAAGTCAGTGACGTCCAGGATGACCTGCAAGATGAACTGATTGAATTTCAAAATGATTCTGGATGCAGAGATGTCTTTGAAGCTTCCTCTATCTCTGAGTTTTGGCCAAAAATGATGGGAAGCTACTACACCCCAACATTGCAAAGGAATGCCTTTGGAAACTCCTGCCCTTTGCAACAACTTATCTTTGTGAATCAGGCTTCTCAACGTTGGTGCAGCTGAAGACAAAGGCTCGGAACCGCCTTGAATGTGAGGCAGATCTTAGATGTGTGCTTTCTACAACAGAACCTAGGATTTGGAAACTGGTGCAGAAAATTCAGGAGAACATCTCTCATTAAAGTAGCTTTAGGTTAAACTGGTTTGACTTTTTTTTCAATTGGCAGATACTGCAATGTTTTGTGTTAAAACCCACAAGCAAAGCACCCTGGAGATGAGTTTTCAAATATTTTTTATTTTCCTGGTTATTATTGCAATGTGTTAATAGAGTTTCATTTCTTAATTTAAAATAAATATTTGTTTTTTATGGAAAAGCCTTGAAGTCTGAAGTGTTCATTTGCCTTTTCAATTGATTTTCTTGATGTTCTGTTCTAAAAATTTCTTGCAAGACCCTTTGTCACAAATAAATTTGCTTTACTTCGCTCGTATTAATTCATTTCACAAATAAATTGTTCAAATGAGAAATATTGTTCCATGAAATACTCTAAATTGAATTAAGTTGTGTTTCTTATTGACACTTTGGTTTCAAAAAATTGCTATGATCCCCACTGGGCCATGACATGTCAGGTCAAAAGCCAGTTGCTCCACATAGTGAAAAAAGTTGGGAAACACTGAGTTAGGCCATATAACCCACATTTCTTGCAAGGTCAAATTGCAAAATTTTGATAATTTGCCTGCGGTCATTTAACGCCATCTTTTCAAAGTTTCTTTTTTCCCCTTCCGTGCTTATCAAAACGTTGGTGCGTTTTTTCCTTAATTAAAATTTTAAATTCGTTTTCACATTTCCCGGTACTATACAACACACTCAGGTGACAACTTTATTGCTACCACACGTCATCATGACTAATCAAATTTGCCATTACTAGGAGACGACACAATTTCAACTGGAGAGGTCATCAAACACCTGCCTTACCCCCGCAACCTTGAGAAACAAGGACATGGGCGGGGTCAGCGACTGACAAATTTGATTGGTTGTGACGTCAAATGCCGTGATATTTTGTCCAGGTGCAGTTAAACGGAAGGGGTTTTCAAAGTGTCAAGAACGCAAATTGTGTTGTACATTGTTCAAGTATCTAATTCAATTGAAATAAAAGAAAGATTTTAAAGGTTGGAGAAAAATTATTTTTGGAAGTTTTTTTTTTGGGGGGGGATACAGAATCGAGGCTCATGTAAGAGCTAGCACATTGAACATGAAAACATGCACAGACACATAAAACATGCAATGAAGGGAGCGGGAGACAAGAGGGGGAGAGAGGGCAGCACACAAGCACAACAACAGAAGAAAACAGGGACATCGGGAGATCTGTGGAAAGGAGAGGGCTGGGGAAGGAGGGAGGGGTACACGGTATAAAGCAAATGAACACTACAAGGAATTTCAGGAAAGAAGTTGGGGATTGAAAGGCGGATTTGAGGTGAATTAACGGGGGTAGAAAAGATCAAGGTTTTGGATGGGGAAGATAAGAGATGGTGGTGAACAGCTGTTTTAAAGACCTGGAGGGAGGAGTGGGATTGAAGAGAGTGAGGGAGTTTGTTCCAGAGGCGGGAGAAAAGAGGAATGAAAGAGTGAAGGTGAGCAGGAAAAACAATCTGGGAAAAGTCCCTGAAGTGAGGGCATGGATCTGAGAAAGAAGGGGAAAGGGTTGAATGAGTATGGTGAAAACTTGAGTTGGAAAGGTGAGTATCGGCTGGAGAGGTAGAAGAAAAAGAAGATAGAGGGGGCGGGACGAGACAACAAGCACATGGTCGTGGGTGGGGAGTGGTCGTGGGCGGGGAGTGGTCGTGGGCGGGGACCGAGAGGAGAGGAGATAATAAAGGATATTTTTTTTGTTGGTTTTTGTATTTAAAACGTTAGAGAAAGGGTAAGATATTCGTGGAAGATAGGGGGAGAAAAGAAATCAAAGAAACAAGCAAATACAGTGAAGGAAAGAACTTAAATTTACAAAATACCGACGGGGTGGGGGGGGGGGGGGGGGAGCCTAGAGAGACCAAGCCGTGCACGCAGTACGACACAGAAAACAATTAATTACACACACGCTTGCATGAATTACAAACCAACACTAACGAGAAACACACAGCAACACATACACAATAAAATAACGGGTTTTTTTGGTTTTTTTAATACAGAATCGAGGCTCGTGAAAGAGCTAACATTTATCACAAAAAAAAAAAAACAGACAGAAAAAAAAAAAGAGGGAGCGGTAGACAAGATGGGGAGAGAAGGGGAAGCACACAAACACAACATTTGAGAGCAGGGACATCGGGAGATGTGTGGGAGGGTGAGGACTTGGGGGGAGGAGGCGTGGGAAGGGGGAGGGGGTGGGAGAAGTATAAAACACAAGGACACAAAGGACTTCCAGGAAAGAAGTCGGTATTTCAAAAAAGTGGGTTTGGGGTGAAATTAGCGGGGGTAGTAAAGATCAAGGTTTTGGATGGGGGAAGATAAGAGATGGTGGTGAACAGCTGTTTTAAAGACCTGGAGGGAGGAGTGGAATTGAAGAGAGTGAGGGAGTTTGTTCCAGAGGTGGGATAAAAAGGGAATGAAGGAGTGAAGGTGAGCAGAGAGTCTTGATTTTGGCAGTTTAACCATAAGAGGGTTGCAGGCCGATCTTGTGCGACCTGCAGGAATATTTGGGGGACAGAGCCCGGAGAGAGCTGGGGGAGCAAGGCCGGAGAGGAGTCGGGAGAAGACGGAAAAACCACCAACCTGCCTCCGGTGAGTAAGTGAAAGGCCCTCGGAGATAGCTTCATCGCGGGAGATTCCAATGATTCTGAATGCTTTGGTTTCAACAGCGTGAAGACGAGCTAGATGTGAGGCAGGAGCACCAGCCCAGAGGGGAGAGCAGTACTCCATTGAGCTGCAGATGAAAGCCTTGTATGTGGTGAGGAGCTCAGGTGTGCCAAGGAAGGACTTCGCACGACGGAAGATGCCCACACTGGCTTTGGAGGCCAGCTTGGAAATGTGGTTTTCCCAGGAAAGATCATGGCAGATAGTGAGACCCAAAAGCTTGAGTGACAGAACTTCTTGGAGAGGATTATTCAGAAAGTGGATGGGAGGGTTGTCCAGTCGGTCTTTTCGGAGAGACATCGTAGGAGTGTGAGATTTGTCAGGATTGAAAGACATGTTCCACTTGTCTGCCCAGTCTGTGATTTTGTCCAGGTCTGCATAGAGTGAGGAGGCTGCAGACTGCCGATCTGAGGGATGAGGAATTGAGCGGCAGAGAGTGGAGTCATCAGCAAAGAGATAGAGAGGATTTTCAAGAGAGTCGGAGAGATCATTGATGAAGACCAGAAAAAGCACAGGGCCCACAACACTACCTTGGGGAACTCCAGCCAGAACAGGAGGAGGATATGAGAGAAACCCATTCAGGGCCACAAGTTGACTGTGACTAGAGAGGAAGTCCGCCAGCCATGTGTGGAGATTTCCATGGATACCAAAGGAGGAGAGTTTGGTAAGCAGAGCAGGGTGCCAGACCGTATCGAAGGCACGTGATATTTCAAGTGAGACAGCTCTAATTTCCTGTTTGGCATTGAGGACCTCCATCCATTGTTGAGACAGCAGAAGCAGCTTGTCCAGAGTAGAGTGACCTTGTCTGAAACCAAATTGATGATCAGAGATCAAGCCATTGGAGAAGAGGAAAGATTTCATATCCGAAGCAATGATGGATTCCATGACTGCTGATAATTGGGAGAAGGCTGATTGGTCTGTAGTTGCAAGGATCTGTTTTTGCACCTTTTTTGTGTAAAGCGGTCATGTTAGCTGATTTCCAAGCAGACGGCAGGTGACCTTGAGCAAAAGAGAGGGTGAAGAGAACAGAGAGAGGGAGTGAAAGAGCGGAAGAACAGGATTTTAGGACCCGTGGGCTGATGCTGTCAGGTCCAGTTGCAGAATCAGAGTCGAGGGTTGAGAGAAACGTTTCCACCTTGTCAGGGGGAAAGGACACAGAGTCCAGGAACAGCTGGGTACGACTGGGTACGGTGGGTACAGAGAGGGATGGGTTTGGGACACAATATTTAGAGGCAAACACAGAGTTGAGGCATTCAGCTTTTTCATGTGCGGAGTCAGCTGTGTAGCCATTTGAGGTAAGGGAGGAAATGGAGGGGGAACAAACACCAGAAACAGATTTGACCAGACGCCACCAGGATTTGGAAGAGGGAGACAGATAAGAGAGTTCGGTCTTGAGAACGGAGAGATATTGTGTCAACATGTCAACATGTCAACTTTCCTACCCCTAACCGTGGTCACATTTTGGACCTTGTCTGCTCTACTGGACTAATTTTGCACCATCTCTCTGGCTCCGACCTCACTCTCTCTGACCACCTAGCCATCACTCTGACCATCAACATCCCCACCCCAGCACCAAGGCATTATCGCACTATCAACTTCCGTAAGCTAAACGCTCTTTCACCTACCTCATTCTCATCGACCCTCTCTGAAAAAATGTCCACTTCTCCCTTCGTTGACCTCCACACCCCTTCTGACCTCACTGACTACTACAACCACACTCTCTCCTCCTGCCTTGTCCAACTTGCGCCTATAAAAACCAAAACAGTTTCTTTCACCCATTCTGCTCCCTGGTTTACCCCTGAACTCCGCCTGATGAAAACTCGTGCTCGCCAACTTGAAAGACTCCGCAATAAAACAGGTCTCACAGTTCACTCCCAGGCCTACAAGGACCACATACAACACTATAAAGATGCCCTCTCCCGTGCCCGCTCCGCCTACTACTCTCAAATTATCCACTCTGGCTCCGGAAACCCAAAAGCACTCTTCTCTACAATAAACAAACTCCTCAACCCCCTGAACACCACCACCCAGTCATTCACAATAGACAACTGCATCTCCTTCCTTTCATTCTTCCAACGCAAAATTGAAAACATCTACAACAGCTTGACCACCGCCGCACCCGCACCCCCTCAAACCACCTGCCCCCCCTTATCCTGCCATCCCCTGTCTCAATTCTCCCCAGTCTCCCCTACTGACCTCTCTGAACTCATCGGAATGAAAACTGCCACCTGCACTCTTGACCCCATCCCCTCCAGCTTTGTCAAGGCCTCCCTTCCTGCTCTCTCTCCACTTATCATTGCAACAATAAACTCCTCCCTGTCTACAGGCATCGTCCCACCATCCCTCAAAATTGCTGCTGTTACCCCCATTCTGAAAAAACCTGGACTAAACCCTGACACCCTAAATAACTTCAGACCCATCTCCAACCTACCCTTTCTGTCAAAGGTTTTGGAACGCGCTGTAGCCACTCAACTCAAACATCACCTCTCTGCCAATAACCTGTATGAAACATTCCAATCCGGGTTCCGCTCCAACCACAGTACTGCAACTGCTCTCCTCAAAATCACCAACGACCTTCTCCTCTCCTCTGACGCTGGCAACCTCAACATTCTCATCCTCCTCGACCTCAGCGCTGCCTTTGACACCATCGATCACACCATCCTCCTCACCCGACTTGAAACCACCTTTAACATTACCGGCACTGCCCTCTCTTGGATTAAATCACACCTCTCTGACAGACGTCAGTTCATCTCCATCAATAACTGCAAATCCCCCACTGCTCCCCTCCCCCAAGGTGTCCCCCAAGGTTCAGTTCTTGGCCCCCTCCTCTTCATCCTTTACCTGTCCCCACTTAATCCGCCGTCATGGTCTCCAATTCCACTGCTTCGCCGATGACATCCAGCTTTTCATCTCCACCAAGTCCATCTCCACCGCCACCCACTCTATCCTGACAAACTGCATCACTGAAATAAAATCCTGGCTTCAAATCAACTTCCTCAAACTTAACTGTGATAAATCTGAAATAATCATTATTGGCCCAAAAACGCTCACCAAGTCCACCCATAACTTTGCCCTCAACATCGACGGTTTCCCAGTATCCACCTCCCCTCACATCCGGAATCTTGGCATCATCTTTGACCAAACCCTCTCCTTCGACAAATACACTAAACAGATCACAAAGACAGCCTTCTTTCACCTGAAAAACATCGCCCGTCTCCGTCCATCC
This sequence comes from Myxine glutinosa, assembly GCF_964187855.1. Classification (NCBI taxonomy): domain Eukaryota; kingdom Metazoa; phylum Chordata; class Myxini; order Myxiniformes; family Myxinidae; genus Myxine; species Myxine glutinosa. The sequence continues at coordinate 188,321,600 of NC_136267.1, read as the reverse complement.
CTCTCCTCCGTGGCTGCTGAAACCCTCATCCACGCCTTCATCACTTCCCGTCTGGACTACTGCAATAGCCTCCTTTATGGTTCACCCTCAACAATCACCAATAAACTCCAATACATTCAGAACTCCGCTGCCCGTCTACTCACCCATTCCCGGACCCGTGACCACATCACCCCTGTCCTTTACAAGCTTCACTGGCTCCCCATCTCCCAGAGAATCCAGTACAAAATCCTCCTCTTGACCTACAAAGCCCTCCATAACCTGGCCCCATCCTACCTGGCTGACCTCCTCTCCAGATACACTCCCACCCGCAACCTCCGCTCTGCTGGTACCAACCTCCTGACCCCCCCCCCCCCCCCCCATCCGGACCAAATTTAGATCCTGGGGGGACAGGGCCTTCTCCATCGCTGCTCCCACCCTCTGGAACTCGCTACCTCACACCATCAAAGACTCCTCCTCACTCACCACATTCAAAACATCACTCAAGACCCACCTGTTCAACACTGCATTCAACATTTAACCCACAGCATCTAACCCCTGACTATCTCCTCTCCTTCTCCCTCCTTTGTGCTTTGAATATTTCCCTATTGATTCTTCTTTTTTTGCAATTGTTTTTATGTTTTGCTATGCATTATATTTTGCACTCTGTCAAAGCGTCTTTGGGCTTCCTGAAAAGCGCTATATAAAATAAATGCATTATTATTATTATTATTATTGTTTCCTGGCTCTCCTGAGGGTGGACACACACTTGTTTCGGGCTTTGTGAAAGGAAATGAGATTTCCTTCAGTTGGATTTGCTTTCCAGGAGACGAAGGCAAGTTGTTTCTTGGCAATAGCCTCACCACAAGATTCCGTGTACCATGGATGGGAGGAAGGGTATGACAACTGAAGACGAGATGGGATAAATCTGTGCATGAGAGAGAGCAATTTACTTTGGAAGAATTCCCAGGATGAGTTGTTGTCAGAGGCGGTCGAGATGGGAGACCAGTCCAGATGATTGATGGCTGCTTGAAGACCGTGCCAGATGGCCTGAGTGAAATGCCAGACTCGTCGACGCTGAGGAGGCTCTCTGAGAATGGTCAGAGAGATGTCCACTTTAACAAGCACATGATCAGATGAGCCGATTGGAGCAGAAAAAGAGCAGCAGACGTTTTCAGGGAAGTTAGTCATAACCAAGTCCAGAAGAGAAGATGCTCTGTTGACTGAGATCCGGGTCAGGAAATTGACAGATTGTGTCAGTCCCAGTGAGTCGCAGAAGTGCTTTGCTGAGGAGCCATGGCTGGTGAGAGAGGTACCCACACCCAGCCAACTGGCATGGTGACAATTGAAATCACCACATATGAGGAAGAGAGAGTTGGGATGAGTGGATAGAAGTTGGTCCATATTATCAGACAGCGAGATGTAGATGGAGTCATCACTGCTTGGTGGACGGTACAACACACATATGAACAAAAGGTGGGAGCGAAGGTGAAGCCGTAGCCAGAGGTATTCCTGGGGGTGAGGTGGAGAGAGGGCAGTGCAGGGCGAGTGAGGAAGAGAGTTTTTGATAAAGATAGCAACCCCACCTCCAGGACGAGGCTCAGGTCTATCATACCGGAGGAGGGAGTAACCCGGGAGAGATACTAAGGAATCAGAGACATCATGAAGGAGGAAAGTTTCTGTTAAGCAGATCACGTCTGGTTTGTCAGGAGCAACCTGTATGGAGAGATCTGTCAAGTTTGAGCGAAGGCCCTGGATGTTTGAGGTCCATACCGTTTATGAAGAGGAAGGGGGTGCATCGGATACAGAACAGTTGGGGGGAGGGGTAGGGTAAGATGTGGAAGAGGAGGAAGAGGTAGGGAGAGCTGTTGAAGGTGTGTCAGAGATTTCAGAATAGCTCGGAGAAAGGGAAGGATGGGGCGGACAAAAGGTTTGATGGTGATTGGTTGAGGCACAGTGAGGTGTTATTTGAGGAGGGGGCAGAGCGAGGCAGAAGGTTGGGGGAGATGGAAGTGAGAGTTGGAAGGGGGAAGAAGCGCGGAGGACGCTTTGAGGAGGAGGGGTGAGAGAGGGGAAATGGAGAAGAAATGAGGGTGGGGAGATTTGAAGGGGAGGGGATAGAGGGGAGTTTAGGAGGGTAGGGACAAGGGGGGGGGGGTTTAGGAGGGAAGGGGCAAGGGGGGAGATTTGAAAGGGATGAGTGATGGGGAGGATTTGGAGGGGAGGAGCAAGAGGGGAAGATTTGAAAGAGATGGGTGATGGGGAAGATTTGGAGGGGAGGGGCAAGGGGGAGATTTGGAGGGGAGGGGTGACGGGGAAGTTTTGGAGGGGAGGGGTGATGGGGAAGATTAGGAGGGGAGGGGTGAGATTGGATTTTAGAAAGTGTACGATTAATGGGAAACGAACTTTTATTGCAAAATGAGTTTCTTGTGACCTTCGAGTCAAAAATACGTTTGAGGATGCTGGAGGGGGGATGGAGTGCAGGTGAGTTTAGGGAATGTAGGAAAGAGGAACTGGAAGAGATGGAATTTTTTTGTGGAATGAATAGATTTGGTGAGCAAGTCAAAAACACCCTTTTAAAGAAGAAGAAGAAGAAAAAGGTATTATGATATATGACAGAATACAGTACTTCAGGGGAAAGTTTAAACATTTTTAAATTTAACAGTGAAAACTATCTGGGGAAATGGAGGTGAAACACGTGATCGAAGAACGAACGAACGAATAAGAACAACGAATAAACGAATAAGAACAACGAATAAGAATAAAGAAGGAAATATTATTGTTATTATTATTTTTTTGAGTTGAGATTTTAAACAAGGACGTATGGGGTGAAAAGACTGGGAAAAACTGAGAGAACGAAAGTAATTGGAGCACAATCGACGGACCGCTGAGAGAAAAACAAAGCCTCAAGGTAGGACACTGTAGCCTACAAGGCCTCAAAAGATGCGACACGAATTAACTGACGATTTTCTATGCAGGTATGAAAGATTAACACCGAGAATCGAGCCTGTTGTTGGGCTAGCGGCTAGGGTGCCAGCTTAGGATCCTAGGATCCTGGGTTCGAATCCCGGTCGATCGCTGAATTAACGCCATGGGGGTTGACTCAGCCTGTCATCCTTCCTAGGTCGGCAAATTGAGTACCAGTTCACTGGTATTTCCCTGCTTGTCGTAAAAGGCGACAAAAAGGGTTGGCGGCAGGAAGGGCATCCGGCCGTAGAACATTGCTTCAAAAAGGGGACCAACAAAAACAACAACAACCACTGTGCCCGAAAAAGGCCAACCCCCGCTTTGCGGGGAAAAATGGCCTCTTAAGGTGGGGTTTTTTTTTTTTAATCTTCCTAAGGACACTATAGGTACACACCATACACACCGAAAGATAAATACAGTTTCGACAAAAACACAATTGTGAACACTTACTTTACTTTGAAAGCGTGAGAGCCTGGACACCTTCGAAAAGACGTGACACGCCGACAAAGATCTCGCGAGATCTCGAGTCGATCTCGAGATCTCGAGTGGAAATCTCGAGTGAAAATTTAACAAAGACGCAAATGGGAAAATAATTCAACTTTGATGACGTGGAGAGCTCGAAGTCGCTTCCTCGCTAGAGGAAGCGGAAGTGATGAAGTGATTTACCGCCGTTGATGCAGCGTCTTTTACACACCTTCGTTTTATATTAGTTATTGGCGCCTGTTGTTTGTTTTATTTATGTCGTTTATAAAACAGCAAGTTTAATGTTTGGAATGATATTCAATTTTGGTTGACTGCCAGACAAGTAGACAGAGAAAAAAATTACCTTTGTGGCGGGCACAAGGTTCAATAATTCCACGCACCAGTGGGTGGCGCGAGCGTCCAGGTGGGGAACTGAAATGCATGCCCCGCCTTTCGGCCACGCCCGGGGGCAAGGCGTGGCCTCGGGACATATATGCAGGCTCTAAGTTCGAGCCCGCCCAGTGCTGAAGTGCGAGCTCTTAATAAAGACTTGTTTGTATTCACGCGTTGTGGCCTACCTCTCTGGCAATCGAGTCGTGTGTGCACAGCACCACACTGGTGACCCCGATTGGTTCAGCCGTTGCTGACCCCCGAACGCGCCATGGCTACCAACGCAGTCGCAATCAAACTCCCAGAGCTTTGGGAAGCGCAAGCCGACGTTTGGTTTGTGCAAGCCGAAGCTCAATTCCAACTCCGGGGCATCACGGCGGACGAGACCCGGTACTACCACGTGGTCGCCGCCCTCGAGCCCGGCACTGCCGCCCACGTCATGTCCATCCTTCGGCGCCCGCTGGGCGAACACAAGTACGAGGCGCTCAAACGTCTTATCCTCACCACGTTCGGGCTCACAGAGGTCGAACGTGCCGACCGCCTCCTGGACCTTCCCGCCCTCGGCGACACACGACCATCCGTCCGGATGGATTTCATGCTGTCCCTGCTTGGAGACCAGCGCCCGGATTTCTTGTTCTGTGCACTTTTCCGCCGCCAGCTACCGATACAGGTGCGCCTCGCGCTGGCCGGTTCCAACATCACGGAACCCCGCGCCCTGGCCGGAGAGGCCTACAAGTTTTTCGCGGCCTGCGACACGCGGTCAGTTTACGGTGCTGCCGTAGTGGATCCCGGTGCAGAGGCTACAGCGCCCCCGGCTTCCCTCGTGGCCGCTGCTGCGCCCCGCCCACTACCGCCGCCTCCACCACCACCACCGGCACGGCCGACGCGGCCGCCACCACCGCAAGTCTGGTGCTACTACCATGCCAGGTTCGGCCGCAAGGCTAAAACGTGCCGCCCGCCGTGTTCTTTTGACGGGTCGGGAAACGACCGGGCCGGCGCTCACTTGCGGCCCTGAGCGTTGGCCATTCCGGCAGCCTCCTGTTCATCACGGACACCTTGTCCGGGCGCCGTTTTCTTTGCGACACGGGAGCGCAGGTAAGCGTCCTCCCTGCCTCCGCTTCCGACAAGCAAGCCGCGGGCCGGGGCCCCGCTTTTCTTGCCGCCAACGGTGCACCCATCCGCACATTCGGGAAGCGTTGCCTCTCACTGCGGTTCGGAGGGCAGCGCTTTCAATGGTCTTTCGTTACCGCCAGCGTGCCAATGGCCCTGCTCGGCGCGGACTTCCTATGTGCGCATGGGCTGTTGGTCGACGTTAAGCGCAGACGTCTCGTCCAGGCCGAAACCTTCAGCTCGCTCGCTTGTTCGCTGAGCGGCTCGTTGAGCGGCTCACCGAGAGGCTTGCCAAGCGGCTTGCTGAAAGGTTCCGTCCCGGCGAGGTTAGTCTGCACGCTTCCGGCAGCGGACGAGTTTACCCGCCTCCTCGCCAGTTTCCTGGCCCTCACGCGGCCCACCTTCTCAGCGGTGGCCATCAAGCACGGGGTGGAGCACCATATCCCCACGGTTGGGCCGCCGGTCTACGCCCGGGCACGCCGACTCGACCCCACGAAGCTCGCCGTGGCGAAAGCGGAGTTCGCCACGCTGGAACGGCTGGGTATCGTACGGCGCTCCAACAGCGCTTTGGCCTCTCCTCTGCACATTGTGCCGAAGCCCGGCGGAGGATGGCAGCCGTCTGGTGACTACCGCCGGCTCAATGATGCCACCACCCCCGACCGCTACCCGGTCCCGCATATCCAGGACTTTTCCGCCCGGTTGGCAAACACGACCGTGTTCTCCAAGGTGGACCTCATCCGGGGCTACCACCAGGTCCCCGTCGAACCGGACGATGTCCCAAAGACGGCCGTCATCACCCCTTTCGGCCTCTTTGAGTTCCTGCGAATGCCTTTTGGGTTGAAGAATGCGGCCCAGGCGTTCCAACGGCTCATGGACAGCGTCTTGCGTGACTTACCTTTCATCTATGTCTACCTGGACGACATCCTAGTCACAGGCGCGTCCCGGGAGGAGCATCTGCTCCACCTCCGCACGCTTTTCGAATGCCTGGGCCAGCATGGCCTGATCATCAACCCCGCAAAGTGCCGTTTCGGCGTCGCCGCCATCGACTTCTTGGGGCACCGCATCACCAGGCATGGGGCCGTCCCTTTACCGGCCAAGGTGGAGGCGGTCAGGGATTTCCCGTGCCCCCGCACGATCAAGGGGCTCCAGGAGCTTCTTTTTTTTTTTTTTTTTTTGGTTGTTTGTTTGTTTGTTTGTATACTGAATCGAGGCTCGTGAAAGAGCTAACATTTATTTCACAAACAAACAAACAAAACAAACCAGACAAACAAAATATACAAAAAGAGGGAGCGGAAGACAAGATGGGGAGAGAAGGGGAAGCACACAACCACAACATTTGAGAGCAGGGAGAAGTGTGGGAGGGAGAGGGCTTGGGGGCAGGAGCCGTGGGAGGGGGAGGGGGGGGGGGGAGAGGTATAAAACATAAGGGGACCGAAATTAGCGGGGGTAGAAAAGATCAAGGTTTTGGATGGGGGAGGATAAGAGATGGTGGTCAACAGCTGTTTTAAAGACCTGGAGGGTGGAGTGGGATTGAAGAGAGTGAGGGAGTTTGTTCCAGAGGCGGGAGAAAAGAGGAATGAAGGAGTGAAGTTGAGCAGAAAGTCTTGATTTTGGCAGTTTAACCATAAGAGGGTTGCAGGCAGATCTTGTGCGACCTGTAGGAATATTTGGGGGACAGAGCCCAGAGAGGGCTGGGGGGGCAAGGCCAGAGAGGAGACGGTAGAAGACGGAAAGACCACCAACCTGCCTGCGGTGAGTGAGTGAAAGGCCCTTGGAGTTAGCTTCATCGCGGGAGATTCCAATGATTCTGAACGCTTTGGTTTCAACAGCGTGAAGACGGGCTAGGTGTGAGGCAGGAGCACCAGACCAGAGGGGAGAGCAGTATTCCATAGAGCTGCGGATGAAAGCCTTGTATGTGGTGAGGAGCTCAGGTGTGCCAAGGAAGGACTTCGCACGACGGAGGATGCCCAGTCGGCGACTGGCTTTGGAGGCCAGATTTGAAATGTGGTTTTCCCAGGAAAGATCATGGCAAATAGTGAGACCCAAAAGCTTGAGTGACAGAACTTCTTGGAGAGGATTATTCAGAAAGTGGATGGGAGGGTTTTCCAGTCGGTCTTTTCGGAGAGACATCGTAAGAGTGTGAGATTTATCAGGATTGAAAGACATGTTCCATTTGTTTGCCAAGTCTGTGATTTTGTCCAGGTCTGCAGAGAGTGAGGAGGCTGCAGACTGCCGATCTGAGGGATGAGGAATGAAGCGACAGAGAGTAGAGTCGTCAGCAAAGAGATAGAGAGGATTTTCAAGAGAGTCAGAGAGATCATTGATGAAGACCAGAAAAAGCACAGGGCCCAGAACACTACCTTGGGGAACTCCGAACAGGAAGAGGAGATGAGAGAAACCCATTCAGGGCCACACGTTGACTACGACCAGAGAGGAAGTCCACCAGCCATGCGTGGAGATTTCCATGGATACCAAAGGAGGAGAGTTTGGTGAGCAGAGCAGGGTGCCAGACCGTATCGAAGGCACGTGAAATGTCAAGGGAGACAGCTCTAATTTCCTGTTTGGCGTTGAGGACCTCCATCCATTGTTGAGAAAGCAGAAGCAGCATGTCCAGAGTAGAGTGACCAGGTCTGAAACCAAATTGATGATCAGAGATCAAGTCATTGGAGAAGAGGAAAGATTTCATATCTGAAGCAATGATAGTAAGGGCATTTTATGAGATATTTCACAAATCTGTTAACTAAATTGTTACCAAAAAATTTCTTCACCAATATGTTTGTAAAGGTGTGTAATAACATGTGTTAAAATGTTGAAGTTCAACTCCCGTGGGAAACCCAGAAAAAAAGCTGTTGAATTCGGGTACCGAAAAATTATTTTCGAGAATTTTTATTTTTTTAAATCTGCCCTTAAGTAACTTATGAGGGGTCAAATAAGGGTTTTTCATGATTCTGAGTTGATTGTTAACATTTATATTTTCACTTTTACATTTACACACAAAGTAGCTTTTATTTCACATACATATATAATACTCAAGAGTTATTTCTCATTCACAATGTCAGAAGTTTCAACAGTCATTGTCTGTCTTCTTCAGACTCAACAACATCATGACTGCAGTTTCTGCATTTAATGCCATTACAGACTCCACAGGCCGAGATGCACGTGACCCCATTCTTCTTGCAGCTGCATCGCCGGTTGCTGCAATCTCCATGACAATTACAGCTCGTGAACTGCAATAGCTCCTCAGGAGCCGTGGGGTCCAGTGTTGGAACTGGCTCATACCCATGCACACCTATTGTCCATCCATAGTCACTGGGGTTCAGAGACATGCTCTGTAGAAGGATCCAATCCCGGGTCTGCAGGTAGGCACGGAGTGAATGTTGTGCAGCTGCACCCTCTGTTGGAGGTAGAGTCTCTGGTTTGATCACTCCTGCCGCTGCCTTCCTTGAGAACATGTTGTACCGAATTTGTACTGATGATGGCCTGCAGCGGCAAAGATGTGAAGCATCTTGGTAACAATGCAGGACAGATGCCCATTGTGGTCTGCAAGTCGCTCGGTTCTGATAAAGACCTTGATCACATCTACCATGTGGTGGTACTCCACCCAGAGTGCAGGTGTTCTTCCTCCTTTTGCGAGTCGTTTGAAGGTTTCTTCAAACCTTTGCTCAAACACTGGCACTACTGGGTCTGAGTGTCTGGCTCCCATCTTCCCATCAGCCACCTTCTCCATGAAGGTCTTCATGTCACCATGCTCCTCCTCAGTGAAGGCAAGTTTCATGATGTGTTGATAGATGGCTGCATCGATGAGGAGGTGAACACGGATTGCCTTGTCAAAACACTCTCCATCCATGATGTGGTTGGCTGTCGTACTTCCAGGATAGATCAACTGGATCACATCTAGTAGTCCAGAATCTTCCATGATGTTACCCATTGATCCAAGATAAGACTTCAGCAGGTGAAAACCACCCAACCTTGGAATGACGGGTAGATTTGCCTGCTTTATTATATTCACAGCCTTCAGCCAAATCGGAAGATCAAAGGTCACTATAGCGACCCCAGCGCGCCGTATGCACTCTTTCAGAGTGGTGAAGATGGTGTTGAGGTCATTCGGGTCTCCTTCAATAACTGGGAGGAACTCGATCTGTGTGCTCTGCTTTGCATCATTAGCATGGATTCTCTTCATCCAGCCATTCCAGTTGGAGTGTGGGAACTCAGGATCGTTGGCTTTGATCACCCACCCCGCTGCCCAGAGTGTGTCACCTGGAGTGAGGAGTGGCTGATCATGAGCCAGGGAGGAGGAAAGCTCAGCGAGGGGGAGAAACATGATCGCGTTCGTTCCTATCTGTTTCCTGTTCGTAAATGGAATAATCTTTACTTCAGTTCCTCTCAGGATCTTAGCTTTGTCGAGTGCCTTCAACTTCACCCGGGGGAAAGCTGCTGTTGTCTGTGGATCTGGCAAAGGTGGTGCCGGAGAGGTGACTTCGATCCAACCCATTGAGTGAAAGGGAGTGTTTCCGTCAATAGAGACAATGTTTAAATCTATATTGTCTCCAACAAACTGAGTGACTGCATTGTTTGTTTCCCCAACCTCCATAAAGACCACCTGATCATTACTTGACAATTCACTTTCACTGGCTGGCACTTTGGCTGTCATCACTGATTGATCCTCAAGCGCAGCATCAACCGCAACCTCATCATTGATCTGTTCATCGGTTTCCTCCACAATGGTGTCAAGAGTGCCAGAAGTATCTGGAACATCATCTCCACTCCTACTATTAAGGAAGCAGTATTTGTAGTTTTGTGTCTCCATGTAAGACTCAGTGTATCCCAGCCGGTGGAACTTGTTGAGCATCCATTTTGACCCAAATCTATGATCAAGTTGTATGGCAAGCCCCATTTGGTGTGGCAATAATCCAGACCGAGGTCGACAGGCCTTAATAAAATTCTGCCCCCAAATGGCAACTCTTTCGTCTGTCTTGACAATCGGTCTCAAGAACATCTGAAGGCTTGCAGGAACAAGTGTCAGCTGACTATCGATGTCAGTCATACTGTGTGTGGTGGGGTATGACTTTGGACCTAAATCAATCAAGGCAATATCATTGGATATGAACTTGAGTGCCGTCTTTATGATCTGAGTCTTCTCATCTCCATGGTCAAGATTAGCATGATGCTCTCGCAGAATATTGTCGGTGCCATCTTTGAGACAGAGTACATCTGCCCTTCTTTCCTGTGTTGTGAAATACAAGGTGTCTTCGTATTTCTCTAGAAGTTTTATCTTTAGCCAATGCTTTGAATAAGAAAGGCTCTTCTCTGGTGACTGATCAAACTCCTGCAGCTTTTCATGGACTTGGTCCATGTTCATTACCCCATGCTCTAATTCTGAGTCTAACCATTCGCAGAATTCAATAAAAACTGCCTCTCGCTCCTCATCAATACTCCTCTGTCCTCTCTTCCTTTTTCCTTCCTCATCAGTCTTGGACAAACTGTCACCTCTCGCAAACATAAGTTTGCATCGCAAATGGTACAGTGTTTCTTCTGCTACCAAGTCGTTGATCCCTTCCAGGCGTCCGGTGACTTCAGTGCCCCAGTCATCCCCGCGACTCCGTGCTGTCTTCAGCAAGCTTGCCTTCAGTGTATCTGCAGTCAAATTATCTGGCACTCTGTATTTCTTTCTAGCTTGTGCTGGATTATTTTTGTAGAGCTGGGCTGGTTGGTTGCAAAGAATGCATACATCCTTATACAGGAGGTCAACTGACTGTGATCTTCTAGAACTGCAGCCAGTTGATGAACTGAACTCACAAGTAGTGCGTCTTCTCTTCAACTTTGATGACTCTTTCTCTGCCTTTGATGCTTGAGCTGACTTCTTGGTGGTTGCAACAAAGTTGTTGTACAGATCATTTTTACACTTCTGGTGGTACCTCAGTTTTCCTTCCTTTTGAGCCTCCTTCATACGTTCCACAACAGTAACATTTTCGACAGTTTCTGCTTGTTTCAATAAAGTTGAGTATAACTTTGGAGTTGCCTGTATGAGCCTTTCAGCTGGTGTATCCGAGCGTGCACAGATGAAGCAATTGAGCACAGGTGGAGTAACGTCTTCATCCATATTGCTAGACTCCATGTCCTGCAAAGTAGAAAATGAGATATATTTAGAAATTATTTTTCCACAAAGGAGTGTCTGTGGTGAAATATAAATGTTAACAATCAACTCAGAATCATGAAAAACCCTTATTTGACCCCTCATAAGTTACTTAAGGGCCGATTAAAAAAAATAAAAATTCTCGAAAATAATTTTTCGGTACCCAAATTCAACAGCTTTTTTCTGGGTTTCCCACGGGAGTTGACCTTCAACATTTTAACACATGTTATTACACACCTTTACAAACATATTGGTGAAGAAATTTTTTGGTAACAATTTAGTTAACAGATTTTCATATGTTTCCCTTACTATGATGGATTCCATGACTTTGCTGATAATTGGGAGAAGGCTGATTGGTCTGTAGTTGCTGGGATCTGTTTTTGCACCTTTTTTGTGCAAAGCGGTGATGTTGGCTGATTTCCAAGCAGATGGCAGATGACCTTGAGCAAAAGAGAGGGTGAAGAGAACAGAGAGAGGGAGTGAAAGAGCGGAAGAACATGATTTTAGGACCCGTGGGCTGATGCCGTCAGGACCAGTTGCAGAATCAGAGTCGAGGGTTGACAGAAACTTTCCACCTTGTCAGGAGGAAAGGACACATAGTCCAGGAGCAGCTGGGTACGACTGGGTATGGTGGGTACAGAGAGGGATGGGTTTGGGACACAAGATTTAGAGGCATACACAGAGTTGAGGCATTCAGCTTTTTCACGTGCGGAGTCAGCCGTTAAGCCGTTTGAGGTGAGGGAGGGGATGGAGGGGGAACAAACACCAGAAACAGATTTGACCAGACGCCACCAGGATTTGGAAGAGGGAGACAGATAAGAGAGTTCGGTCTTGAGAACGGTGAGATATTGTTTCCTGGCTCTCCTGAGGGTGGACACACACTTGTTTCGGGCTTTGTGAAAGGAAATGAGATTTCCTTCCGTTGGATGGGCATGGTAAATGCCAGCCAGCGGGCACTGCCAGACAGCGGGCACGATGGGGCGAGGCCGTCCGAGGGAGACGTCGCACAGGAGGGCCGCGCCCGCGACGTCAAACGGCACCTCGGTGACGCGGAGGCCCGTGATGGCGGTCCGCAAGGCCTGGACGCCGGGGTCGGCGGTCTGGTCCTCCGACATCCGGGCATAGTCGATCCCGAGGTGGACCGCGTGCGCGACGGACCGGGAAAGGCAATCCGCCACCGGGTTGGCTTTACCCGCGACGTGACGGATGTCCGTCGTGGACTCGGACATGGCAGAGAGGTGACGCTGCTGCCGTGCCGACCATGGCTCGGCGACCTTGGCCATCACGAACACAAGGGGCTTGTGGTCGACGAAAGCCGTGAACGGGCGGCCCTCGAGCAGATGGCGGAAGTGTCGGACCGCCAGGTGGAGCCCGAGCAGCTCGCGGTCGAAGGTGCTGTAGCGGCGTTCGTGCGGGAGAAGCTGCCGGCTAAAAAACGCCAGCGGCTGCCAAGCACCATGCACCCACTGCTCGTGCACCGCGCCCACCGCGTCGTCCGACGCGTCGGTGGTGAGGGCGATCGGTGCATCGGGCGCTGGGTGCGCCAGCATGGTGGCGTTGGCCAGGGCCAGCTTTGCAAATTTATCCCCGACTCCACGGCTCCTTGGTCCGCGGCGCAACAGCGCTCCACCCTGCAGGAGACCGCCCGGAGGTTCGCCCTGGTGCCGACGGCACACCACGGTTGCCCGTCCTCCCACGTCGCCCCGGAGCTTCACACGGCGGAGTACGTCTTCGTCCGGCACGACGCCCACCGGGCACCGCTACGGCGCCCGTACGACGGGCCCTTCCGCGTGCTGGAGACCGGGGACAAATATTTCACCGTCGACATCGGCGGTGCCCCGGAGTGTATCTCCTTGGACCGCCTCAAGCCGGCCCACCTCGATCTGGACCACCCCCCGCAAGCAGCTCTGCCTCCGCGTCGAGGCCACCCCCCGGCGGTCAGACCCCCAGCACCCCCCACCACCGCCGTCCCGCTACCCCCCAGCCCTGCACGCATCACCAGGGGGCGTTTCGGCCGGGTCATCCGGCTTCCCCGCAAGCTCACCCTTCAGGTGCGCGGGAATTCTGGGGGGGCGCGTGTGGCGGGCACAAGGGACAATAATTCCACGCACCAGTGGGTGGCTCGAGCGTCCAGGCGGGGAACTGAAATGCATGCCCCGCCTTTCGGCCGATCGGCCACGCCCGGGGGCAAGGCGTGGCCTCGGGACATATATGCGGGCTCTAAGCTCGAGCCCGCCCAGTGCTGAAGTGCGAGCTGTTAATAAAGACTTGTTTGTATTCACGCATTGTGGCCTACCTCTCTGGCAATCGAGTCGTGTGTGCACAGCACCACACCTTACTCCTCTCTGCGCATGTGCGATCAGGACGAATTTAGAGCCACAGGATTGTAGAATAGCAGGTTCCTTTCCGATTCATGTTCAAAATACAACATTAAATGACATCAAGTTGTTCCTCGATCATAAACTGATGAGAGACAGACAAAGTGACCCAATTGCTTAACGCCGCGTTTCACTTCACGTGTTCGAGGGTAATGTTTGTTTGTCCATTGAAAAGCATCGCACGAGATTCCTTATTCTCGAAGAATGACGAGAAAATGATAAATATTTCATAAAAAATCAATATACCAATTTGGTTTGTAAACCTTCAATTACCTGGTTACCATTTGTTATCAAATTTCGAGGTGCACATTTAGTCCGTTTTGCCTTGGTATGATACTGTGGGCAGTGTGATTTTTCTAGCGCTGCCAAAACATCAATTGTTCTGATGCGTGACATCATTCTTATTTTTTATTCATGTGTTTCATTGGAGGCCCATCTGCTGCCTGCATGCCTCGGTAAGCAACTATAATAGCACAAAGAACAGGCCCAGGATGACGGCACAAAGCAGGGTCAACAAAACATTGCTGGAAAGTCAGCAGAAGAGAAGAAAGAATTAATTCAAGTGCTAAGTGAGGAATTGTTCAAATTAATTACCTCTACCTGCTAGGTGGATAAAGGAACAATAATGTTATATAATCTGAAACCACATTTGAAATAAAGCTTTTCTAAGTGACAATAATATTATTTTTTTATTTTTTTTTTTTTTTTTTTTAATACAAGATCGAGGCTCGTGAAAGAGCTAAAGCAGTGCTGACAATAATTGATGTATTCTATAAACGGATATTAAACTAGAACGGCACTCACAAGGTAGAGCGCACTTCCGCCAGGTTGAACAGGTTACGTTTTGTATCCCACTGATAGGTCGGATCTGCATTCGGACTTGAACCGAAATCAAATCACCTTGTTCTCGTCACCTGCCCCACTCATCCACCACGTTTTGTCATAACTCGTCCACAACTTCTTGAGATATCGTGCTATTTATAGTTTTTAGCCCGATCTCTGAATGGTGAAGAATCGACTAATGAATCCCAGTATCCAGATCCGGATCTTCACCGAAATGGAATCCATTCTTCCTTGTCAAACACCCAACCTGAACACCAACTGTCGTCCCAATCTGTGCGTGACTTTTTGAGATATCGTGCTCACAAACAAACATACAAACAGGGGTGAACACGTACACAACTTCCGTGCACCTTCGGTGTTGGAGGTAAAAAAAAAAAATCTCAAAATCTCAAAACAAAATGATAAATAATTTATTTCTGGAGCAAAGTTTCTCATCAAAGGCAATGATCACTTCTAGTCGATTAACAAAAATTCCATTGGTTTGATCGAGTGTGTTTTGCGTCCCCAATAGGTGTGTGCAATTCTGATCATTCCAGCAGGCCCGATCACTGCGTCGCAGACTATGCTCTCCTGTAAATGCGGATATAAATGCACCTGCACCACCTGTGTGAGGGTTTTGTACATTACAGATTCCACAATGGTCTTTATACCTTTGTCTTGGCTGTATAAAAGCAGGGTCGTGCAGTGGCATATCAGGCAGATTTCCATCTATGATGGTCGAAGAGTCATTTTTCCTTCTTCAAAGATGGCGAGGATGGCCAAGCAGGTGTGCATGGGCGTTTGCAAGCCTCACACAAACCCAGGTATCAACTGCCCTGTTCTGTTTTGATAAACTGTTCTTCCTTCTGAGACGCTTTTGCTGCTCATCCTCCAATCACACGTCTTCAGAACTAGTGACTCCATTATGAATTAAAGGCCACCAGTTGCTCCTGTCTTATGCATTATCTTCCAAATCATTTTAATCAATCGTGTATTTATTTACTTTGTAACATTCAGAGCACATCTGTATCATTGGTGTGAAAGGCCTATCCACATGTTTTCTGCTTGAAATTTGCCACACAATATGGCTTTTAGATTATGATGTGTGTCCAGTCTGACAGCATTTTGTTAGGTCCCATTAGTTGTAGAGGATTGTCCTCAAGCAATGCTGAGGAAACAGTTCTGGCATTTTAACAGGAGCACCCACGTTACACACCCATACAGAATCAAAGGTTAGACCAAATTGTGTATTAGTCATCATGAATGTGCCATGTATCCACTGTTGTGTTGTACAGCGGAATTCCTCTCGAGGAAATGACGCGCTCTGTGCCATGACAAAGGTAGGGCCATACTTGACGCCGCTGATACCCAGAGTACCCAAGGAAGTGACGGAACTTCCCCCAAGCTCAGTGGATGTTTGTTTTTCATCCACCAGTCCTGTGTTGTCTCATGTACGTCTGTATGTCCATGTGTGTATGGCAGATCCACCATATACCTTAGATCCTTTTTAAAAGTTTGGAATCTAAATGCAATGGAGGGATAGTATTGTTACATTTGTAGGGGGTAGTGATACCATAGACCAGGTAGAGTGTATAGATTAGTGTGCTCCGACTGTCACGAAGAAGAAGAAGAACCACCTCAATGTACTATAAGTAGGGATCCGGTAGACCGTGTGTCGTGTAAGTGTACCTTCGTCCCCATTATGAGGAGTGGGGTATGTTAATTACTTTAGGGGTTATGTTACTATATTCCCTGTATGTCGTGTCCTCTGTAATCTATACCTTTGTTCCTTATGACAACGCACTGGATACTTGCCGAAATTGCCCATTAAACTACCCCTAATGATTAAAAACTAACCGGAAATAATGCATGAAGCACTAGTGCTAATTACCCCGACTTTGGAAGCACACGGGATGAAAGATCTGTGAGGCCACGCCCCGAGGAGCTGTGATTGGGCGGGGTTTGATGGACAGAAAGGACGGGTAAGATGGAACTCGCTGATGGGGTCGGGACAGAGATGTGTTGAGATGACGTCAGAGTCCGAGGAACAAAAGACTGTGTTCCCGACATTTTGTCCTTCTTTTTCTCTTATGCGTAGGGAGTTCAGAACGCTCTGACCGGCATTTTCCCGTTCTGGAGACGAGAGCGAAGGGTCGTTGTTGCCGCTCTTGCCCCTTCTGATATGGACGCCATCACAAGCGGCCGTGTTGGGACATCTTGCTGGTGGTCCTGCAGAGGCACAGTCGCGGCCCAGGAACCGCGGTTTTCCGTGCAGAGGACGGGTGGACGAGCACGGTGTAGAAGAGCGGGCTGCACGCGGCCTGTTCGATTCACGCGTAAGGCCTGTTTTTCACGAGTGGGCGCGGCCTAGTGAACTAGGGCGTACTGAGGTTTAGCAACGTGGGAGCGAGCAGATTTCCCGCCAACACCAGAGCCGCGTCCAGACTGTGCGCTCGGGGCCTGGACGAGTCCTGACGAGACGCACCGGTCGAGTGAGCAAAGTGCAATTAAATAACATGTTTTTCTTTTGCCGTTATATTTTCCATTGTCCGTATTTGATTCTGTGTGTGGGAGCGCTCCATATAGAAATTTTCATGTTACCATGTTTTATTTTGTTACCGGCATTCTTCAATAAAGCCGGTATTTTGGACATTTTAATTTTGTGTTGGTCGAGTTATTTATTACAGGTTCGAGGACATCGGGGGATCCATTCAGGTAAGGCTCCGGTTTACCCTCCCTCTTGCTCGCCCACGCATATTAACTCCGCTATATTTTTGGAACTGAACGCCTCGGAGTAACAGCTCGTTTGGTGATCCGTGCTACCCTAAGGTGTTCACCAAGGGTAGTCACATGACAGTATGTATGATGTATGTTTCATCTACTCTTCCGAGATAATTTGACCAATGATGCTGAAACGTTCAGGAATTAATGAGGGCACCCTGAAGTTGTGCATGTGCAAGTTACATTTGATCCCATTAAGTTTTGAAAACAGAAAAGACATTTTCACACATCTTGGCATTTTCTTCCTTTGGGGTGCAATTGGAATTATCTGAGCTATAAACACGATGTATTATATATCTACATAAGCAGTATGCATGTTTTTGCTTCATGTACATTATCAGGGTTATCTTTTAATTTCTACCAGAGATCGAGGCAGCAGTTGCCTATACACTGCCTAAAAATAAAGGGATGTGTCGGAAAAAAAACAAGATTGCAGTAGGGTGGATGCTCTGCTATGGTAATAATAATCATAGAGATAATAACATAATCATAAAGGGAAAAGAGAATACACTCACAAAGAACCAGGAAACCAGAAGTTTAGGAATAACCGCATCTAACTGGGAAAACCACATGGATTTGCGAAGAAACTGGAACACGAGAACTTTTCAAGCTAGCATTGCTCGACATTATATCTACAAATAGGATAGGAGAGAGGATGGGAAATAAATGAGGCAGAAGTGGGAAAAAGTGGAAAAGAGGCTTGGAGCAAAGAAAAGTGAAGGAAAGGGCAGGTATGGGGCATACAAAAAAGAGGGGGAGGGGGGGGTTGTGGAGAGTCAAGGATGCAGTTATTACCTCCACCACCGAAGGTTGGATGGAAGTATGTGATCACCTCTATCTGTCTGTGAACAAGATATCTCAAAAAGTTATGGACGGATTTGGACGAAATT
The DNA here is from genome assembly GCF_964187855.1 of Myxine glutinosa. Classification (NCBI taxonomy): domain Eukaryota; kingdom Metazoa; phylum Chordata; class Myxini; order Myxiniformes; family Myxinidae; genus Myxine; species Myxine glutinosa. The sequence goes on along the minus strand of NC_136267.1, from coordinate 188,303,691 downwards.
TGGTGGACAGGTTGGGTGAGTGACAGGGACGAATTGATTAGATTTTGGTGATGATCCGGGTCCGGATATGAGAATTTTAAAAATGATTCTTCACCATTCAGAGATGGGGCAAAAACAATATGTAGCATGAAATCTCAAAACGTTGTGGACGAGTTGTGAAAAAAAATTGGTGGATGAGTTTGGTAGATGAGAAGAAGAAGCTGATTAAATTTTGGTTAAGGTCCAGATGCAGCCTATCAGTGGGATTCCAAACATGAACCGTTCAGCCTGATGGAGGTTTGAATTTGTAATAATGGATGGCTCGTGATGCCACGTAGTGTTGTCTGTTTGAAACAAAGGTGGTGGTGGTTCTTGTGCGGCTGCTGGTTGCATCATTTTTCTGTGTGTGCGTATGCCGCTGATGCAATGCCTCTCTATAACCAGTTACCTGCTACTCATTTTGCCGACCTCGGAAGGATGACAGGCTGAGTCAACCCCACCTGGCGTTAATTCGACGGGACTCGAACTCAGGACCTGAGGATCCCAAGCCCACCGCCCTACACATTAGGCTAAACTAGGTGATGAAACAAAGGTAAAAACTATACACCGTATAATGATATACACTAATTGCCTAGGCAGGGATCAGTGTTGTGTTCAGTGTCTATCTACATTTAGTGGCTGAATAGAGAAATGTTGCATTAAGCAGTTTGAATTTGAAAAATCTGAGTTTTCCCCCTTTATTTGTTTATTTAATTAATTATCTATTTGCACAATGGCCCGATGTAATTATTGTAAATGAGAATGGTATGTGACAAGTGCCATTAACGCATTAATCTTATTGACTGTGTAATTGTGTTGATGAGTATCAAATGTGGTAGTCATTGGCGAGGTTCAGTGGCCCATTTGTAACCTGGCTGTGCATACCACCCACGTACTTTACCCTGAGAAAGTTTCAATACGTGACTCACTTTGGGGACTTGAGGTCCCGGTGGATGATCTTGTGTAGATGCAGGTAGTGCATGCCACTGGCAATACCCATAGTCCATTGATACAGCAGTTCAGGTGAAATACGCCGCCCGGCTCTCAGTACCTCATACAACTGTCCCTGAGCACAGTATTCCATGATGATGCAGTAGCAAGGTGCTTGCGTGCACACACCCCTGGGTGACAAGAAGGAAACACACAAGAATAACAATAAGGCTCGATCATCAAAACCGAGCTAACTATTAAATAAGACTACAAGTGGATGTAACCTCTGAAATTACACAATAATAACAAATGTACACTCCTTTATTGGTATTAGCGATTACATCAGGTATATAACTCGTTTGTTTCATCATCGGCACTAATCCTGAAGATAAACATCATGAATATGTTGATAATTTTTTTTGATTTAGGTCGTAATGTATTAATGGAGAAAATAAGCGAGAAAAGGAGGGCATTTGGGCAGGTATGTACAGGGGTGCCTGAGAGTAAAGAAGAGGAGAGTTAAGACTGATAGAAAGACCCTACCTAGCCTTTGTACAGAGAGTAGTTAATGCATTGAATGGTCTCCTTGGAAAGGTAGTGGCCAACTGGAAAGGAGTTAATACTTGGTAGAAGCACCTTTTACAGCAATTTCAGCTGTAAGTAGGCACCCCTTGGCACCCCTTGGACTTCCGTTTCCGGTCTTGCTGGCGAGGGTTCGTTTTTTCGCAGCTCCACACGCTCTCCATCGAAATCGAAGTTAAGTAATTGTTCCCATTTTGTATTTTTCGTTAAAACTGTATTTATTTTATGGTGTATGTACGTATATTGTCCCGACAAAGATTTTCGGTGCAAATCTTTCATACCTGTATTGAAAATCGTGTTAATTCGTGTCGTCTTGAGGCCTTGTACAGTGTACACTGTACAACCTTGAGGCTTTGTTTTTCTCTCAGCGCCTGTCGTTTGTGATCCAATAACTTTCGTTCTCTGTTTTCCCAGTCTTTCCACCCCAAAGCCTACTTCCTTGTGTAAATCTCAACTCAAAAAAACAAAAAAAAAAGACATTACCTTCTCTGTGCTCATTCGTTTATTCATTCTTATTCGTTCGTTCGTTCTTCGACCACGTGTTTCTCCCCCATTTCCCCAGATAGATTGTCAAATTTCAACTCGTTATTTTATCGTCCATGCGATATTGTTTGATTATAGTTAGTTTTGGTTTGAATTTCCTGTAACTCGTAATTAATTAATCGTGTTCTGCTCCTCGTGTGCGGCCTTGTAGTTGTACCCCCGTCAGTGTTTTGTTAACTTAAGCGTGTTTTGCTTGGCTCTTGGTTTTTTCCCTTCTACCCCGAACATAATACTGTCTAACGTTCTAAATCCACAACCCCCCCCCCCCCCCCAAAAAAAAAACAAAAAAAACAAAAACATTTATTTTATTTTATCCACGTGTACTGTTGTCTCATCCTGTATTTTCTGTCCAGGTGTGCTGTTCGCCCCGCCCCCATTATCTCCTTGCCATCCACCGTTTGCCCTGTTCACGTGACTCGTGGTGGTCCCTCTCGGCTCTCCCCCCGTTGGTATTTTTGTGCATATAAGATTGTTCATAGTTCTGTTTAAATATTATTTAAATATGTTTAACCTTTCCCCTTCTGTGTTTTATTCAGTGGTATATTACAACACACTGTTTTTCTTCCTATTTAAAAGGCTTTTCTCAATTTCCTCTCCAACTCATTCCACTTCAAAAAAAAGAAATTCAATCTCTTCTCCGTCTCCCTCACTACATGGTCTAAATTCACATTCATTCCATCCCTCCTCCATCGTTCTGAATCGGATTGCTAACTTGAAAATCACAACAAACCCAATTTGTTATCAATGTTCGTCTTTCATTAATCATCCACTTTCTAAACTCCCCTCTTGCCCCTCCCATCCAAATCCCCCCCCTTGCACCTACACTCCGAAACTTCCCCCTTGCCCCTCCACTCTTAAACTCCCCCCTTGCCCCTCCACTCCTGAACTCCCCCCTTGCCCTTCCCCTCCTAAACTCCCCCTTTGCCCCTCCCCTCCTAATCCCCCCCCTTGCCCCTCCACTCCTGATCTCCCCCCTTGCCCCTTCCCTCCAAAACTCCCCCCTTGCCCCTCCCCTCCTAAACTCCCCCCTCACTCCTCCCCTTCAAAACTCCCCCCCAATCCCTCCCATTCAATTCTCCCCCCATACCATTCCTCTCCAATTCTCTCTCCTCCCCCCTCCTCCTCCAAGCTGCCTCCTCCCCACTTCGTCTCCCTTCTATCTCATACCTCCACCCCCCCAAACCTTCTACTTTCCTCTGCCCCCCCTCAAACAACCCCTCACTGTGCCGCATCCCTTCACCATCAAACCTTTCATCCTCCTCATCCTTCCCTTTCTTGGAACTCTTCTGCAACATCTGAAACACTATCAACTGCTCTCCCTACCTCCCCCTCTCATCCTTCATCTTACCCTACTCCTCCCCTCCCCTGTCCTGTACCCGATGCTCCCCCTCTCTCTTCATTAACGGTATGGACCTCAAACATCCGGGGCCTTCGCTCAAACCTGACTGATCTCTCCATACAGGTTGCTTCTGACAATCCAGACTCGATCTGCTTAACAGAGACTTTCCTCCTTCAAGATGTCTCTGATTCCTTAATATCTCTTCCTGGTTACTCCCTCCTCCGGAATGATAGACCTGAGCCTCGGCCTGGTGGTGGGGTGGCTATCTTTGTCAAAAACTCTCTTCCTCACTCTCCTTGCACTGCTCTCTTTCCTCCTCACCCGCAGGAGTACCTCTGGTTACGGCTTCCTCTCCGCTCCCACCTTTTGTTCATATGTGTTCTGTACCGTCCCCCAAACAGTGATGACTCCATCTACATTTCACTGTCTGACAACATGGACCCAACTTCTATCCACTCATCCCAACTCTCTCTTCCTCATATGTGGTGACTTCAACTGTCATCATGCCACCTGGTTGGGTGTGGGTTCCTCTCTCACCAGTCATGGCACCTCAGCAAAGGACTTCTGTGACTCACTGGGATTGACACAATCTGTCAATTTCCCGACCCGGATCTCAGCCAATGGAGTATCTTCTCTTCTAGACTTGGTTATGACAAACTTCCCTGCTAATGTCTGCTGCTCTTCTTCTGCTCCAATCGGTTCTTCTGATCATGTGCTTGTCAAAGTGGACATCTCTCTGGCCATTCTCAGAGAGCCTCCTCAGGGTCGACGAGTCTGGCATTTCACTCAGGCCGACTGGGACGGTCTTCAAGCAGCCATCAATCGTCTGGATTGGTCTCCCATCTCCACTGCCTCTGACATCAATTCTTTCTGGGAATTCTTCCAAAGCAAACTGATCTCTCTCATGCACAGATTTATCCCATCTCGCCTTCAATTGTCTTACCCTTCCTCCCGTCCATGGTACACTGAATCTTGTGGTGAGGCAGTTGCCCTGAAACAACTTGCCTTTGCCTCTTGGAAGGCTAATCCAACTGAAGGAAATCTCAGTTCCTTCCACCAAGCTCGGAACAAGTGTGTGTCTACCCTCAGGAGTGCCAGGAAGCACTATCTCTCCTCACTCAAGAATGAACTCTCAAACCCATCTCCTTCCTCCAAATCCTGGTGGCGTCTGGTCAAATCCGTTTCTGGTGTTTGTTCCCCCTCCATCCCCTCCCTTACCTCAAATGGCCACACAGTTGACATCGCACGTGACAAAGCCGAATGCCTCAACTCTGTGTTCGCCTCGAAATCCTTAGTCCCAAACCCATCTCTCTCTGTTCCCACCTTTCCCAGTCGAACCCAACTGCTCCTGGACTCTGTGTCCTTCTCTCCTGACAAGGTGGAGGAGTTTTTGTCAAACCTCGACTCTGATTCTGCAACTGGACCAGACGGCATCAGCCCACGGGTCCTAAAATCCTGCTCTGCCGCTCTATCTCACCATCTCTCTGTTCTTTTCACCCTATCTTTTGCTCAAGGTCATCTGCCAGCATCCTGGAAATCAGCTAACATTACCGCTTTACACAAAAAAGGTGCAAAAACAGATCCTTGCAACTACAGACCAATCAGCCTGCTCCCAATTATCAGCAAAGTCATGGAATCCATCATTGCTTCGGATATGAAATCTTTCCTCTTCTCCAATGGCTTGATCTCTGATCATCAATTTGGTTTCAGACCAGGTCACTCTACTCTGGACATGCTGCTTCTGCTGTCTCAACAATGGATGGAGGTCCTCAATGCCAAACAGGAAATCAGAGCTGTCTCCCTTGACATATCACGGGCCTTTGATACGGTCTGGCACCCAGCTCTGCTCACCAAACTCTCCTCCTATGGTATCCATGGAAATCTCCATGCATGGCTTGCGGACTTCCTCTCTGGTCGTAGTCAACGTGTGGCCCTGAATGGATTTCTCTCATCTCCCCTTCCTGTTCAGGCTGGAGTTCCCCAAGGAAGTGTGCTGGGCCCTGTGCTTTTTCTGGTCTTTATCAATGATCTCTCCGACTCTCTGGAAAATCCTCTCTATCTCTTTGCTGATGACTCCACTCTCTGCCGCTCCATTCCTCTTCCCTCAGATCGGCAGTCTGCAGCCTCCTCACTCTCTGAAGACCTGGACAAAATCACAGACTGGTCAAACAAGTGGAACATGTCTTTCAATCCTGACAAATCTCACTCTCTTGCTATGTCTCTCCGAAAAGATCGACTGGACAACCCTCCCATCTACTTTCTCAACAATCCTCTCCAAGAAGTTCTGTCACTCAAGCTTTTGGGTCTCACTATCTGCCATGATCTTTCTTGGGAAAACCACATTTCCAAGCTGGCCTCCAAAGCCAGTCGCCGACTGGGCATCCTCCGTCGTGCGAAGTCCTTCCTCGGCACACCTGAGCTCCTCACCACATACAAGGCTTTCATCCGCAGCTCAATGGAATACTGTTCTCCCCTATGGGCTGGTGCTCCTGCCTCACACCTGGCTCGGCTTCACGCTGTTGAATCCAAAGCTTTCAAAATCATTGCAATCTCCCGCGATGAAGCTATCTCTGAGGGCCTTTCACTCACTCACCGCAGGCAGGTAGGTGGCCTTTCTGTCTTCTACCGACTCCTCTCCGGCCTTGCTCCCCCAGCTCTCTCTGTGCTCTGTCCCCCAAATATTCCTACAGGTCGCACAAGATCTGCCAGCAACCCTCTGATGGTTAAACTGCCGAAATCTCGGCTCTCTGCTCACCTTCACTCTTTCATTCCTCTTTTCTCCTGCCTGTGGAACAAACTCCCACACTCCCTTCAATCCCTCTCCTCCCTCCAGGTCTTTAAAACAGCTGTTCACCACAATCTCTTATCTTCCCCCATCCATAACCTTGATCTTTTCTACCCCCACTAATTCACCCCAGATCCAACTTGTTTGAAATTCCAACTTCTTTCCTGGAAATCCTGGCAGTGTCCATATGTTTATACCTCTCCCACCCCTCCCCCCCCCCCCTTCACATGCCTCCCCCCCAAAGCCCTCTCCCTCCCACAGATCTCTCGATGTCTCCATGTCTCTCGGTCCCTGCTCTCAAATGTTGTGTTTGTGTCCTTCCCCCTCTCTCCCCATCTTGTCTACCGCTCCCGATGTTATTTGTTTTATGTGTCTGTTTGTCTTTCTGTGTGATTAATGTTCGCTCTTTCACGAGCCTCGATCTTGTATACAAAAAAAAAAAAAAAAAAAAAAAAAAGTATTGGGATAGGTCTCTACAAACTTTGCACACCTTTATTGGGCAATATTTGCCCAATCTCCTGTACAAAACTGTTCAAGTCAGTCTAGTTGTGTGTGGAGTGTTGATGGACAGGAATCTTCAGGTCATGCCACAGATTTTTCGATTGGATTTAGTTCGGGACTCCGACTGGGTCACTCAAAGACATTTATCTTTTTGTTCCTTTCCCACTCCAGTGTAGCTTTGGCTGTGTGCTTCAGGTCATTGTCATGCTGAAAGGTGAACTTACATCCAAATTTCACCTTTCTTGCAGAGGGCAACAGGTTTTCCTGTCGAATTTTTCTGTATTTTTCTCCATCCATTTTCTCTTCTGTCCTGACAAGTTCACCCAGTTCCTGTTGATGAGAAACATCCCCATAACATGATGCTGCCACCACCATGCTTCAACGTAGGGATGGTGTTCTTTGGGTGATGTGCTGTGTTGGGTTTGCCCCAAGCATAACGTTTTGCATTTAGGCTAAAAAGTTCCATCTTAGTTTTGTCAGACCACAAAACTTTTTGCCGTATGGCTTCAGAATCTCCAGCGTGGTTTTTTCCATACCTCAAATGGGACTCAAGGTGGGATTTTTGATTAATGGCTTCCTTCTTGCCACCAGGCCAGACTTGTGGAGTGCTTCGGATATTGTTGTCACATGCACACAGTGACCAGTCTTTGCCATAAAGGCCTGCAGCTCTTTCAAAGTTGCCATTGGCCTCTTGTTGGCCTCTCTGATCAGTCTCCTCCTTGCTGGGTCATCCAGTTTGAAAGGATGGGTCTGCTCTTGGCAGGGTCTTGGTGGGACCATACACCTTCCACTTCTTAATGATTGTCTTGGCTGTGCTCCAAGGGATATTCAAGTCCTTTGAAATATTTTTATGCCCATTCCCTGATCTGTGCCTTTCCACAACTTCATCCCAGAGATATTTTGAAAGCTCCTTGGTGCTCATGGTTGAGTCCTTCCTGTGAAATGCACTACCCAGCAGAGGAACCCGACAGGAACCGCTGATTTTATTCTGAAATAATCTGAATCACCACAATTTAACACAGGTGGAGGCCAATTAACATGGTGTGTGATTGGTTATACCTGAGCTAATTTACAATTGCTATTATAAGGTGGTGGACACTTATCCAACCAAGATATTCTAGTTTTGTATTTTTAATAAATTTTCTGAAATTTGTAGAATTTGTTTTGTCACTTGAAAAGTTGTGGGTTATGATGTGTAAATAAAGGTGGGAAAAGTCTGATTTAATGTATTTTAATTCCAGGTTTTAAGGTAACAAAAGGTGAAAATTTTGAAAGGAGTTGTAGACCTTCGATCGACACCAAATTTAAATTGCAATTATATCGGTATCAAGAAGCATTGCCAAAAAAGGGGTTAAAAATTCTTTAAATGTCAGTTTCTCTTCACCTTTTGATAATCTTCCCTTGGCCAATCAGCTGGCTCCTTCTTGCCTCTCGGCTTCAGCTGCGTCCCAATTGGCTCTCCCGACCATTGGTGTGATCTCCCCATCAAACCCCCTCAACCAATCCGTCGTGAGGTGGGCATGGCCTCAGCCTGCCTGAGCAATGTTTTATTGCCATGCTGGCGCAATGCGTGGGCGCTTCCTGCCTGCCCTCCAGGTAAGTTTTATTGTGGGGGGGAATTTAAGTAGTGTGTGTGGTGCTTTTGGGCCTGACTAGTGTCTATGGTGTAGTGCCATAAGGGACGAAGGATAAATCATCAGGTCTGACACACAGGGGAATTAACAGAATCCCTACTCGAGTTAACACAAGGCCATCCTTCCTTGTATGACCACAAATATATGAGCTTAATCCGACATCCGGGCTAGACACGTCCTCTACTTATTACATTCAGATGGATCTTCTTCTTCACGACAGTCGGAGCATGATACCGACACAGATCTACCTGATCTATATATCACTATACCCAAAAATTCATAACAATATATACTAGTGGAGCCACCCGTGGTATTCCCACGGGCATGGACGTGTGTGATATTTGGACATCATCATTTAGATGCTGCACATTCAGTTTTACAAAATGGTTACATGGACGTAATCCACACAATTTATTTACTTCTGATAACATGTGAATGCATGTGCATGCACATGCACATGGGAAATACAGTTTGAAATGTGTAATTACACCTTATGTAAAATGTGACTTCAAGAGCTCAAATCCTCTCCCTCCCCGCCCCCACCCCTCCCACATCATCGGGCCGTGGATCACACACCGAGGAGTGGATCACACACCGAGGAATGGCTCACACACCGAGGGGTGGATCACAAACCGAGGTGTGAGTCACACACCGAGGAGTGGGTCACACACCGACGAGTGGGTCACACACCGACGAGTGGGTCACACACTGACGAGTGGGTCACACACCGACGAGTGGGTCACACACCGACGAGTGGGTCACACACCGAAGAGTGGGTCACACACCGACGAGTGGGTCACACACAGGGGAGTGGGTCACACACCGAGGAGTGGGTCACACACAGGGGAGTGGGTCACACACAGGGGAGCGGGTCACACACAGGGGAGTGGGTCACACACAGAGGTGTGGGTCACACACCGAGGAGTGGGTCACACACCGAGGAGTGGGTCACACACCGAGGAGTGGGTCACACACCGAGGAGTGGGTCACACACCGAGGAGTGAGTCACACACCGAGGAGTGGGTCACACACCGACGAGTGGGTCACACACCGACGAGTGGGTCACACACCGACGAGTGGGTCACACACCGACGAGTGGGTCACACACCGAGGAGTGGGTCACACACCGACGAGTGGGTCACACACCGACGAGTGGGTCACACACCGAGGAGTGGGTCACACACAAGGGAGTGGGTCACACACAGGGGAGTGAGTCACGACATTCATTGGTGGTCTCATTCTGTTTTTATTCATTTTGAAAATGGCAGTTACAAATGACCCTCATGCAACTCATTGAGACAGCGCTGACATAAAGAAGCAGGAATGACCACCCACATGCCCCACGTTACGCAACCTTGATCTAAAGACAGCTCGGATACACGGGCCGCATATCGAGCATATTCTGACGTCGAGAGCAACTCGCACCAAGAACCTGACAAAACAACGTCCATAACATGTGACAGCACGGGATCATGACGAGTGGCTGCGGCCACTTCCGCAGCGATTATAATCGTAATTACCAGACCAGATTCAATCTGTTCCAACATGTACACCTCAACCTCATCTGCAAGTTCGGCACCAGCCTTTGACGAACAAAGCTCCGCCCCTCTCCCCACGTGCAGAGTACCTATTTGTAACTTTTTATTGTGACTACGTCTAAAGAATGAAACATTCCGACTACATAAAGAATACGAATACCGTTCAAATGGAAAAGTCCCTGGGAAAAAGTCTTATGGGCGGTGTATAAGAACATTACCTTAAACCTTTTTGTACGACGAATACCAAAGTTACTCTTTTCGTCACAGCATACAAAATGACATTTTTAAAATTAAAGATTTCAAATAAACTTCTTTAAAGTGTACGTACACATCGCTTATAAAATAAGAACGAAAAAATATCTCGGCAATTTCCTGTCTGTGTTTATTTATTTATTTCACATCTGTGAATTACATGTCCATGCACACGTGAAATGGTCTTTGTTTATTAATGATGGATGTGAACACGATTCAGCCTTGAAAAGTCGTGCGAAAACAAAAAAAAAAATTATATTAAAGATTTGACAATTTTATTTCCTACAGCCATACACTATGAAAAAGCATCTTCTTTGGGCGGTGAATAATCGCTCTGAACGAAACAGGTATTACCAGGTTTCCTTTGCTTGAGTCGTAATCAAAATGTACCTTTGTTTCTTCAAAAAGAAATTCATGATTGAAGACGTGTTGATTCAGTCTTAAAATGCACATCAGAAGTGTATCATAGGCCCATGGAGCCATGACTCTTCTTCATTTTTAAACTTTAATGTATCAAACTTTTCTCTTTACAAAGTAAAAATAGATTAAAACCAAACGTTATTAATAAATATTGTATTCTATCGTTAGTTTACGTTATTATGTACATTTTTGAAGCACTGTATTGTTTAATTCCATGGTTGGAAAAGAGTTGACTCGTTTTAAACAAACGCTGTATATACACCCCAGGGATATGTAAATATATAATTCGACTTCGGTTTGATCCCGAACTTCAGAATTCAGTTGCTGTACTTTTACTAAGTAATAATATAAACAACGAAGTCCTGGGAATGTTCTCTCCTCTCCTTCCCCTCTCTCCTTCCCCGTGTCCACATCTCGTCCGATCAGACACATTCAAAACAGATTTTGGAATACATTTCACCGATTTTCTCAACTTTAGCTGAAACTGAGACTTGAACTATCCCAGCGACTGTGATGGTGAATTAGAGTCGAGATAAAGCCTTGAGGGAGTCTCAATGAATGACCTTTATGTTACAGGCCTCATTTTCTCATTTTAAATGCATTTTGTTCCATAAACGGTAACTTTCATAGAATATTTTCCGTCTGTGTTATTTGGGTGGTGTATGATATACCGTGCCGATCCCGGCAATTTCCTGTCTGTGCGTTAACTTTAATCGAATTTTCTTCCGTTTTTTTGCAACCGAGTCTAAAACCATCATAGCAACTGTGAAAAATGAAATGAGATGGTGAATTAGAATCGAGATAAAGCCATGAGGGAGTCTCAATGGACAGGCCTTCATTTCATTTAAAATGCATTTTGTTCTATAAACGGTAACTTTCATCGAATTTTCTTCCAGTTTTTTGCAACTGAGTCTCAAACCATTTTAGCGACTGTAAAAAATGAAATGAGATCGAATTAGAGTTGGAATAAAAATGTGAGAAAGAGTAAGAAACCGCAGGCCTAACAAAAGAGGCCTCAAAGCTGTGCGAGGAAACAAGATGGTGGAGATTTGTTTTTGAAGCCCCACCCACAGACAGACAGACAGACAGACGTGATCACTGACGGAGATTATAATTTAGATAGAGAAGGGATATAAACTTGGCAATTTCCCCTCTGTGTTAATTTCTTTATTTCACATTGTGGATTACATGTCCTGTACTTGCACACGATTCAGCCTTGAAAACTTGTGTGAAAACTCAAAAGTTTTTCTGCCAAAGACTTCATGATTTTATTTCCTCTACATTATGAAAACACATCTTCTTTGGGTGGTGTATAATAGAGCACTGCCTAGATCGCTCCAAACTAAACATGGATTACCTTGTTTCCTTTGCATGAGTTGTAATCAAAATGTACCTTTGTTTCTTCAAAAAGTAACTTATGATAGAAGACACGTTGATTCAGTCTTAAAATGGACATCAGAGGCCCATCAGAGGCCTATAGAGACTCAGAGATATGTGAGGAAAACAAAATGGTGGAAATGTGTTTTTTAAGCCCCTCCCAGAATGGGTGGAGCTACTCCCTCAACGGTGGAGGCCACACCCCCGGACAGACAGACAGACAGAGACCATGCACCAGATCTGGTCCTGATCCGGTCCCAGACAAGGGGAAACACTGTACTAATGCCCTTACCCTTCTTACTATTAAATTTGGCAGCCTAGTCCCCCAGCTGTGGTACGAAGGACAACATCCCTCAACATTGACCTTAACAGAGAATGATGCTAAATCCTTGCAGTGAATGGGAATAGTGCGGAAACCTTAATTCTATCTCTGACATTCTCCCCCTCCCACGCACCATGAATGTAACAATATCTTATAAGGCCGAGACTTGAATTCAAAAAAGTTTCTTATACTTTGGCTAAGAAAAGAGACTTCACTCAAATTTCAATCAAAATAGTCTACATTGCACATAAAGGTTTTAGAGAACAGTCAATGGTCTTAACATGGAAACACAGAATACACAAAACATCAGAAAATCAGTCAGAAAATATATCCTTAATCCATTTTGCAACAAACTTCCAAAAACAGGTGCAAGTGCAGGATAATACACAGGAAACAAAACAACACAACATGCATTTTAAGGCCATTTTCCCTGCTAAAGCGGGGGTTAGCCTTGCGGTCCCCATGACAATCTTCTCCATTTTGCCCTATTTTCTGCATCTCTCCTTGTTAACCCCCTTGCCCGCATTTCTTCTTCCACCATCTTCAGCCAAGTCTTTCTCGGTCTTTCCCGTCCTCTACTTCCTTCTACATTCATTTCCATCACTCTTCTCAACCAGTCACTTTCATCCTTCCTCAACACATGACCAAACCATCTCAACCTGTTTCTCTTCACAGCATCAATCACAAGCTCTATTCCCATCATCTTTCGCAATTCATAATTTATCCTCTCTCTCAACGATACTCCACACATCCACCGAACCATTCGCATTTCCACCCTTTCCAGCCTTTGTAGCTGCTCTACGTTCATTACCCATGTCTCGCTCCCAGAAATCATAATACTTCTCACACATGCAGCATACACCTTTCCCATCAGCTTCAACAACACTCCCCTCCTCATCAGCATGCCACTCAATTCCCGAAACTTCTTCCATGCACATCTCACTCGAGCAACCGTTGCCAAGTCTGATCCACCTTCTCCATTCAGCATGTCTCCGAGGTAGCAAAATGTTTTCACACCTTCCAGGTTCATGCTGTCTCCAAGATCTAACTCAACATTTCCTCCATCTGCAGCTCCCTCTGTGCACACCTTACACTTGAATGTAGCTGCCACACTGGTTAATGACCCTGTCAAACCTCTACATTTTTGATGAACTCACTCAGCGCACATTGTACATTGAATGGAGTTCACTCCGACACCATTCCTGCACACAGCACACGGCCACTTCCCAGTTCTTTCCACTTCACCACATGCTTTACCACTTGCCATCACCTTCGTCTTTCCGATATTCACCTTCAGACCTTTTGTCTCCATACATTCCTTCCACTTGTTCATCTTTTCCTTCAGTCCATCCATACTTTCCCCAATCAACACCAGATGATCTGCATACAACAACTCCCATGGTAAACCCTCCTTTACGTTCCGAGCCAGCACCTCCATCACAGCTACAAATAGTAGTGGACTTAGTACAGACCCCTGATGCACTCCCACCTTCACCTCAAACTCACCACTGTTCCCGTCCTTCCTCCTTACAGCTGTGCGCGCTCTTTTGTACATCGCCATCAGGACTCTGATCAACCATTCCTCCACTCCTAACTTCCTCAATGCCCATGTCACTACTTCGCGTGGAACCCTATCGAATGCTTTCTCCAGATCAACAAACCCAAGAAACAACTTCTTCCTCTTCTCCATGTACTTCTCCTGCAACTGCCTTACAATAAAAAGCGTGTCTGTCGTTCCTCTTCCTGGCATAAATCCAAACTGCATTTCGTCAATCTTCACTTTCTTCCTTATCCTCCTCTCCAACACCCTTTCCAATACCTTCATTCCATGCTGCAATAACTTTATCGCTCGAAACGAGCCACAGTCCAGAGGGTCACCTTTCCCCTTGTATAGAGGGACGAGGGTACTCAGTTCCCAAACCACTGGAATGCGGCCTTCTTTCACCACCAGATTACAGATCTCTGTCATTCTCTTCACACCCCAACTTCCTGCTGCCTTCAACATATCTCCCACAACTCCCGTTGGCCCTCCCGCTTTTCTACTCTTCATTGCTTTTATCGCTTCCTCAACTTCCTTCTCGGTTATCTTCTCTGCCGGTCCTAAAACTGGGTTACTCTCTATGTTGCCATCCCATTCATTCTCTGCATTCATCAGCATTTCCATATATCTCTTCCATCTTCCTTTCATTCCATCTGGGTCCAAAACGATTTGTCCCACTTCATCCTTCAAGCCACTCACCCCCATCACATCACACCTCTCTTTCGCTATCTGCTTTGCAATCCTGAATACCGCTTTCTGACCCTCTTCCGAATCCAAGCGCTCTCCGAACATTTTCCTACATGCCTCCTGCGCCTTTGCTACCTCTTTCTTTGCAGCCTTCTTGGCTGCCTTATAACTTGCATGCTCTGCTTTTTCTGCCCCCCTACCCTTCGCCTTCTGCCACTCCTTGAACTTCTTCCTCTTCTCGTCAATCCTCTTTCCAACTTGATCATCCCACCACCATGTTTCCGAGTGCCTCGGTCGTCCTTTTGTCCATCCACATGCCTCACCAACGGCTCCCAACAGACTATCTTTCATTGACATCCAACCACTTTCAAGCTCAACCACATCATCGTCTACCTTACTCAGCTTCTCTTTTAATGCCTCCCTTACTGTGACCTCTTTCAACCTCCACACCTTCATTCTCGGTTCGTACTTCACCCGCTGAGCTCTCCTCGCACCTTTCACCCTTATGTCACAGACAACCAAGTGAAACAGCCTCCTCCTCCGGGATCACCTTTGTGTCCCGGAGGTGCCCCCTATCTCGCCTACGCACCATCAGGCAGTCAACGGTTGTCGTCTACCCACCTGACGTGTATGTAACAAGCTTATTATCCTCTTTCTGGAACTGAGTATTTCAAATCAACAAATCAGCTCCATCAGCAAACTCCAAAATCCTTTCACCTTCTCCATTTCTCACACCATATCCGTAACCCCCATGAACTCCCTCAAAACCATCCATACTCCTTCCCACATGCCCATTTAGGTCTCCTCCTACCACAACAACTTCCTCATCTTTCACATTTTCCATCAGCTTCTCTATCGCACACCAGAACTTGTCCTTCTCTTCATCGCTCCGACCAACCTGCGGAGCATATCCCGAGATGACGTTCACCAAGAGCTTTCCAATCATCATTTTCACCATCATCAACCTATCACTCACTCTAGTCACACTCACCACACTGTCTACAAACTCCTCAAAAAACAGGACACCAACACCATTCACACCCTCCGGGCACCCTTGCCACACAAACTTGTATTTCTGTCCCTGCCTACCCTTCACCATTCTCACACCACTTCCCTTCCATCTCATCTCTTGCACACAACATATGTCCACTCTTCTTCTGACCAATACTTCTTCCACTTCCTTCTCCTGATCTCCCTGTCATTGTCCCTACATTCCATGTCCCAAACCTCAGAAACCGATCTCTACTTCGGGCATCAGACGTTTCATCGTCATCAATGGAGTGATTTCCACCCTTGCTTCGATCGGGTTCCCCACTTTGAGTTTTGACGAGAGGGAGTGGGGTCCCCCACGGGGTACTTCGGGCTGTACCCTGCTCATATGTAGTTGTAATTGTCATGGTTCTCTTTTTGAGGCAATGTTTTTCTGGCCGGATGCCCTTCCTGACGCCAACACTTTTCGTCACCTCTTACGACACGCAGGGATACGGTGTACATATTCTAAACCGGGGTACGCACCGGGAGTAATACACAGGAAAACAAAACAGAAACAAGTACAGCCCAATGATCACAAAGAAAAAAAAGAAAAACAACAAAAATATATATCAGCAGATATACTTTGACAAATGGGAGAATGACAAAAGAGCAGGAAGATTGAAAAAAAGAGCTTAACAAGACCATGGATCGACATTCGACAAGGAAGGCTCATTGGAATGCAG
The DNA here is from genome assembly GCF_964187855.1 of Myxine glutinosa. Classification (NCBI taxonomy): domain Eukaryota; kingdom Metazoa; phylum Chordata; class Myxini; order Myxiniformes; family Myxinidae; genus Myxine; species Myxine glutinosa. The sequence continues at coordinate 188,287,508 of NC_136267.1, read as the reverse complement.
AAAATGTAAAATTAATTGGGATGAGGAACGAGTCATCATAACTGCTGAAGACGATTGGCTTTCACAAAATGGCAGGATTGAGCCAACCGGACAAATGTAGGTTTTGTGGGGTAGAAACAGAAAGTATCAGTCACCTCATTTTGGGATGTGAAAAACTCATGTCAGAACAGTTGTACACAGAAAGACATGACAGCGTCTGTAGAGTAATCCACTGGGACATCTGTCAACATGTCAACGTTCCGGTCCCAGAACAATCATGGAAACACAAAACAAACTGGATCCTTGAAAATGAGCATATAGTGTTCACGCATCACAAGATGATCCCATTAAGTGTGGACATTGCAGGCGGAGCATTGCATCCGGACATTTTGCTCAAACATGAAAAGACGGCATTGTTGATTGAGGTTTCGGTTCCCAATGACTTTGGACTAAATGCTTCAGAAATCAGGAAAATGACCAAATACCAGGATCTGAAAAATGAGGTCAAGAGGTCTTAAAAATTGAAGAGAGCTAGAATAGTACCGGGTGATAGTTGCAGTAACACGGATGATCAGGAAAACCCTTACTGAGTACTTAAAAAGCATTCTGGGGAATATCACCACAAACGGTTCAGTGAGGATTCGACAAAGAACCCTTGGATCGAAGCTAGGAGAACGAAGTTTCACAATCTGGTTCATGACCAACGATCCTTTACCGAAAAAGGATGTGGAGATTTTGAGTTCTGGGAAAACTTCCTCCCACCTCTTAAAACCCACGTATGGAGATTTTCTTTATCATCAGTCAGACTCATTACCCTCACCAGAGGAGAGGGTATTGCATTTAATAATAATAATAATAATTCATTTATTTTGTATAGCGCTTTTCAATAAGCCCAAAGGCGCTTTGACAGAGTGCAAAACATAATGCATAACAATACATGAAAACAACAATTGCAAAAAGACAAGAATCAATAGGGAAATATTTAAAGCAAAAGGAGGGAGAAGGGGAAGAGATAGTCAGGGGTTAAATGCTGTGGGTTGAATGTTGAATGCAGTGTTGAACAGGTTTGAGTCCGTTTGTGTGTTTGTCTGTCTGTTTGTCTGTTTGTCCGCACAGAATGAGTATGGTTTTCTCTGCAACCGTTGGTCCGATTGACAGGAGATTTTCACCATATGTGCAACTCCACTTGTATAATTTTTTATGATAATTATGACATCATAGGTGACGTGGTTCGGCCGCCATCTTGGAAAAATCGAAAACATTTGCACCTCTATACCTCGGAAAGCGCTGAATAGAAAAAATTGAGACATGGCTCATTGCAAATAACTCTCCATGGGGAATAAAATATGTTAATGATGTCATAGGTGCCTCCATTATGACATCATAATCGTAAAAATTCATCCGATCAAGATGAAATTTCTTGAGCATAATCTAGGAATAAATTAGTTTAGAAAACAAATAATGATGACTTCATCGGTCACGTGGTTCGGCCGCCATCTTGGAAAAACCGAAAAACTTTGCACCTCTATATCTCCGAAAGCACTGCATAGAAGAAATTGAGACATGGCTCATTGTAAAGAACTCTCCATGGGGAATAAAATATGTTAATGATGATGACATAGGTGCCTCCATTATGACGTCATAATTCGACAAGTAAAAAACTTCATCCGATCAAGATGAAATTTCTTGAGCGTCATGTAGGCATAAATTGGTGGAGAAAAAAAAATGATGACGTCATTGGTCACGTGGTTCGGCCGCCATATTTATTTTAACACAAAAGCCTTAAAAACCACTGAAAATACATCCTGGCGAGGGTTTTCAATCTCTGATTGCTCTTTTTCTTGTTGGTATTGTTGTTGGAGCATCCGCTCTTTATCTGGAAGGTTAGCAGTACCATCTCCACCCTAGCCGAGTCATACCAAATACCTTAAAATGCTAAATGCTGATTCCTCACTTGACACTCAGCATTTAGAGAAGAGAGCACGGACAAACCCCATTGGTTGGTAACCCTGAGGGGAGAGGAGGGTTTAATCTTCGTTACCTTTCTGACGACGAAGAGAATAATTACACCACAATATAGCATTCCCGGCACCCAGCAGTCTTCAGCAACTTATGTTACTCCCCCAAATGTCAACAGCTGTGTTTGTCTGATGTCACGTCTCGTGTGTGTCTAACGACTTTGTCTGCACCTGGTTTGAGACCTTGTAAAGAAAATGCACATGTTTAATCTGTACAACCTTACTGCTGCCTAATGCACGGATGTCTTCATCTGTGATTCGTCATGATGCTCCATTGGAAAACTTGGCCTCAGGCAATGATCATTCCTGTTTATATCTGCCCAATCATTTGCTGAGCCCAGGCAATTTATGGCCCATTTCTGTGGAATTGACCTTCAGGTGCGGAGATGCCGTCAATAAATCGACATTCAGACAAAGTTTCTCTGTGCACGACATTCCCGCCTTCCGTATATTTCCCAAGGGAATGGTCAAGAAAATGGAAAAGATGAAGCAGTGTGAAAAGATGACGCTTGGTCAATGGGCCAAGTTAGCTCATTGGGTAAATATAGTTCATTTTGAGAGCATCACCTGACCAAACGGTGTATCCATTATCAAGGTGATGCCAGTGAATAGGTTGTTTGTTTTTTGTGTTCAATTCAATTCTCCAGCTTTGAGAATGATGTTCATTTAAAACAGGAAAAAATCACTTATTTAAAGGGTAATTCCAAAGGGTAATTCCAAAGGGTGATTCTAAAGGGTAATTCTAAAGGGTAATTCTAAAGGGTAATTCCAAAGGGTAATTCCAAAGGGTGATTCTAAAGGGTAATTCCAAAGGGTGATTCTAAAGGGTAATTCTAAAGGGTAATTCCAAACGGTGATTCGAAAGGGTAATTCCAAAAGGTGATTCTAAAGGGTAATTCCAAAGGGTGATTCTAAAGGGTAATTCTAAAGGGTATTTCTAAAGGGTAATTCTAAAGGGTAATTCCAAAGGGTGATTCTAAAGGGTAATTCCAAAGGGTGATTCTAAAGGGTAATTCCAAAGGGTGATTCTAAAGGGTAATTCTAAAGGGTAATTCCAAACGGTGATTCTAAAGGGTAATTCCAAAAGGTGATTCTAAAGGGTAATTCCAAAGGGTGATTCTAAAGGGTAATTCTAAAGGGTAATTCCAAAGGGTGATTCTAAAGGGTGATTCTAAAGGGTAATTCCAAAGGGTGATTCTAAAGGGTAATTCTAAAGGGTAATTCTAAAGGGTAATTCCAAAAGGTGATTCTAAAGGGTAATTCTAAAGGGTAATTCTGAAGGGTAATTCTAAAGGGTAATTCCAAAGGGTAATTCTAAAGGGTAATTCTAAAGGGTAATTCTAAAGGGTAATTCCAAAGGGTGATTCTAAAGGGTAATTCTAAAGGGTAATTCTAAAGGGTAATTCCAAAGGGTGATTCTAAAGGGTAATTCTAAAGGGTAATTCTAAAGGGTAATTCCAAAGGGTAATTCCAAAGGGTGATTCTAAAGGGTAATTCCCAAGGGTAATTCTAAAGGGTGATTCTAAAGGGTAATTCGAAAGGGTAATTCCAAAGGGTAATTCCAAAGGGTAATTCCAAAGAGTAATTCTAAAGGGTAATTCTGAAGGGTGATTCTAAAGGGTAATTCTGAAGGGTGATTCTAAAGGGTAATTCTAAAGGGTGATTCTAAAGGGTAATTCCGAAAGGTAATTCTAAAGGGTGATTCTAAAGAGTAATTCCAAAGGGTAATTCCAAAGGGTAATTCCAAAGGGTAATTCCAAAGGGTAATTCCAAAGAGTGATTCTAAAGGGTAATTCCGAAAGGTAATTCTAAAGGGTGATTCTAAAGGGTAATTCTAAAGGGTGATTCTAAAGGGTAATTCGAAAGGGTAATTCCAAAGGGTAATTCCAAAGGGTAATTCCAAAGGGTAATTCCAAAGGGTAATTCCAAAGGGTAATTCCAAAGGGTAATTCCAAAGAGTGATTCTAAAGGGTAATTCCGAAAGGTAATTCTAAAGGGTGATTCTAAAGGGTAATTCTAAAGGGTGATTCTAAAGGGTAATTCCAAAGGGTAATTCCAAAGGGTAATTCCAAAGAGTGATTCTAAAGAGTAATTCCAAAGGGTAATTCCAAAGGGTAATTCCAAAGGGTAATTCCAAAGGGTAATTCCAAAGAGTGATTCTAAAGGGTAATTCCGAAAGGTAATTCTAAAGGGTGATTCTAAAGGGTAATTCTAAAGGGTGATTCTAAAGGGTAATTCGAAAGGGTAATTCCAAAGGGTAATTCCAAAGGGTAATTCCAAAGGGTAATTCCAAAGGGTAATTCCAAAGGGTAATTCCAAAGGGTAATTCCAAAGAGTGATTCTAAAGGGTAATTCCGAAAGGTAATTCTAAAGGGTGATTCTAAAGGGTAATTCTAAAGGGTGATTCTAAAGGGTAATTCTAAAGAGTAATTCCAAAGGGTAATTCCAAAGGGTAATTCCAAAGAGTGATTCTAAAGGGTAATTCCGAAAGGTAATTCTAAAGGGTGATTCCAAAGGGTAATTCCAAAGGGTAATTCCAAAGGGTAATTCCAAAGAGTGATTCTAAAGGGTAATTCCGAAAGGTAATTCTAAAGGGTAATTCTAAAGGGTAATTCGAAAGGGTAATTCCAAAGGGTAATTCCAAAGAGTGATTCTAAAGGGTAATTCCGAAAGGTAATTCTAAAGGGTGATTCCAAAGGGTAATTCTAAAGAGTGATTCTAAAGGGTAATTCCGAAAGGTAATTCTAAAGGGTGATTCTAAAGGGTAATTCTAAAGGGTAATTCGAAAGGGTAATTCCAAAGGGTAATTCCAAAGAGTGATTCTAAAGGGTAATTCCGAAAGGTAATTCTAAAGGGTGATTCCAAAGGGTAATTCTAAAGAGTGATTCTAAAGGGTAATTCCGAAAGGTAATTCTAAAGGGTAATTCTAAAGGGTAATTCCAAAGGGTAATTCCAAAGAGTGATTCTAAAGGGTAATTCCGAAAGGTAATTCTAAAGGGTGATTCCAAAGGGTAATTCTAAAGAGTGATTCTAAAGGGTAATTCCGAAAGGTAATTCTAAAGAGTGATTCTAAAGGGTAATTCCGAAAGGTAATTCTAAAGGGTAATTCCAAAGGGTAATTCCAAAGGGTAATTCCAAAGGGTAATTCCAAAGAGTGATTCTAAAGGGTAATTCCGAAAGGTAATTCTAAAGGGTGATTCTAAAGGGTAATTCAAAAGGGTGATTCCAAAGGGTAATTCCAAAGGGTAATTCCAAAGGGTAATTCCAAAGAGTGATTCTAAAGGGTAATTCCAAAGAGTAATTCCAAAGGGTAATTCCGAAAGGTAATTCTAAAGGGTGATTCTAAAGGGTAATTCTAAAGGGTGATTCCAAAGGGTAATTCCAAAGGGTAATTCCAAAGGGTAATTCCAAAGAGTGATTCTAAAGGGTAATTCCAAAGGGTAATTCCAAAGGGTAATTCCAAAGGGTAATTCCAAAGGGTAATTCCAAAGAGTAATTCCAAAGGGTAATTCCGAAAGGTAATTCTAAAGGGTGATTCTAAAGGGTGATTCTAAAGGGTGATTCTAAAGGGTAATTCCGAAAGGTAATTCTAAAGGGTGATTCCAAAGGGTAATTCCAAAGGGTAATTCCAAAGGGTAATTCCAAAGAGTGATTCTAAAGGGTAATTCCGAAAGGTAATTCTAAAGGGTGATTCTAAAGGGTAATTCGAAAGGGTAATTCCAAAGGGTAATTCCAAAGGGTAATTCCAAAGAGTGATTCTAAAGGGTAATTCCGAAAGGTAATTCTAAAGGGTGATTATAAAGGGTAATTCCAAAGGGTAATTCCAAAGGGTAATTCCAAAGAGTGATTCTAAAGGGTAATTCCGAAAGGTAATTCTAAAGGGTGATTCTAAAGGGTAATTCGAAAGGGTAATTCCAAAGGGTAATTCCAAAGGGTAATTCCAAAGGGTAATTCCAAAGAGTGATTCTAAAGGGTAATTCCGAAAGGTAATTCTAAAGGGTGATTCTAAAGGGTAATTCGAAAGGGTGATTCTGAAGGGTGATTCTGAAGTGTAATTCCAAAGGGTAATTCCAAAGGGTAATTCCAAAGGGTGATTCTAAAGGGTAATTCTAAAGGGTAATTCTAAAGGGTAATTCTCAAGGGTAATTCTCAAGGGTAATTCTAAAGGGTAATTCCAAATGGTTATTCTAAAGGGTAATTCTAAAGGGTTATTCCAAACGGTAATTCTAAAGGGTAATTCCAAATGGTTATTCTAAAGGGTAATTCCAAAGGGTAATTCCAAAGGGTAATTCTAAAGGGTAATTCTAAAGGGTAATTCTAAAGGGTAATTCTAAAGGGTAATTCTAAAGGGTAATTCTAAAGGGTAATTCTAAAGGGTAATTCTAAGGGGTAATTCTAAATGGTAATTCTAAAGGGTAATTCTAATGGGTAATTCTAAGGGGTAATTCTTAAGGGTAATTCTTAAGGGTAATTCTTATGGGTGATTCCAAAGGGGAATTCTGAAGGGTAATTCTAAAGGGTAATTCTAAAGGGTAATTCTAAAGGGTAATTCTAATGGGTTCTAAAGGGCAATTTTGAAGGGTTCTATGTGGCATTTCTAAAGAGTGATTCTGAAGGGTTCTGAAGTTGTCAGCATCTGGAAATCCTATAACTTGCATGGACTGCACACATACTGCCAAACTGCACCGCTTCCTTCGGACACGGTGCCATTTTGATATTTACTTCGGGAGAAAAAAACAACACAATCAACAACAACAAGTAAACAGGAGAAACACAATGCGCATCTTACTGCATCTATAGATGTGTAGCCTCATTATTTCTTTCAGGTTAATCTTCTTTGCCTTTTTATGTAATAATGTATTTGTTACCTCTCCTCATCTTACAGTGAATGTCTCACAGTGAAACAGAGACTGTTAAAATTGGAATTGTGAATCCCAAATGACGACCCGAGTGGTGGGAGGCTGTGTTTATGTGCTTCTATTTCCGTGTGACATTCAGCAATGCTGAATACATTCTCTGTACGTCCCTGCTTGTTGTAAAGGGAAACATAAAGGGAAAAGGCAAAAAGGACGACGCACTATGTTATCCTATTTGACATGAGTCGCAGCTCGGGTTCAAAACAACCCACCTTCCAGAATCCGAGCACGTGCTCCAACCATCACACCACCAAGTCTGATTACTTGTTTGATAGCAGTGAAGCATTTTCTTTATTTTTTATTTTCTAAAGATTTTAAATCTGTGAATGTACAAACATACAATCAGAGTTTGTTAGCAATTGTTCAAATTAAACCAGAGCAGTTTGAACGAGATATCTGCGATCACAAAGCCATCGGGATGGGTAAGCCTCTCTCGGCCTCCGCCACTTACCCTTGGCCCACCCCACGATCCAACAATGGCATATTTTGTTTGGACCTTGACCGTATCACCTTGACCTTCAACATTTAGGGAGACAGTAAAAATTAATAAAATGTGTCCCCATCTACAACTTATGATCAAAAGGTTGTTTTTTGTTAATTAGGTCACAATCCAAAAAAGGTCAAGGACACGCATCAAATATCAGGTGCGCAACTTCAGTTCAGGTGCACTATTATGATGCAAGAACATGTTCGAAGGTCAAGCAATGTTTGAGATTCCACATTGACAAAATTGAGCAATGACCAAAAAATGCATTTTTTCAGCCATTTCACCTTCACTTTTAACCTGGAGGGGAATGATGTAAACGTAGCTTCGCATATATGCACCTTGCTCCAGGTGATCTAGGGAGGGCAATATTGTTCTGATCAGAAAACATTAGTGAAATTATGGTGAACTAGAACGACAATCTATGACGTTGACCGATATGCCTCTGCCCACATTATTGCATCACTATACATACCTGTAACATATATATAACCACCTTTAGAGGCCATTTTTCCCCGCAAAGCGGGGGTTGGCCTTTTTCGGGAACCGTGGTTGTTGTTGTTTTTCGGTCCCCTATTTGAAGCAATGTTTTACGGCCGGATGCCCTTCCTGACGCCAACCCTTTTTGCCGCCTTTAACAACAAACAGGGAATTACCAGTGAACTGGTACTCAATTAGCCGACCTCGGAAGGATGACAGGCTGAGTCAACCCCCCTGGCGTTAATTCAGCGATCGACCGGGATTCGAACCCAGGATCCTTGGATCCTAAGCCGGCACCCTAGCCGCTAGCCCAACACCAGGGATAACTATACATACCTGTACAAGGTTTTATTTAAATCCATTCAGCTGTTCTCAAGTATCACATTTTTACCTGACCCATGACCGCCAAAATCACAAAATCACCTCACTCCTCACCTTTGATGCCAAAATATAAGCAGTTCATCTTTGCATCATAATATATACACATACCAAGTTTGGGCAAAATCACATCACTGGTTCACAAGTTATCATGGATTTTTACCAAACATGACCTTTGACCTCTGAATGCAGAAATGTAATCGGTTCATGTTTAGATCATGATACATACCTGCACCAAGTTTGATTTAAAGCCCTCCAGCTGGTCTTGTAGTGAAATTATACCAAAGTTGAACCCAGGGGAGTTACTCGCTTCAGCCACTGAAGGGCATCTATAAAACCTGGGACGTCCGCGACGCGGAGCCACACCTGTGACATTTACTTTACATGTAGTCTTGAATGGTACGTATATGCTAGACTCGCACATATATGCTAGACTAGCTTGCTTTGTCTATTATTATCGGTCCGCTTAGTATGATACCAAGATCCTGATATCTATTGCATGATTGTATTTTACAGGATGATGTCAAAGATCTAATTGAGATTAAACCTACCTATGGGACAAGTTGTGGATCTGGTTGATTTTCACAACACTTAATCTCAATTAAGATCTACGGAAATGGCGGGACACAAGATGATCAACGTACCGATACTCGGCTCCGACCCACAAGCTGAGGAGTCGGGCTCGGTGTTCGCTCACTGGCTCAAAACGCTGGAGAACCAGTTCGGCGCCAAGGATGCCGTACCCACCACTGAAACGAAGCTGTCTGTGCTACAGACCAAAGTCGACCACAACGTTTACAGGAGCATCGTTCGATGTACGACGTATGATACCGCCGTGGCGGAACTAAAGCGCCTTTACATTAAGAAACGGAGCGTGGTGTACAACCGGCATCTGCTCGCCACGCGACGTCAACAGCCAACCGAGTCGATCGACCGCTTCACTCAGGAGCTGCGGCACCTCCTCGCGGACAGTACTCAAGAGGTACGGACACACGAGCAAGTCCAGAATGATCTTGTCCGAGACGCTTTCGTCTCTGGAATCAGCTGTACAGATCTGAGACTCAGGCTCCTGGAGACAGCTGACCTAACGTTCGCGGAGGCTCTACGGGTGGCCAACGTTTACACTGAGGCCCGGAAACAATCCACCGCTTATGACCACTCTCGGATCGTTGCGGGGACTACTCAACTCGCGCGACTGGAGAGGGCTACCACCGAGGATGCGGGTGCGGACTCGACTACGGCCGAGCCCCTGGCCGCTCCCGAGGTGGACTCGGATTCCGGCCTAGCAGCAGCTACAGCAGCCAGGCCCAGGCCTGACCGGAACGCGACGTGTTACTTCTGTGGCAACCGGCAGCATCTCAGGTCAGCGTGTCCGGCTCGGGAAGCCATATGCCATTTGTGTTCTACGAAAGGACACTTTGCTAAAGTCTGCAAAAAGGCCGCGCGGCGCACACGAGCACGCGCGACCTTGAACGGGCTAATCGCCGAGCCAGCGACCCGAGCACGGAGCGAGGCGCCTCACCCGGCCTTGATGAGCTGTCCTCCTCCTCCCGGGCCCCTGGCTGCACGCATGTCCTTGGTGAAATACATCGGGCCGCCACAACAAATGTCGCGAACGCGACCGGCCGCGGAGCGATCGACCTTGACTGGCGTTCGAACGCCTTCCTCAAACAAACAAAAAGTTCCGGCTTTGAAAGCTTCTCCTGATGTGCATGCGCATGCGCCATCTGACGGCAGTGAAAGTACAATTGACTGCGATCTTTCACACGTGACAGAAGCGCCCTCTGACGGCAGCTTGTACGAACTACACGCTCTTGATCGAGCACATGTTGACTGCGATCTTTCGCACGTGACACGATCGCCATCTGACGGCGGCTCGTACGAACTACACACTCTTGGATCGGCACGTCCAACTATGCGTTTGGCACGGGGGCCCTCCGGAGGCTCCTTCGACGACCGGAAAACTGCAGCCGGTGTGGGATCCACGCGTGAGGCGCGATCTTCTCGCTCGGACGGCGCAATACCTGCCGGATCTTCTGGCCTTGACCAGGCCATTATCCCGCTCTTGGTCGAAGGCATTTTTGCACGGGCCCTAATCGACACAGGATCTACGGATAGTTTCATCGATCAGCGGCTGGTGCGTCAACATGGTTGGCCGGTCATCGGGACTACACGACGGATCTTCATGTCCTCCCAGGGACTTCGGCTCAGCACAAAGGGGGAATGTCGATTAAAACTTGTGATGAAGGGACGCATGTTTTCCGATATACATCTCATGGTCTTGCCTGCCTTATGTGCTGACATCCTGTTAGGACACGATTTCCTGAAGCGACATGGACGTTTGGAAATTGAATTCGGTGGGGCGGACACGCTTGCTGTGTGTGCCCTCGCCAAAATGGAAATTGAGCCTCTTTCGCTGTTCTCCAACCTGACCACTGACTGCGCTCCTGTAGCAGTAAAATCGCGGCGCTACTCACGAGCGGACGCGCAATTCATTGCGGAAGAAACGGCCCAACTCTTAAAGGATGGTGTTATCGAACCTAGCCGGTCGCCGTGGCTGGCCCAGGTCTTAGTGGTGCGAAGTGAGGCCCATCGCCGGCGCATGGTAATCGACTACTCAAACAACAACAACAACATGCATTTTAAAGGCCATTTTCCCTGCTAGAGCGGGGGTTAGCCTTGCGGTCCCCATGACAATCTTCTCCATTTTGCCCTATTTTCTGCATCTCTCCTTGTTAACCCCCTTGCCCGCATTTCTTCTTCCACCATCTTTAGCCAAGTCTTTCTCGGTCTTCCCCGTCCTCTGCTTCCTTCTACATTGATTTCCACCACTCTTCTCAACCAGTCACTTTCATCCTTCCTCAACACATGACCAAACCATCTCAACCTGTTCCTCTTCACAGCATCAATCACAGGCTCTATTCCCATCATCTTTCGCAATTCATCATTTGTCTTCCTCTCTCTCAACGATACTCCGCATATCCGTCGAACCATTCGCATTTCCACCCTTTCCAACCTTCGTTGCTGCTCTACGTTCATTACCCATGTCTCGCTCCCATAAATCATAACACTTCTCACACATGCAGCATACACCTTTCCCTTCAGCTTCAACGACACTCCCCTCATCATCAGCACGCCACTCAGTTCCCGAAACTTCTTCCATGCACATCTCACTCGAGCAACCGTTGCCGAGTCTGATCCACCTTCTCCATTCAGCATGTCTCCGAGGTAGCAAAATGTTTTCACACCTTCCAGCTTCACGCCGTCTCCAAGATCCAACTCAACATTTCCTCCATCTGCAGCTCCCTCTGTGCACACCTTACATTTGAATGTAGCTGCCACACTGGTTAATGACCCTCTCAGACCACTACATTTTTGATGAACCCACTCAGCGCACATTGTACATTGAATGGAGTTCACTCCGACACTCTTCCTACACACAACACAGGGCCACTTCCCAGTTCTTTCCACCTCACCACATGCTTTACCACTTGCCATCACCTTCGTCTTTCCGATATTCACCTTCAGACCTTTTGTCTCCATACATTCCTTCCACGTGTTCATCTTTTCCTTCAGTCCATCCATACTTTCCGCAATCAACACCAGATCATCTGCATACAACAACTCCCACGGTAAACCCTCCTTTACGTTCTGAGCCAGCACTTCCATCACAGCTACAAATAGTAGTGGACTTAGTACCGACCCCTGATGCACTCCCACCTTCACCTCAAACTCACCACTGTTCCCGTCCTTCGTCCTTACAGCTGTGTGAGCTCTTTTGTACATTGCCATCACTACTCTGATCAACCATTCCTCCACTCCTAACTTCCTCAATGCCCATGTCAATACTTTGCATGGTACCCTATCGAATGCTTTCTCCAGATCAACAAACCCAAGAAACAACCTCTTCCTCTTCTCCATGTACTTCTCCTGCAACTGCCTCACAATGAAAAGCGCATCTGTCGTTCCTCTTCCTGGCATGAATCCAAACTGCATTTCGTCGATCTTCACTTTCTTCCTTATCCTCCTCTCCAACACCCTTTCCAATACCTTCATTCCATGCTCCAATAACTTTATCGCTCGGTACGAGCCACACTCCAGAGGGTCACCTTTCCCCTTGTATGGAGGGACGAGGGTACTCAGTTCCCAATCCACTGGAATGCGGCCTTCTTTCACCACCAGATTACAGATCTCTGTCATTCACTTCACACCCCAACTTCCTGCTGCCTTCAACATATCTCCCACAACTCCCGTCGGCCTTCCCGCTTTTCTACCCTTCATTGCTTTTATCGCTTCCTCAACTTCCTTCTCGGTTATCTTCTCTGCCGGTCCTAAAACTGGGTTACTCTCTATGTTGCCATCCCATTCATTCTCTGTATTCAACAGCATTTCAATATATCTTTTCCATCTTCCTTTAATTCCATCTGGGTCAACAACGATTTGTCCCACTTCATCCTTCAAGCAACTCACCCCCATCACATCACACCTCTCTTTCGCTATCTGCTTTGCAATCCTGAATACTGCTTTCTGACCCTCTTCCGAATTCAAGCGTTCATTCATCCGAACATTTTCCTACATGGCTCCTGCGTCTTTGCTACCTCTTTCTTTGCAGCCTTCCTGGCTGCCTTATAACTTTCATGCTCTGCTGTTGCTGCTCCCGTACCCTTCGCCTTCTGCCACTCCTTGAACTTCTTCCTCTTCGCGTCATCCTCTTTGTCATCCTCCTCCTCTTCTCGTAATCGACTACTCACAGACGGTTAATCGCTTTACACAGCTGGATGCCTACCCCTTACCGGGTATGGACGCGCTAGTACGACTGGTGGCCCAGTACTCCATCTACAGCACTCTCGATCTGCGTAGTGCATATTATCAGATCCCCATCTCTAGGGCTGATCGCATCTACACCGCCTTTGAATCGGGTCAAAGGTTATACCAGTTCACCCGATTACCTTTTGGGGTAACGAACGGGGTCGCCTGTTTTCAGAGGGCTATGGACGACCTCGTTACGAAGGAGAACTTGACAGATGTCTTTGTCTATCTGGACAATCTTACGGTTTGTGGGTATGACCAGGAGCATCACGATGCTAATCTGAGGCGCTTCCTCGAGGTCACGCATAGGTATCGCCTAACCATGAATGAGGCTAAGTGTCGTTACTCTCAACGCACGATAGATCTTTTGGGGTACACCGTGACCCATGGCTCTGTCTCTCCGGATAAGGAGCGTTTGCGACCTTTGCTCGATATGGCCCCGCCCGGCGATCGAGCTTCGCTGAAGCGTGCTCTCGGGCTGTTCGCCCACTATTCGAAGTGGGTGCAAAATTTCTCCGCGAAGCTCCGCCCCCTCGTGGCCTGTGACACGTTCCCCATGAGCCCGGCCGCCTTGGCGGTCTTCGGGGGCCTTAAGGCCGACATCGCTGGCGCCGCTGTGGCGACAATCGACGAGAGCGAATCTTTCGTCGTAGAAAGTGATGCCTCGGATCATGCGATAGCGGTGACTCTCTCCCAATGGGGGCGCCCGGTGGCTTTCTTTTCGCGGACGCTCACCTCCGCTGAGCGGCGGCATTCGTCTATCGAAAAGGAAGCGTACGCGATCGTCGAGTCGATTCGGCGGTGGCGACCGTACTTACTCGGGCGATGCTTCCAAATCATCACGGACCAACAAAGCGTTGCGTTCATGTACGACACCTTACATGCTCAACGTATTAAGAATGAGAAAATCACTCGCTGGCGTATCGAACTCGCCGACTTCTGCTACACCATCAAATACCGCCCGGGGAAGGATAACCTGGTCGCCGACACCTTATCGAGGCCGGCTACGTGCGCGGGGATCATAACTTTGGAGGGTCTGCGCGCTCTGCACGACACTATGTGTCATCCCGGGGTGACGCGTTTCGCTCATTTTGTGCGTAGTAGTAATCTGCCGTACTCGGTTGAGGACATCCGCCGGATCTGCCGTGACTGCGCTATATGTGCGGAACTCAAACCGCGTTTTTACAACCCTCCCATGGGGTCGCTGGTTAGGGCTACTAGACCGTGGGAGAGATTGGCAATGGATTTCAAAGGACCGCTGCCGGTGTCGAGCAACTCTCGTTATCTGCTCACTATCGTTGATGAGTACTCGCGATTCCCCTTTGCTTACACGTGCAGGGATATGACGGCTGCCACGGTCATACGGTGCCTGCAGAATTTGTTTTCTATGTTTGGGTATCCGGCCTACGTGCATACCGATCGGGGTGCGGTGTTCCTGTCGCAGGAGGTGAGAGGTTATTTGCTCCAAAATAATGTTGCTTCGAGTTACACCACACCGTACAGACCCCAGGTGAATGGGCAGATCGAACGCTTCAATGGGATTATATGGAGGGCCGTCACGCTAAGCCTCCGGACCCTCGGCCGGGGTCTCGATAAATGGGCTTGGTCACTACCTGCGGCTCTGAACTCGATCCGGGCTCTCCTATGTACGGCCACCAACCAGACTCCTCACGAACGACTGTTCCACCACCCTAGAAGCTCGGGTAGTATCCGATCTTTACCCAGCTGGCTCGCTGAGCCGGGGCCGGCTTATCTCAAACGAGCGGTGCGCACAAGCAAGTACGACCCCTTTGTGGATAAGGTGCAGGTACTCCAGGCTAATCCCGAGCATGCTCGTGTGCTGACGGCAGATGGACGCGAGTCCACTGTCTCCGTACGCCATCTCGCCCCTTGTGGGGTCATCGACCCTTATAGGGATATCGATGAACCGATTTACGAGTCTATGGACTCTACCGAAGCTTCCTCTATGGAACCTCTGTCGTCACCTACACCCCTGCCTGAAGGCTCTGAGGTCCCCCCTCCGACACCTGCCTCCAGCGGCTACTCTGACGGGGACTCAGGGCTTGGGGACGCCGCACCCGGTAGTTTCCGGACGCGGGCTGGCAGGATAGTTGGCCGCCCCAACCGCTACGGGTGGACCGACTGACATGGAATGACGTACCCTAATCAATTAATGCTGACGCATGCTTACGATCTGCCTAGCGGCAGTATAGTTCTAACGGCGGGGAGAATGTAGTGAAATTATACCAAAGTTCAACCTAGGGGAGTTACTCGCTTCAGCCACTGAAGGGCGTCTATAAAACCTGGGACGTCCGCGACGCGGAGCCACACCTGTGACATTTACTTTGCATGTAGTCTTGAATGGTACGTATATGCTAGACTCGCACATATATGCTAGACTAGCTTGCTTTGTCTATTATTATCGGTCCGCTTAGTATGATACCAATATCCTGATATCTATTGCATGATTGTATTTTACAGGATGATGTCAAAGATCTAATTGAGATTAAACCTACCTATGGGACAAGTTGTGGATCTGGTTGATTTTCACAACAGGTCTCAAGTTATCACATTTTTACAAGTTGGCACGGCAACATGGCAACTTTCACCGGTTACCTGTCTGCACCTGTCCGCCGCCCTGCGGGGTGATGTCCTTGGCCACCTGTCCTGGATCAGTGCTTGTATTCATCGTCACTGTGATCTTTGTATCTTCATGTCAGGATTTCCATTTGTCTCTTGTGAAAATTAATGATTTATTTGTAAAATTTCACGACGATAAGGAGACATTTTCGAGTTCCACCGATTCCAGCAAATTATTGGGTAGTTTGCGATGTTTTCCCTGAGGATGAAAATTAAGTTAAGTGGTTAAATATACGAGCAGCAGCACGCTATGGTTCGAGCCTAATTTGCCTTTAAGCCGGCTATGCACAGAGCTAGCTCCTCCTCACATGTTTACAATGTGATTTTCATGTAATTCAAATGATATCGTAGAGAAATGGCTTCTTATAAATCACCGTAAATTATTCTATTTTGGTAAAATCGTTCTGCTCTGTTTGTCTGTACATGCGATGGCGAGGTTTAACTCGTCTGTGCATGAGATGGTGAGGTTTAACTTGTCTGTGCATGAGATGGTGAGGTTTAACTTGTCTGTGCATGAGATGGTGAGGTTTAACTTGTCTGTGCATGAGATGGTGAGGTTTAACTCGTCTGTGCATGCGATGGAGAGGTTTAACTCATCTGTGCATGCGATGGTGTAGTTTATCTTATCTGTGCATGAGATGATTGAGATTGTGAGGTTTAACTTGTCTGTGCATGCAATGGTGAGGTTTAACTCGTCTGTGCATGAGATGGTGAGGTTTAACTTGTCTGTGCATGAGATGGTGAGGTTTAACTCGTCTGTGCATGAGATGGTGAGGTTTAACTTGTCTGTGGATGAGATGGTGAGGTTTAACTCGTCTGTGCATGAGATGGTGAGGTTTAACTTGTCTGTGCATGAGATGGTGAGGTTTAACTCATCTGTGCATGCGATGGTGAGGTTTAACTCATCTGTGCATACCCATGGTAAGGTTTAACTCATCTGTGCATGCGATGGTGAGGTTTACTCGTCTGTGCATGAGATGGTGAGGTTTAACTCATCTGTAGATGAGATGGTGAGGTTTAACTCATCTGTGCATGAGATGGTAATGTTTAACTCGTCTGTGCATACCCATGGTGAGGTTTAACCTATCTGTGCATGCGATGGTGAGGTTTAACTCGTCTGTGCATGAGATGGTGAGGTTTAACTCATCTGTAGATGAGATGGTGAGGGTTAACTCATCTGTGCATGAGATGGTGATGTTTAACTCGTCTGTGCATACCCATGGTGAGGTTTAACTAATCTGTGCATGTGAGGGTGAGGCTTAACTCATCTGTGCATGAGATGGTGATGTTTAACTCGTCTGTGCATGACATGGTGAGGTTTAACTCATCTGTGCATGCGATGGAGAGGTTTAACTCTTCTGTGCATGCGATGGTGTTGTTTAACTTATCTGTGCAGGAGATGGTGAGGTTTAACTTGTCTGTACATGCGATGGTGAGGTTTAACTCGTCTGTGCATGAGATGGTGAGTTTAACTTGTCTGTTCATGAGATGGTGAGCTTTAACTTGTCTGTGCATTCGATGATTAGGTTTAACTCGTCTGTGCATGTGATGGTGAGGTTTAACTCGTCTGTGCATGAGATGGTGAGGTTTAACTCATCTGTGCATGAGATGGTGATGTTTAACTCGTCTGTGCATACCCATGGTGAGGTTTAACTAATCTGTGCACGTGAGGGTGAGGTTTAACTCGTCTGTGCATGAGATGTTGAGGTTTAACTCGTCTGTGCATGAGATGGTGAGGTTTAACTTGTTTGTGCATGAGATGGTGAGGTTTAACTCGTCTGTGCATGCGATGGTGAGGTTTAACTCATCTGTGCATGTGATGGTGTTGTTTAACTTGTCTGTGCATGAGATGGTGAGCTTTAACTTGTCTGTGCATTCGACGATGAGGTTTAACTCATCTGGTCATGCGATGGTGTTTAACTTGTCTCTGCATGAGATGGTGAGGTTTAACTCATCTGTGCATGCGATGGTGAGGTATAACTCATCTGTGCATGAGAAGGTGAGGTTTAACTTGTCTATGCATGAGATGGTGAGGTTTAACTCATCGGTGCATGCGATTGTGAGGTTTAACTCATCTGTGCACGAGATGGTGAGGTTTAACTCATCTGTGCATGAGATGGTGAGGTTTAACTCGTCTGTGCATGCGATGGTAAGGTTTAACTTGTCTGTGCATGAGATGGTGAGGTTTAACTCATCTGTGCATGCGATGGTGAGGTTTAACTCCTCTGTGCATGCGATGGTGAGGTTTAACTCATCTGTGCATGAGATAGTGAGGCTTAACTCATCTGTGCATGCGATGGTGAGGTTTAACTCATCTGTACATGAGATGGTGAGGTTTAACTCGTCTGTGCATGCGATGGTGAGGTTTAACTCATCTGTACATGTCCATGGTGAGGTTTAACTTCTTTGTGCATGTGATGGTGAGTTTTAACTCATCTGTGCATGCGATGGTGAGGTTTAACTTGTCTGTGCATACCCATGGTGAGGTTTAACTCATCTGTACATGTGATTGTGAGGTTTAACTCGTCTGTGCATGAGATGGTGAGGTTTAACTCATCTGTGCATACGATTGTGAGGTTTAACTCGTCTGTGCATGCCCATGGTGAGGTTTAACCCATCTGTGCATGCCCAGGGTGAGATTTAACTTGTTTGTGCATGCGATGGTGAGGTTTAACTCGTCTGTGCATGCCCATTGTGAGGTTTAACTCGTCTGTGCATGCCCATTGTGAGGTTTAACTCATCTGTGCATACAATTGTGAGGTTTAACTCATCTGTGCATACGACTGTGAGGTTTAACTCATCTGTGCATATGATTGTGAGGTTTAACACATCTGTGCATACGATTGTGAGGTTTAACTCATCTGTGCATACGACTGTGAGGTTTAACTCATCTGTGCATATGATTGTGAGGTTTAACTCATCTGTGCATACGATTGTGAGGTTTAACTCATCTGTGCATACGACTGTGAGGTTTAACTCATCTGTGCATATGATTGTGAGGTTTAACTCATCTGTGCATACGATTGTGAGGTTTAACTCATCTGTGCATACAATTGTGAGGTTTAACTCATCTGTGCATATGATTGTGAGGTTTAACTCATCTGTGCATACAATTGTGAGGTTTAACTCATCTGTGCATACGACTGTGAGGTTTAACTCATCTGTGCATACGATTGTGAGGTTTAACTCATCTGTGCATACGATTGTGAGGTTTAACTCATCTGTGCATACGATTGTGAGGTTTAACTCATCTGTGCATATGATTGTGAGGTTTAACACATCTGTGCATACGATTGTGAGGTTTAACTCATCTGTGCATACGATTGTGAGGTTTAACTCATCTGTGCATGCGATTGTGAGGTTTAACTCGTCTGTGCATGCCCATTGTGAGGTTTAGCTTGTCTGTGCATGCCCATTGTGAGGTTTAACTCATCTGTGCATACAATTGTGAGGTTTAACTCATCTGTGCATACGACTGTGAGGTTTAACTCATCTGTGCATATGATTGTGAGGTTTAACTTATCTGTGCATACGATTGTGAGGTTTAACTCATCTGTGCATGCGATTGTGAGGTTTAACTTGTTTGTGCATACGATTGTGAGGTTTAGCTCGTCTGTGCATGCGATGGTGAGGTTTAACTCGTTTTTTGTATACGATTGTGAGGTCTAACTCGTCTGTGCATGCGATGGTGAGGTTTAACTCGCTTGTGCATAAGATTGTGAGGTTTAACTCATCTGTACATGCCCATGGTGAGGTTTAACTCATCTGTGCATACGATTGTGAGGTTTAACCCACATAATTTTTAACCAGCAATTGCAATGGCAAGAAGTAAACCACTCAACTCGTTCCTGATTTCGCGTCATAGTTCATCGGTATTTTGGGATGTGAGAGCAATAGTTTACCTTTCCTTGTGGAGGTGTTTTCACACCTAAGGTGTTCAGGAAACCCAAGCTCATGACAATAAAATTGTAAATCGGGTCAACATCGGCCTTCTGAATACAGAAAATATCGGTCAACACGAGCCCCTGCTTATGCTGAAGTGTCCATTTAAGTTATTCGTAATTGAAAAAAAACAAGTTAATTAAAGAAAACAACCATTTTTTTTTTCTGATCATGCCAAGTACAATGAATGCCCAATCACACCATGGACATTCAATCGTATTCGTTTTGATCGTGTAAGAATCAAGTTAGATAAAATCAAGAGATTGTAAATTATTCTAATGAGACATGCATCGTATTCTTCATTACATGTTTCAATACAAACTAAGCAACAATATCTCAGAGCCACAAACTCCTGTTTTCCAAGCAACCCATTCCAAACATCCAAATGTGTGGCAAACAATCGCAACTGAGAATGAGCTTGCTCAGCTAAGCCGTGGGTTGAGTAAGGAATGAGATTACAATTCCTAATGTGTGAAAGGCTCAAGCTCTGTCCGGTGGTCCTCTTCTTTTGGGCCAGTATGGTATTTAAATCCAATAAAGGGGAAGCCGTGCCAGGCATCTTCCTCTTCTTTTGGGTCAGTATGGATGAACTCAGCTCAGAATCGTGACCTTGTCAAAATGGCCACAAAAGCAAGTTCAATTGTATATTTGTGAAAAACTGTTCCAACACCAAGTTATTGCGAGATTTTCAAAATCGAACTGAATTTATTTTGCACATATTTCTTCAACACAAGAATATTTCTGTGCACTTGTACCGTCAAAGCAATCACGCTCACACAAATGAAGCATTGAAATGATCAATTCTTCCTCGTCAGACACCCAACCTCTCCACCAAGTTTCGTCCAAATCCGTCAACGTTTTGGAATATCCCGCTATGTATCGTTTTGGGCCATATCACTCAATGGTGAAGAACCACTTTAAAAAATTCGAGTGTCCGGATTAGAATCCGGATCTTCACCAAAATCTAATCGTTTCGTCCTTGTGACACACACAACATCTCTGCCAAATTTCGTCCGAATCCGTCCACAACCTTTTTGAAAAACTTTGTTCACAGAAGAACAGACAAACCGACAGGGGGGAAAACATAACCTCCATTTACCTTCGGTGGCGGAGATAACGAGAAAGCATCTGAAAATGCAAACGATCAGCTTCTAGCTTTTTATTGGTGAACCAATTCAGTGACCCAATCCCTGGACATACACAACTGTAGATCATGGGTGAATATGAGCATGTTAGTGCCCAGGAAACAAAAACAAGAACTAACACAAATAACAACTCATCCATGTACATACACAACTGTATATCATG
The DNA here is from genome assembly GCF_964187855.1 of Myxine glutinosa. NCBI lineage: Eukaryota > Metazoa > Chordata > Myxini > Myxiniformes > Myxinidae > Myxine > Myxine glutinosa. The sequence continues at coordinate 188,266,554 of NC_136267.1, read as the reverse complement.
GGTCAATATGAGCATGTTAGTGCCCAGGAAACAAAAACAAGAACTAGCACAAATAACAACTCATCCCTGCACATACACAACTGTAGATCATGGGTGAATATGCGCATGTTAGTGCCCAGGAAACAAAAACAAGAACTAACACAAATAACAACTCATCCCTGGACATACACAACTGTAGATCATGGGTGAATATGAGCATGTTAGTGCCCAGGAAACAAAAACAAGAACGAACACGAATAACAACTCATCCCTGTACATACACAACTGTAGATCATGGGTGAATATGAGCATGTTAGTGCCCAGGAAACAAAAACAAGAACTAACACAAATAACAACTCACCCCTGTACATACACAACTATAGATCATGGGTGAATATGCGCATGTTAGTGCCCAGGAAACAAAAACAAGAACGAACACAAATAAGAACTCATCCCTGCACATACACAACTGTAGATCATGGGTGAATATGCGCATGTTAGTGCCCAGGAAACAAAAACAAGAACTAACACAAATAACAACTCATCCCTGCACATACACAACTGTAGATCATGGGTGAATATGAGCATGTTAGTGCCCAGGAAACAAAAACAAGAACTAACACAAATAACAACTCATCCCTGTACATACACAACTGTAGATCATGGGTGAATATGCGCATGTTAGTGCCCAGGAAACAAAAACAAGAACTAACACAAATAACAACTCATCCCTGGACATACACAACTGTAGATCATGGGTGAATATGCGCATGTTAGTGCCCAGGAAACAAAAACAAGAACTAACACGAATAACAACTCATCCCTGGACATACACAACTGTAGATCATGGGTGAATATGAGCATGTTAGTGCCCAGGAAACAAAAACAAGAACTAACACAAATAACAACTCATCCCTGCACATACACAACTGTAGATCATGGGTGAATATGAGCATGTTAGTGCCCAGGAAACAAAAACAAGAACTAACACAAATAACAACTCATCCCTGCACATACACAACTGTAGATCATGGGTGAATATGAGCATGTTAGTGCCCAGGAAACAAAAACAAGAACTAACACAAATAACAACTCATCCCTGTACATACACAACTGTAGATCATGGGTGAATATGCGCATGTTAGTGCCCAGTGTTACGTGGTCCCCTCGGTGACTACCTGGTCTCGGTGACCCCCGGACCGTGAGAGGACCTTCGCCAGCAAGTAGTATTATATATATGCGCTTTCGCAACGCAATCCCTATGAATTCCACCCAAGAGAAACTGATGTGCAATGATATATTTCCAGGGTAAGGATATCATACGATTTCAATGATACAATCACGGATATTCCCCGAGCAATCAACAACAAACAACCATCAACAATTCCCAATCCACAATCAATTCCCTTTATGATTAAGATGGCCATCTTATATATGTGTGTCCACTTCTGTACTCACGACCCCCTTTTGGTCTCTGCCCCTCACAATGTCTCTGGGCCCCTCCCGACCGAGATGCTGGTCGGCGTCGCCGCACTCGGGCGTTTGAACGAACCCCGGGTGGACGTGTTTCCACCGGGCAGGTATCGTACCAGGCACCGTGGCTGCAGCCCCTCGTGGCCACGCGAAGCGGGCACGGCAAAGCAGGCCAAAAGCCCCACGCCGCTTGCAAGGCGTGTTAGGCCCCAACGTGCGACCCGTACGCGTCTGTTTAGACGGTGCCGCGAACGGTGCCAGACGCGGGGTCGATGCACGGCCCCACGTCAACTTGACGTCTCCACCGGGTAGGTACACGTCCCGGTAACTCCTCTCGCCAGACGGGCTTCGGAACGCCGCTTTTCCACGCAGCGCAAGGTCGATCCCACCTTTCGTCGGAGCGGGGCGAGGAAGAAGAATAATCATCGCTTTTCTTCCTCGTGTCTTTTCCTCTTCCGTTTCCGGTCACTTCCGTTTCCGGACACTTTGTCAGAAGGGCTCCTGACCCTCCAACCACAACAACCCTTAATCTACTACACACGGATAAGCAAAGACCTGAATGGAAATTTACATACATTCACATAAATATGTAACACTCCCCCCCTTCAAGAAAGAAAGTTTGAACCCAGCGAAAACTTTCTTTGCCGGCCAATTTGGAGAAACCAACCAGATAACTCAACCCCCCCCAGATTAACTCAATCTGGACAAAGCGTCCGCCACGACATTGTCCCGGCCCCGTACATGTTCAATTTCCAAGTTGAACCCCTGCAAAGCCAAACTCCATCTCATCAACCTCTGATTTATATTTTTCATTCTTTGAATGAAGGTTAAGGGGTTGATCAAAGATCCAAAGTTAAGCCACTCGATAGCACTTTTTCCGGGAGGCCAAGCCGAGTATTCACTACATGGATGCCTTTAGGAACGTGGAGTTCACGGTTAGTCCGTGCAGGAAAGTTCTCTACATGGGCGCCTTGAGGAACGTGGAGTTCACGGTTAGTCCGTGCATGAAAGTTCACTACATGGACGCCTTTAGGAACGGCGTTCACGGTTAATCCGTGTAGGAATCTTGGCTCGGCGGCTCCGCCGCATTCAGTGCTTCTACTTCTCAGAACTTCCCTAATAATTAGGGTGGGACCACTTGTCCCTGTAGTCCCATGAATAGCGGTCTCCTTCTCGGCCACTACTTTGGCAATCCTTCCTTCGGGAGCTGCCGTAACTCAGGGAGCCTCCATAATAATTTTGATTGCGGCCACCACCAAAACTACCGCCCAGTTGTCCTCTCCTGTAGACCTCTCGACGCCTACGAAATGCCTTCCCTACTGTTATGGTCCGACCCTCCAAATCCTTGCCATTCCAATTCTTCTCTGCCTCTCTGGCGTCTTTTGTGCTGGCAAACGTGACAAAGCCGAACCCTCTTGACTGTTGCGTTTCCCTGTCTCTTACCAACCGCACTTCCACCAGCGGCCCATATCTGTTGAAGACAGAGGTCAGAACTTCTTCCTCTGTTTTGAAGTTCAGTCCCCCTACAAATAACTTGGCACTTTTGTCGCCATCCCGAGCTGGTGTGGTGTTATTTTCCCTGCTGGGCTCTTTACCAACCCTCAGGTTACCATAAACTTGACCCCCGGCCAAATCATTCCCGATAACCACAGATACACCCTCTACAGGAAGCGTGGCTTGTAAACCGACGGTGACCGGTCCTGACACCAAATCGGACTCCAAATGGATGACATGAAGTGGAGCACTAACACCGCCCCCGATCCCCTGTAAACGAACACTATCCCCCGTTGCCGTCTCCTCGGACCATGGCAAAATGCCTTCAAGCATTAAAGATTGATGTGCTCCTGTGTCTCTCAATATCCTAACCGGTCTCCGGTTAGTCGAGGCTCCATCCAGTGACACAAACCCCTCTGAAATAAATGGTTGGTAACCCTTTTGATGGCGATTTCTCACACTGGCCATTGCATTTGGAGTCGTAATAGTCGGACTCCGCTCTGGGTCTTCCCTTTTCATGCGGTAACAACTGTACATCAAGTGTCCAGGTTTCTTGCAAAAAGCGCAAGTAGGCCCAGAGGAAAAACTCGTGGTCTGCCTTGGGCCCCCCGAAATATAAGTTTGTCTTGGGCCCGCATCCCTCTGATTTCGACCAGGTGGGGTATCCGCGTTGTCCCCATAATCCTCTCGAGGTCGCCGCCATGTATTGTCGTTCTCCGCACCTGCTGTTCCCCACCTCCCCTGCGGAGATCTAGGCGAGGAGTTAGGTTCGTGGACCCCTATTCGGTGGGTTAAGGCATAATCATCTGCCATGGTGGCTGCGTCCCACAACTTTGGTACTTTCTTTTCCTGCAGGTACACTTTGATGTCCTCGTGGACACACTGCTGGAATTCCTCCACCAGGATCAAGTCACGCAATGTTTCGAAGTCTTTCCCGACTCCTTTTGACTCACACCACCGATCAAACATGTTTTCTTTCACTCTGGCAAACTCCACATGGGTCTCACTCTCCCTCTTCCTGGCATTCCTGAATTTTTGCCTGTAAGCTTCCGGAACCAACTCATAGGCCTTGAGGATGTGCTTCTTCAGTACCTCATAATCTGCACATTGGTCCATTGGTAGCGCCGAATAAATCTCTTGAGCTTTCCCCACCAGCACACTTTGCACTAGTATGGTCCAGGCCTCCTCCGGCCAGTTTAATTGTCGAGCCACTTTCTCAAAGTGTGGAAAAAATTTCGCGACTTCCTTTTCACTGAACGGTGGAACCAGCCTCACATGTCTGCCCACATCCCAGGTTTTCTGGTTAGGTGTCGACCCCGTCAGCAAGGGTGGTGCCTCTCCCCGTTCTCTCATTAACTCCAGCTCCTTGAATTTAATTTCTTGCTGAAGCTCCATGTCACGTTCCTTTAATTCCCTTTCTGCTTTTCTCTCCTCTGCTTCGAGTTCCCTTGCAGCTCTCCTCTCCTCTGCTTGTTTCTCTTCTCTCCTCTCTTCTGCTTTCCTTTCTTCTTCTTTTAACCTTTCCTGGAGTTCTCGTTCCACTCTCCTTTCCTCTGCTTGTTTCTCTTCTCTCCTGCTTTCCTTTCTTCTTCTTTTAACCTTTCCTGGAGTTCTCGTTCCACTCTCCTTTCCTCTGCTTGTTTCTCTTCTCTCCTCTCTTCTGCTTTCCTTTCTTCTTCTGCTCTTTCCTTTTCTGCTTTCCTTTCCTCTTCTGCTCTTTCCTTTTCTGCTTTCCTTTCTTCTTCTTTGATCCGTTCCTGGCTCCGTAATTGCAACTCCAGTTTCCGGAGCTCAACGTCTTCTGGTTCTTCGGGTAGCCACTCCCAGGCTAACTCGTCCCATGTTCCTAATCCCACCATAGATTGTATCACCGTGGCCTGCAACTCTGCCTTCCTCAAATTAGTTCGGACCTCCAAGTTAAAATGTTTGGCCAATTTCAAGAGGTCCGACTTTAGTAACGCTCGGAACTGTGCCTCACTCGGTGTTACCGCAAAGTTCTGTGCCACAAACGCCATGGTGACTATCGTTAACACCTGTTAACCTTCACCCAAGACTTTACCCCAATTTCCCCAAAAATTTTCCAATTAATAAATTTTAATTAATAAAAATATTATTTTATTATTTTATACAAATACACTTTTAGATCCCGGACGTAGACCCAATTGCGAATACGCAAATCGTAATTTGGACGAGCCCCCAATTCTGTTACGTGGTCCCCTCGGTGACTACCTGGTCTCGGTGACCCCCGGACCGTGAGAGGACCTTCGCCAGCAAGTAGTATTATATATATGCGCTTTCGCAACGCAATCCCTATGAATTCCACCCAAGAGAAACTGATGTGCAATGATATATTTCCAGGGTAAGGATATCATACGATTTCAATGATACAATCACGGATATTCCCCGAGCAATCAACAACAAACAACCATCAACAATTCCCAATCCACAATCAATTCCCTATATGATTAAGATGGCCATCTTATATATGTGTGTCCACTTCTGTACTCACGACCCCCTTTTGGTCTCTGCCCCTCACAATGTCTCTGGGCCCCTCCCGACCGAGATGCTGGTCGGCGTCGCCGCACTCGGGCGTTTGAACGAACCCCGGGTGGACGTGTTTCCACCGGGCAGGTATCGTACCAGGCACCGCGGCTGCAGCCCCTCGTGGCCACGCGAAGCGGGCACGGCAAAGCAGGCCAAAAGCCCCACGCCGCTTGCAAGGCGTGTTAGGCCCCAACGTGCGACCCGTACGCGTCTGTTTAGACGGTGCCGCGAACGGTGCCAGACGCGGGGTCGATGCACGGCCCCACGTCAACTTGACGTCTCCACCGGGTAGGTACACGTCCCGGTAACTCCTCTCGCCAGACGGGCTTCGGAACGCCGCTTTTCCACGCAGCGCAAGGTCGATCCCACCTTTCGTCGGAGCGGGGCGAGGAAGAAGAATAATCGTCGCTTTTCTTCCTCGTGTCTTTTCCTCTTCCGTTTCCGGTCACTTCCGTTTCCGGACACTTTGTCAGAAGGGCTCCTGACCCTCCAACCACAACAACCCTTAATCTACTACACACGGATAAGCAAAGACCTGAATGGTAATTTACATACATTCACATAAATATGTAACACCAGGAAACAAAAACAAGAACTAACACGAATAACAACTCATCCCTGGACATACACAACTGTAGATCATGGGTGAATATGAGCATGTTAGTGCCCAGGAAACAAAAACAAGAACTAACACAAATAACAACTCATCGCTGGACATACACAACTGTAGATCATGGGTGAATATGCGCATGTTCGTGCCCAGGAAACAAAAACAAGAACTAACACAAATAACAACTCATCCCTGTACATACACAACTGTAGATCATGGGTGAATATGAGCATGTTAGTGCCCAGGAAACAAAAACAAGAACTAACACAAATAACAACTCATCCCTGCACATACACAACTGTAGATCATGGGTGCATATGAGCATGTTCGTGCCCAGGAAACAAAAACAAGAACTAACACAAATAACAACTCATCCCTGTACATACACAACTGTAGATCATGGGTGAATATGCGCATGTTAGTGCCCAGGAAACAAAAACAAGAACTAACACGAATAACAACTCATCCCTGGACATACACAACTGTAGATCATGGGTGAATATGAGCATGTTAGTGCCCAGGAAACAAAAACAAGAACTTACACAAATAACAACTCATCCCTGGACATACACAACTGTAGATCATGGGTGAATATGAGCATGTTAGTGCCCAGGAAACAAAAACAAGAACTAACACAAATAATAACATCCATGTACATACACAACTGCAGATCATGGGTGAATATGAGCATGTTAGTGCCCGGGAAACAAAAACAAGAACTAACACAAATAACAACTCATCCCTGGACATACACAACTGTAGATCATGGGTGAATATGAGCATGTTAGTGCCCGGGAAACAAAAACAAGAACTAACACAAATAACAACTCACCCCTGCACATACACAACTGTAGATCATGGGTGAATATGAGCATGTTAGTGCCCGGGAAACAAAAACAAGAACTAACACAAATAATAACTCATCCCTGTACATACACAACTGTAGATCATGGGTGAATATGAGCATGTTAGTGCCCAGGAAACAAAAACAAGAACTAACACAAATAACAACTCATCCCTGCACATACACAACTGTAGATCATGGGTGAATATGCGCATGTTAGTGCCAAGGAAACAAAAACAAGAACTAACACAAATAATAACTCACCCCTGCACATACACAACTGTAGATCATGGGTGAATATGCGCATGTTAGTGCCCGGGAAACAAAAACAAGAACTAACACAAATAACAACTCACCCCTGCACATACACAACTGTAGATCATGGGTGAATATGAGCATGTTAGTGCCCCGGAAACAAAAACAAGAACTAACACAAATAACAACTCATCCCTGGACATACACAACTGTAGATCATGGGTGAATATGCGCATGTTAGTGCCCAGGAAACAAAAACAAGAACTAACACAAATAACAACTCATCCCTGGACATACACAACTGTAGATCATGGGTGAATATGAGCATGTTAGTGCCAAGGAAACAAAAACAAGAACTAACACAAATAATAACTCATCCCTGCACATACACAACTGTAGATCATGGGTGAATATGAGCATGTTAGTGCCAAGGAAACAAAAACAAGAACTAACACAAATAACAACTCATCCCTGGACATACACAACTGTAGATCATGGGTGAATATGAGCATGTTAGTGCCCAGGAAACAAAAACAAGAACTAACACAAATAATAACTCATCCATGTACATACACAACTGTAGATCATGGGTGAATATGAGCATGTTAGTGCCCAGGAAACAAAAACAAGAACTAACACAAATAACAACTCATCCATGTACATACACAACTGTAGATCATGGGTGAATATGAGCATGTTAGTGCCCAGGAAACAAAAACAAGAACGAACACAAATAACAACTCATCCCTGTACATACACAACTGTAGATCATGGGTGAATATGAGCATGTTAGTGCCCAGGAAACAAAAACAAGAACTAACACAAATAACAACTCATCCCTGGACATACACAACTGTAGATCATGGGTGAATATGAGCATGTTAGTGCCAAGGAAACAAAAACAAGAACTAACACAAATAATAACTCATCCATGTACATACACAACTGTAGATCATGGGTGAATATGAGCATGTTAGTGCCCAGGAAACAAAAACAAGAACTAACACAAATAACAACTCATCCCTGGACATACACAACTGTAGATCATGGGTGAATATGAGCATGTTAGTGCCCAGGAAACAAAAACAAGAACTAACACAAATAACAACTCATCCCTGGACATACACAACTGTAGATCATGGGTGAATATGAGCATGTTAGTGCCCAGGAAACAAAAACAAGAACTAACACGAATAACAACTCATCCCTGTACATACACAACTGTCGATCATGGGTGAATATGAGCATGTTAGTGCCCAGGAAACAAAAACAAGAACTAACACAAATAACAAGATTTTACACAAATAACAAATAACAAATAACACAAATAACTAACAAGAGATTTCTCTCGCGAGATCACGGCGAGGTCACGTCTTTTCGAAGCTGTTCCATGCGCTCACGCTTTCGAAGCTAAGTGATCTTTCACATTTGTGTTTTTGGCGTATCTTTATCTTTCTTTCGGTGTATGTACCTATTGGGGTGACTTTAATAGGTTTCTCGGTGTTGGTTTTTCATACCTGTGTACAGAATCGTCGGTTTTTTTCGTATCGTGTATTCTGAGGCCGAGTGTAGTGCTAGTAGTAGTAGGCTACGGTGTCCTCAGACCTTGGCTTGAGGCTTTTGTTTTTTGTCTCAGCGGTTCTTCGATCGCGCTGCAACTACTGTCGGTCTCTGTTTTTCACGGTCTTTTCACCCATACTCCCTTGTTTTAAAATCTAAAAAAAAAAACCAAAAATTTTTTTCCCTTCCCTGTTCTTATCCGCTTGTACGTTCTTATTTGTTCTTTCGTTCTTCGTTCTTTTGCTCTTTCGTTCTTCGTTATTTGTTCTTTCGTTCTTCGACCACGTTGTTCGAGATCACGTGATCAAGTTGTTAATACATGTTTCATCTGTCCCCTGAAGAACTTTATTATTATGTCATATTCTATAACACTTTTTTCTACTTCTTCTATAAAAGGATGCTTTCGACTTGCTCACCAATTCTATTCATTCAAAAAAAAAATTCCATCTCTTACAGTGCATCTTTCATTCATTCCCTAAACTCTCCAGAACTCCACCCTTCCTTCAGCGTCCTCAAACGTATTTTTGACTCGAATGTCTCAAGAAGCTCATTTTGCAATAAATGTTCGTTTCCCATAAATCGTACACTTTTCAAAATCCAATCTCACCCCTCCCCTCCAAATCTTCCCCATCACCCATCTCTGTCAAATCTTCCCCCTTGCCCCTCCCCCCCAAATCTTCCCAAACATCCATCCCTTTCAAATCTCCCCCCCTGCCCCTTCCCTCCAAAACTCCCCCCACACCCCTCCCCTCCGAGACTCTCCCTCATTCCTCCCCTCCTAGACTCCCCTCTCACCCCTCCTCCTCAAAGCGTCCTCCCCGCTTCTTCCCCCTTCCAACTTTCACCTTCATCTTCCTCAACCTTCTTTCTCACTCTTCTCCCTCCTCAAATAACACCTCACTGCGCCTCACCCAAACACCATCAAACCTTTTGCCCGCCCCATTCTTCCCTTTCTCCAAGCTATTCTGTAATCTCTGACACACCTGCAACAGCTCTCCCTACCTCTTCCTCCTCTTCCACATCCTGCCCTACCGCTCCCCCCCCCTGTACTGTATCCGATGCTCCCCCTTCCTCTTCCTTAACAGTATGGACCTCAAACATCCGGGGTCTTCGCTCAAACTTAACTGATCTCTCCATACAGGTTGCTTCTGACAAACCAGACGTGATCTGCTTAACAGAAACCTTCCTCCTTCATGATGTCTCTGATTCCTTGGTATCTCTCCCAGGTTACTCCCTCCTCCGGTATGATAGACCTGAGCCTCGTTCTGGAGGTGGGGTTGCTATCTTTATAAAAAACTCTCTTCCTCACTCGCCCTGCACTGCCCTCTCTCCACCTCACCCCCAGGAATACCTTTGGCTACGGCTTCCCCTTCGCTCCCACCTTTTGTTCATATGCGTGTTGTACCGTCCACCAAACAGTGATGACTCCATCTACATCTCGCTGTCTGATAATATGGACCAACTTCTATCTACCCATCCCAACTCTCTCTTCCTCATATGTGGTGATTTCAACTGTCACCATGCCAGTTGGCTGGGGGTGGGTACCTCTCTCACCAGCCATGGCTCTTCAGCAAAGGACTTCTGTGACTCACTGGGACTGACACAATCTGTCAATTTCCCAACCCGGATCTCAGTCAACGGAGAATCTTCTCTTCTGGACTTGGTTATGACAAACTTCCCTGAAAATGTCTGCTGCTCTTCTTCTGCTCCAATCGGCTCTTCTGATCATGTGCTTGTTAAAGTGGACATCTCTCTGACCATTTTCAGAGAGCCTCCTCAGCATCGACGAGTCTGGCATTTCATTCAGGCCAACTGGCACGGTCTTCAAGCAGCCATCAATCATCTGGACTGGTCTCCCATCTCTACTGCCTCTGACATCAACTCATCCTGGGAATTCTTCCAAAGTAAATTGCTCTCTCTCATGCACAGTTTTATCCCTTCTCGTCTTCAGTTGTCATACCCTTCCTCCCGTCCATGGTACACGGATTCTTGTGGTGAGGCTATTGCCCAGAAACAACTTGCTTTCGTCTCCTGGAAAGCAAATCCAACGGAAGGAAATCTCATTTCCTTTCACAAAGCCCGAAACAAGTGTGTGTCCACCCTCAGGAGAGCCAGGAAACAATATCTCTCCGTCCTCAGGACCGAACTCTCTTATCTGTCTCCCTCTTCCAAATCCTGGTGGCGTCTGGTAAAATCTGTTTCTGGTGTTTGTTCCCCCTCCATCCCCTCCCTCACCTTAAATGGCCACACGGCTGACTCCGCACGTGAAAAAGCCGAATGCCTCAACTCTGTGTTTGCCTCTAAATCTTGTGTCCCAAACCCATCCCTCTCTGTACCCACCGTACCCAGTCGTACCCAGCTGCTCCTGGACTCTGTGTCCTTTCCTCCTGACAAGGTGGAAAAGTGTCTGTCAACCCTCGACTCTGATTCTGCAACTGGACCTGACGGCATCAGCCCACGGGTCCTAAAATCATGTTCTTCCGCTCTTTCACTCCCTCTCTCTGTTCTCTTCACCCTCTCTTTTGCTCAAGGTCATCTTCCATCTGCTTGGAAATCTGCCAACATCACCACTTTGCATAAAAAAGGTGCAAAAACAGATCCCAGCAACTACAGACCAATCAGCCTTCTCCCAATTATCAGCAAGGTCATGGAATCCATCATTGCTTCAGATATGAAATCTTTCCTCTTCTCCAATGGCTTGATCTCTGATCATCAATTTGGTTTCAGACCTGGACACTCCACTTTGGACATGCTGCTTCTGATTTCTCAACAATGGATGGAGGTCCTCAATGCCAAACAGGAAATTAGAGCAGTCTCCCTTGACATATCACGTGCCTTCGATACAGTCTGGCACCCCGCTCTGCTCACCAAACTCTCCTCTTTTGGTATCCATGGAAATCTCCACGCATGGCTGGCGGACTTCCTCTCTAGTCGTAGTCAACGTGTGGCCCTGAATGGGTTTCTCTCATCTCCTCTTCCTGTTCAGGCTGGAGTTCCCCAAGGCAGTGTTCTGGGCCCTGTGCTTTTTCTGGTCTTCATCAATGATCTCTCTGAATCTCTTGAAAATCCTCTCTATCTCTTTGCTGACGACTCTACTCTCTGTCGCTCCATTCTTCATCCCTCAGATCGGCAGTCTGCAGCCTCCTCACTCTCTGCAGACCTTGACAAAATCACAGACTGGGCAAACAAGTGGAACATGTCTTTCAATCCTGACAAATCTCACACTCTTACGATGTCTCTCCGAAAAGACCGACTGGACAACCCTCCCATCCACTTTCTGAATAATCCTCTCCAAGAAGTTCTGTCACTCAAGCTTTTGGGTCTCACTGTCTGCCATGATCTTTCCTGGAAAAACCACATTTCAAATCTGGCCTCCAAAGCCAGTCGCCGACTGGGCATCCTTCGTCGTGCGAAGTCCTTCCTTGGCACACCTGAGCTCGTCACCACATACAAGGCTTTCATCCGCAGCTCAATGGAATACTGCTCTCCCCTCTGGGCTGGTGCTCCTGCCTCACACCTAGCTCGCCTTCGCGCTGTTGAAACCAAAGCATTCAGAATCATTGGAATCTCCCGCGATGAAGCTAACTCCAAGGGCCTCTCACTCACTCACCGCAGGCAGGTTGGTGTTCTTTCCATCTTCTACCGACTCCTCTCAGGCCTTGCCCCCCCCAGCTCTCTCTGGGCTCTGTCCCGCAAATATTCCTACAGGTCGCACAAGATCTGCCTGCAACCCTCTTTTGGTTAAACTGCCAAAATCAAGACTCTCTGCTCACCTTCACTCCTTCATTCCTCTTTTCTCCCGCCTCTGGAACAAACTCCCTCACTCTCTTCAATCCCACTCCACCCTCCAAGTCTTTAAAACAGCTGTTCACCACCATCTCTTATCTTCCCCCATCCAAAACCTTGATCTTTTCTACCCCTGCTAATTTCACCCCAATTCCCCTTTTTGAAATACCAACTTCTGTCCTGGAAGTCCTTGGTGTCCTTGTGCTTTATACTTCTCCCTCCCCCCCCCCCCCCCCCCCACTTCCCATGCCTCCTCACCCCGGGCCCTCTCCCTTCCACACATCTCCCTGCTCTCGGATGTTGTGTTTGTGTGCTTCCCCTTCTCTCCCCATCTTGTCTTCCGCTCCCTCTTTTTATATATTTTGTTTGTCTGGTTGATTTGTTTGTGAAGTAACTGTTAGCTCTTTCACGAGCCTCGATTCAGTGTACAAAAAAAAAAAAAAAAAAAAAAAAAAAAAAACACAACTCATCCCTGCATATACACAACTGTAGATCATCGGTGAATATGAGCATGTTAGTGCCCAGGAAACAAAAACAAGAACTAACACAAATAACAACTCATCCCTGCACATACACAACTGTAGATCATGGGTGAATATGAGCATGTTCGTGCCCAGGAAACAAAAACAAGAACTAACACAAATAACAACTCATCCCTGCACATACACAACTGTAGATCATCGGTGAATATGAGCATGTTAGTGCCCAGGAAACAAAAACAAGAACTAACACAAATAACAACTCATCCCTGGACATACACAACTGTAGATCATGGGTGAATATGAGCATGTTAGTGCCCAGGAAACAAAAACAAGAACTAACACAAATAACAACTCATCCATGTACATACACAACTGTAGATCATGGGTGAATATGTGCATGTTAGTGCCCAGGAAACAAAAACAAGAACTAACACAAATAATAACTCATCCATGTACATACAGAACTGTAGATCATGGGTGAATATGAGCATGCTAGTGCCAAGGAAACAAAAATAAGAACTAACACAAATAACAACTCATCCCTGTACATACACAACTGTAGATCATGGGTGAATATGAGCATGTTAGTGCCCAGGAAACAAAAACAAGAACTAACACAAATAACAACTCATCCCTGTACATACACAACTGTAGATCATGGGTGAATATGAGCATGTTAGTGCCCAGGAAAGAAAAACAAGAACTAACACAAACAAGCATTCTGAGTATTGCGCTGCAATACATTTCCCCTACCGGCATTGGCAAATTATTGTCCGGTAAACTGTTGGGGAAATTCCCAAAGTTCAAAGTGCCATAACTTTTTCAAAAATGATCGAAACGTCGTGAAGTTCGAACTTGATCTGTAACTTATCATGAGGAAGCCATGTGCCAAGTTTGAAATCATTAGAATTAAGAGTTTAGAAAAAAAGACCAGAAAACTGTTCTTTGCGTGACGGACGGACAGACGGACAGACGGAGGGACGGAGTGCAAACCTATAGTCCCCTCCGGTGTACACCGGTTGGGGACTAATAACAACTCACCCATGTACATACACAACTGCAGGGCAAACGAATGACATTTTTGTTTAATGTTGACACAATTAAAAATAAACACTCCCAGTTGTCCCCTCACACTGGAACGTGAATGGAAACGAATGGCTGTGCCTCGGGAATAAAAGCGGACACATGCTGAAGCCTTTGGTCTCTTGGGCTGAGAAATTAGGAATTTATTATTCGTCCGCAAAAAAATGGAAAGCCCGCTGGGAATCCAGTGAAATGTCACCTGAGATTGGATCTGTTGTCGCTTATCTATTAATAGAATAGGGTGAAGCTTGTTACCTTTATTTACGATCTATAGTACCAAATGGCCCAATCATATATATATAAGACCCATCGCTTCGCGAACGGGAATGTCAATCTGTGCGATTGGGAAAAAAAAAGGAAAAGATTTTGTGAATGGGAAAAAATAAATTAGGCGGTGTATAGATAGCTGTACAATCAGGGAACAAGGAGATTGCAATAGGATGTTCATCACCCACTTTTTAGATGCTGAATTGCGGATATTGTTGTTATTGTTGAATACAACAACACACCAAGAAGAAGATCACAATAAAAACAATTTTTTGCCCTCCTTCTCTCTTCTTTCTTTTGGTCAAACTGTCTGGAACACTACGAGGAATTTCAGGAAAAAGGTGGATGTGGGGTAGAAAAGATCAAGGTTTTCGATGGGGGAAGATAAGAGATGGTGGTGAACAGCTGTTTTAAAGACCTGGAGGGAGGAGTGGGATTGAAGGGAGTGAGGGAGTTTGTTCCAGAGGCGGGAGAAAAGGGGAATGAAGGAGCTCAGGTGTGCCAAGGAAGGACTTCGCACGACGGAGGATGCCCAGTCGGCTTTGGAGGCCAGCTTGGAAATGTGGTTTTCCCAGGAAAGATCATGGCAGATAGTGAGACCCAAAAGGTTGAGCGACAGAACTTCTTGGAGAGGATTATTCAGAAAGTAGATGGGAGGGTTGTCCAGTCGGTCTTTTCGGAGAGACATAGTAAGAGTGTGAGATTTGTCAGGATTGAAAGACATGTTCCACTTGTTTGACCAGTCTGTGATTTTATTCAGGTCTGCAGAGAGCCGAGTTATCAAACAGATTGACCACTCTATTCGTCATGGGTCCACAGCATAACTACCCGATGATATCATCTGATCTTGATGAAACCTGGGTGGGAGGTTGATATCATGATCAACTTTCAGTCCTTCCGAAAGTGGGCGTATTGCGCCCATTGTGGGCGGAGCTACGCCCCAAAAACATGTCTTTTTAGGGGGTAATCGAGTTCAAGCTACATCTTCTCCGAGGGGTTTGATGGAATCTGACAGAGGTTTCGGTATTTGGTTAGGCCAATGTCATGTGTCCAGCCCCACGGAGCTCGATTTTTCATTTTTGCCCCAGGGTCAAGTTCACAAGGTCACGGAATTTAGAAAAGTCGATTTTTGATGGTTTTATTACATTGTTCGCTTCCTGATAGGGTGAAATGTCGTACATGATCTTATATTATCACAAACATCATGAAATGCAAGTTTTGCAACAAATTTCAGAATCTTCGACCTTTGACCTTTGAAGGTCACAAAGGTCAAATTTTCAAAGTTGTCGGAATCTAACCGAATTTTCGGTATTGTGTAGCTAACTAGTCTCATAACAGGTTATACATTATTTTCTATCTCAATTCAAGGTCAGTAACCTTTGTTTTGACATTTCCGAGCCTGCACCACACACAATTACGTACAGCCTCCGCACGGAGCGCATTGGGGCCCTTTGTAAATAGGCATGTACACCGCATGCCAGGGGCCGACACCTGCCGCGTGGGCTCCTGACCACCCGGTCCGGGCCTGTTTTGGTTAGAGTCCGTCCTTTGTCATTGAATACCGCTCGCTCATGAACCATCGTCATCTCCTGACTTGTTTTTTTTGTTTTTGATATTTTTGAGGATAAAACAAACTCGAAAAACATTTTCAAGAAAAGAGTAATTATGTCTCTATTGGAAATGTAGATGGTGGTTTGTAAACCGAGTCTCAAGGGCGGTGTACAGAAACGTTTCTTTAAAAAATAACAATAAATCCAAGGCACAGGGAGGTGAAATTCGCTGTAGATGATGTGCAACATACGCAGAGTAAGACGAGTGTTCATTTACATCCGTATGATGTCTAATAAATGAAGAAATAAGCACACATGACACGAGGCCGAGGCTTCAGACTTTGGCACGCTCACGAGGCCGCACCGTCTAATATATATTGTTCCAATTCGTCATTTTTGACGGGATTTTTACTCGTCAATTATAATGTGCAACATGGATCACGTGATGTAATATGGATCACATGGTGTTCCTGCAAACAAAGGTGATCATTCTAAGTTATTTTTGTATCAACTACTTTCATGTTCTATTGATGGAGTGGATCGGCCAACCAAAGAAATCTTTGTTGCATCACTGAGGAGGAACAGGTGTGTGTTTTGATCAAGTTTAACTTGGGAAAGCTTCGCTCACCATTGGCCACAGACATAGGGAGGGTGAAAAGGATGCGGAGAGTAACAAATGTGTTGGGGACATTAGCTGCGAGGTCATTTATCAGTCGAAGTCGTGACGTCAGAGTGCCGTTATAGTTACAAACCAAGTTCAAATCATCTCGCAATGGCTCGAAATTCAGGAAACAAATCCGAAACTTCAATATCCTTGGAGTCCCCATCGGGCTTCCCTCAAGCTTCAAGCAAAGTTCTATAATTCGCTATTTTGTTCTATTCTGCAAACTGTGAACATCGTGGAGGAAGAAAAACACAGAGAACAAATTTGATGCATCTGTGTGAATGTTTCTTCAAACCGATATTATACTGAGCTGTGCCAAGGATTACATATAGAAGACACTCCAGAGAAAATGACACTTTACCACACAGTGTATGTGCACTCCTCATTTGGGTGAGACAGACAATTCTATCTCATAAACTTAACTTAGAGAATCAAAATTTCATCTCAAAGATGTAAGTCCAAATGTCACACACGTCCATGCTCGTGGGATTCCCACGGGTGACCCCACCAGTGTGTATATGAATGAATGAATGAATGATCGTTTTTAAGGCCATTTTCCCCGCTAGAGCGGGGGTTAGCCTTGCGGGCCCCATCGCAATCATGGTTCCCTGTTTGAGGCAATGTTTTTATGGCCGGATGCCCTTCCTGACGCCAACCCTTGGTCACGCTCTTACGATGCGCAGGGATACGGTGTACCTATTCTAAACCGGGGTACACACCGGGATCGTTCATCCCAGCAAGCTGGTACTCAATTTGCCGACCTCGGAAGGATGGCAGGCTGAGTCGACCGCCCTGGCGTTAATTCAGCGATCGATCGGGATTCGAACCCAGGATCCGAGGATCCCAAGCCGGCACCCTAACCGCTAAGCCAACACCAGGCTGTATATATATTAAGTGAAATATCATCTAATAATGTGGATACATTTTAACCAGGAGCATTCCACATCCCTTGCTTGTTGTTGTTTTTTTTGACATTCAGCATAAAGTTTCCAACATAAATCTTCATTTATTATCATATACTCACTTAAAAGTGATGATGTTAGGATGCTTTAACTTCCGTAGGTGCTTGATATCCGTCTCCTTCTGTTCTCGAACTTTTTTAATGGCCACGTCCTCACCACGAAACTTGCCCAGAAATACAGCACCCTGGGCACCACTACCCAACCACTGCAGCTCAGAGATCTCCTCAAACGGCACCTCCCATTGGTCTAAGGAACAAAAATGACACATTATGCTGCGGATGTTATGCTCGTTATAAAACCCTTGAATCCCCCACAACATTGCAAAAAATATCATGATTATCATGGATCTTGGTGTGAAATTATGAAAATATTACATATTAAAATATGCGGCATTTCATATCATAAACAATTATAAAAAGATTAGACACCACATCAGCACAGGTAGGATATAATGAATGGAGAGGTGTTGAAAACACCTGACCCTGAGGGGGTTGAATGTGTGAAATTGCCACAGAAAAAGCTCGGTTTGACTGTTTCCATTCTGAGCATGTCTTCACTCTACTTTCACAAACATCTTCAGGCTAGGCCCCAATTATATCATTACCAAGGCAATGCTATTTTCACTTCTCAAATTATTGCTGATTGTAGGACAAGCACTTCATACAAGAGGCTTCTATGAGAAGATATCCATGATGTGGGAGGTCGCTATATGCATACCTGAATAACAAAAAAGAACACTAATCAATTGATATAATACTTGAGTGGACATTCCTGTTAAATGAATTCATGAAATGATACTCCTAATGAACGCCGGATGTATCAAATGAAGCCTAAGGCCTGGCTCTATAAAGTGTCCTTAAGGAAGGATAAGAGGATTTATTTAAATATTTCCTTAAGTTTCCCCTTACGGACATCCTAAATAAGGATTGTTGCATGTATAAGTATCACTTAAGTTTTTCCTTAAATCCTTCCTTAACATCAAGGGAGCATCCCACCCCCCACCCCCCTCTTCAATCCTTACCACAAACCTTTGAGATTCCAAATGACAATCTTCATGGAAATTGATCTGGAAAAACTTTGCCATCTTGACTGCGGTTTGCTATCATACATACAGCATGTGACTGCGGTTTGCTATCATACATACAGCATGTGACTGCGGTTTGCTATCATACATACAGCATGTGACTGCGGTTTGCTATCATACATACAGCATGTGACTGCGGTTTGCTATCATACATACAGCATGTGACTGCGGTTTGCTATCATACATACAGCATGTGACTGTGGTTTGCTATCATACATACAGCATGTGACTGCGGTTTGCTATCATACATACAGCATGTGACTGCGGTTTGCTATCATACATACAGCATGTGACTGTGGTTTGCTGTCATACATAGAGCATGTGGCTGCAGTTTGCTAACATACATACAGCAGGTGACTGCAGTTTGCTATCATACATACAGCATGTGACTGCAGTTTGCTATCATACATACAGCATGTGACTGTGGTTTGCTATCATACATACAGCATGTGACTGTGGTTTGCTATCATACATACAGCATGCGACTGTGGTTTGCTATCATACATACAGCATGTGACTGCGGTTTGCTATCATACATACAGCATGTGACTGCAGTTTGCTGTCATACATACAACATGTGACTGCGGTTTGCTATAATACATACAGCATGCGACTGTGGTTTGCTATCATACATACAGCATGTGACTGCAGTTTGCTATCATACATACAGCATTTGACTGCCATTTGCTATCATACATACAGCATGTGACTGTGGTTTGCTATCATACATACAGCATGCGACTGTGGTTTGCTATCATACATACAGCATGCGACTGTGGTTTGCTATCATACATACAGCATGCGACTGTGGTTTGCTATCATACATACAGCATGCGACTGTGGTTTGCTATCATACATACAGCATGCGACTGTGGTTTGCTATCATACATACAGCATGCGACTGTGGTTTGCTATCATACATACAGCATGTGACTGCCATTTGCTATCATACATACAGCATGTGACTGCCGTTTGCTATCATACATACAGCATGCAACTGTGGTTTGCTATCATACATACAGCATGCGACTGTGGTTTGCTATCATACATACAGCATGCGACTGTGGTTTGCTATCATACATACAGCATGCGACTGTGGTTTGCTATCATACATACAGCATGCGACTGTGGTTTGCTATCATACATACAGCATGCGACTGTGGTTTGCTATCATACATACAGCATGCGACTGCCATTTGCTATCATACATACAGCATGCGACTGTGGTTTGCTATCATACATACAGCATGCGACTGTGGTTTGCTATCATGCATACAGCATGTGACTGCCATTTGCTATCATACATACAGCATGTGACTGCCGTTTGCTATCATACATACAGCATGTGACTGCGGTTTGCTATCATACTGATGCGGTTTTAGAACCCTCACTTGTGTAAATATGACATTATTAAAAGGCTCAAGGTTGCACCCCCTAGTTAGGCCACAATCAACACGTAGGCCACCATAGGACTTCAGTTATCTCATTAGTATGTGTTTTAGATAAGGCCGCGTTTCCAATAGTTGAATCTGCGTTGCGTCAATCAAATAAGAGTAGGTCCCCAATCCGTCCATTTTAACCAACCTCTCTCTCCAAGCGACGCCATTACGCGCCCTCCAGTCTGCCCATGGCCCCTCCCAATTTGTTACGCGCCTTTGTTAGCAGCGTTCGCTGCCTTAGCGCTCGCTCAAGCCGCCATAAGCCACGAGGTAAGGCCCGAGAAAGGAGGCGGAGCGCCAAGAAGAAGGTGTGGCCACGTCATCCAGCCGTCAAAGGCGGAGCCGGTAAGCCCTCACCAGCCAACCAGGGCTGAAGTAACATCACCGACAGGCGTGGCTTTTTGGCTCGCGGAGTGATCGCGCGGAGAGATATAAAAAGCGAGCGCAAAGCCCTTTCACAGGACTGCGTGGGGGACATGCCAGCGAGCACATTTAGTGAGAGAACTGACGGCGGCAGCGTGCATTACAGAGGACTTGTTGGAGGCGCACTCGTTAAAGAGGACTGATGGGAGAGAGCGCATTGAGAAGCACCTTTATAAAGAGATTTACGGCGCGCTGATTAAGAGGACTTTGGAGAGGGTGCGTTTGGCACGAGTGTGCATCTATTACGTATGCCGTAGGACACCAGCTTCCCCCCGCTATATAACTGTCCGGTCTCGTTCAACTATACGCGGAGCTGCCTGCCGGGTTTCGCCCGCTGGACCGGAGCCTGGACTGGAGCCGACTGGAGCCTGGACCCCATCGCTGTTCCATCTACAATCCAGCTACAATCCCCGTGTGAGTGTGTACGTTTGTCTGGGGTATTAAGGATAAGACTGTTGAAGACTGCCCTGTGTTCTGCATCTTCCTCTTCCTATCTTGTACATTATTTCGTTTCCTCTTCTTCCTTCTTGTAAATAATTAATAAACCCATCTTTGTTCTTCCTATACTCTGGTTTCCTCTTGTCCGATCGCATCCGTCCTTTCTTCCATTGGGTAAACGTGGCACGATCGCAACCGCTTAGAATCGGGTTTAGTCATTGTTAAAGGCCCGAGTCGCGGCTCGCTTCGCTCGGCGTATCCACTAACGCTGCGGCTCGGGTGGGAGGTTATCTCCTTGCTTTACGGTCGGTGTTGGTAATTAGGTAACAGGACCAAATTGACCAGCAACCCTAACTAATACCGACCGGAAGGAACGGGGTAACTTCAGGATCACGTCGGTCAGTAACAGACAAGGGGATTAACCCCCTCTTGGGAAGGGGAAAAGGCCGACGTTTGAGATCCGCAACAATACATACAGCATGCGACTGTGGTTTGCTATCAAACATACAGCATGTGACTGCCGTTTGCTATCATACATACAGCATGTGACTGCGGTTTGCTATCATACATACAGCATGCGACTGTGGTTTGCTATCATACATACAGAATGTGACTGTGGTTTGCTGTCATACATAGAGCATGTGGCTGCAGTTTGCTAACATACATACAGCAGGTGACTGTGGTTTGCTATCATACATACAGAATGTGACTGTGGTTTGCTATCATACATAGAGCATGTGGCTGCAGTTTGCTAACATACATACAGCAGGTGACTGCGGTTTGCTATCATACATACAGCATGTGACTGCCATTTGCTATCATACATACAGCATGTGACTGCGGTTTGCTATCATACATACAGCATGTGACTGTGGTTTGCTATGATACATACAGCATGTGACTGCAGTTTGCTATCATACATACAGCATGTGATTGTTGTGGTTTGCTATCATACATACAGCATGTGACTGTGGTTTGCTATCATACATACAGCATGTGACTGCGGTTTGCTATCATACATACAGCATGTGACTGCAGTTTGCTGTCATACATACAGCATGTGACTGCGGTTTGCTGTAATACATACAGCATGTGACTGCGGTTTGCTATCATACATACAGCATGTGACTCCGGTTTGTTATCATACATACAGCATGTAACTGTGGTTTCCCATCATGCAGCATGTGACTGCGGTTTGCTATCATACATACAGCATGTGACTGCGGTTTGCTATCATACATACAGCATGTGACTGCGGTTTGCTATCATACATACAGCATGTGACTGCGGTTTGTTATCATACATACAGCATGTAACTGTGGTTTCCCATCATGCAGCGTGTGACTGTGGTTTGCTATGACACATACAGCATGTGACTGTGGTTTCCCATCATGCAGTATGTGACTGTGGTTTGCTATCATACATACAGCATGTGACTGTGGTTTCCCATCATGCAGTATGTGACTGTGGTTTGCTGTAATACATACAGCATGTGACTGTGGTTTGCTATCGTACATACAGCATGTGACTGTGGTTTGCTATCATACATACAGCACGTGACTGCGGTTTGCTATAATACATACAGCATGTGACTGCGGTTTGTTATAATACATACAGCAATACAGCATGTGACTGTGGTATGCTATCATACATACAGCATGTGACTGTGGTTTGCTATAATACATACAGCATGTGACTGTGGTATGCTATCATACATACAGCATGTGACTGTGGTATGCTATCATACATACAGCATGCGACTGTGGTTTGCTATCATACATACAGCATGTGACTGTGGTATGCTATCATACATACAGCATGTGACTGTGGTATGCTATCATACATACAGCATGTGACTGTGGTATGCTATCATACATACAGCATGCGACTGTGGTTTGCTATCATACATACAGCATGCGACTGTGGTTTGCTATCATACATACAGCATGTGACTGTGGTTTGCTATCATACATACAGCACGTGACTGCGGTTTGCTATCATACATACAGCATGTGACTGTGGTATGCTATCATACATACAGCATGCGACTGTGGTTTGCTATCATACATACAGCACGTGACTGTGGTATGCTATCATCATATAGCGTGCGACTGTAGATGTCGTTTCTCTGTTGGCCTCAGCAGGATTTTGACTTTAATCAGGGTGCCGGTGATAGTTCGCCTCCTCTTCACAATGGCCGTGATATATTTAACGTCCAATAACTGTCAGCAGATGGGAAACTGAACCCGGTTGAACATGCATCGGATGGACTTCGCACACATGATGAATACGTGTCTGTGAAACATTGCGAAGACGGTTTTTAGCTGGGCCGAGATTTGAACCTAGGTTAGACCGCTCATATGGGAGTGCACAAACTTTGCGGCCTAGACTTTCCTGCCAGCTCTAAGTCTGTCCTCGTAGCCGCTTGTCATGAGAGTCTTTTGTCATGGTAAGATCATAGGAATCAATCCTTCGATGCCCACACACATAATTGTAAGAACATTACTCGATCATTACCTACAAAGTACCGAATTTGGTTGTGTGTTGTTAAAAATTCTACTTTTTCAGTCTTAATTGTAAATGAGACCATAAAGTGAAACAACCTCAGAAAAAGAGAAAATGGTCATTCGTAGCCGTCGTTGTAGTTAGTGGTAGATACGAATTGTCAATCAGTATTCTGTGCTATGTAGTGGGAGGTTTGAATTCACAAGTCAATGTTGCATATATCAATACCTTACATGTCGAACTTATTTGTGCATTATGTAAACGTGCATGACGTGTTCGTGAGAGTTTACATCATCCATTAATAAACACGATCAGAGTACCCGCCCAATCTTGTTCCAAGTGTGCGACACATACTTCTGACACTCACCTTTATTTGGGCAGTGTATAGGCAACAGACCACTGCCACAATCACTCCGGGGAAAAAAAAATACTGGTTATGTACATGAAGCAAAAACATGCGTATGTGGCGGACACGAAAGCACTGACGCGGTGACATCACCCCGCACACCAAGTGGGGATGGGCCACGCCAGGGAGAGAGGCGTGGCCTCACGATATACGCGGAGCGCGCAGCCCTGAGCAGCTTAGTGCTGCAGTTTGAGTACTTTGAATAAAGACTCTTTTATGAACCGCGTTGTCCGCTTGCTCTTTGCGTAAGCATTAGCGTGCGCAGCATCGCGCTTTATATGGTGACCTCGACGTTGGATCTGCCGTAGCGATCCTTCCGAACACGACGCCATTGCAATGGCCAACGACAAGGCAATGGCGATTAAACTTCCCGAATTTTGGGAGGCTCAGGCCGAAGTCTGGTTCGTTCAAGCCGAAGCCCAATTTCAGCTTCGGCGCCTCACCAACGACGACATGCGCTACTGCCACGTCGTCGCCTCCCTCGGGCCCGGCACGGCCGCTCGAGTTGTGTCCGTCCTTCGCCACCCACCGGACGGCCACAAGTACGAGGCACTCAAGCGGCTACTCCTAGCCACGTTCGGCCTCACGGACGACGCACGGGCCGACCGCCTCCTGGATCTCCCCGAGCTCGGCGACACGCGCCCGTCGGTCAGAATGGACCATATGCTGTCACTGTTGGGCGACGAAGCCCCCGGTTCTCTATTCCGGGCGCTTTTCCGTCGCCAACTTCCAGCGCAGGTTCGCCTCGCGTTGGCCGGGACCGGGCTAACGGAACCCCGAGCATTGGCGGCCGAGGCGGACAAGTACTTCGCCGCTTCGGACACGCGGGCGAGAGTCGGCGTGGCCGTCACGGCCCTCATGGCTGATGCTGCTAATGCTGCTGATGCTGCTGTTCCACAGCATCAGCTTATACAGCATACGCAGCATGCTGATACGCACCTCGTGACCGCCGCCACGCCCCGCCCACCGCCGCGGCGAAAACCGCCACCGCGGGGAAACCCGCCAACTCCACCGGCCTGGCAGAGCCAGCCGCGCTCCTCCAGCTCCACCACCTGGTGCTGGTTCCACGCCAAGTTTGGCCACGAGGCTCGGCAATGTCATCCGCCATGCTCCTTCAACAGGTCGGGAAACGCCCGGGCCGGCGCTCAATAGTGGCGATGAGCGCCGGCCGTTCGAGCAGCCTGCTGTTCATAACGGACACCTTATCCGGGCGCCGTTACCTGTGCGACACGGGAGCGCAGGTGAGTGTCGTTCCCGCTGGCACGTCAGACAAGCACGCCGCGGGCGGGGGCCCCGCGCTGCTTGCAGCGAACGGGACGCCCATCCGTACGTACGGAAAACGCTGCCTCTCTCTGCGGTTCGGAGGGCAGGTTTTTCGATGGACGTTCGTCACCGCCGACGTGCCCATGGCACTGCTTGGCGCGGACTTCCTGTGCGCTAATGGGCTCCTGGTCGACGTAAAGCGCAGACGTCTTGTCCAGGCCGAGACGTTCAGCTCGCTCGCTTGTGCACTGCCCAGCTCTTCGAGCAGCTCAACGAGCGGCTTGCCAAGCGGTTTGCCGAACGGTTCGGTTCCGGCCACGTTGGTCTGTACGCTTCCGGCAGCGGACGCATTCACCCGCCTCCTCGCCGGCTTCCCGGCCCTCACGCGGCCCACCTTCTCGGCGGGGGCCGTCAAGCACGGGGTGGCCCATCACATCCCCACCATCGGGCCACCGGTCTACGCCCGGGCACGCCGCCTCGAGCCGACGAAGCTGGCGGTGGCAAAAGCGGCGTTCGCTACCCTGGAGCGACTCGGCATCGTTCGGCGCTCCGAGAGCGCTTGGGCGTCGCCGCTGCACATCGTGCCGAAGCCCGGCGGGGGATGGCGACCGTGCGGGGACTATCGCCGTCTCAATGACGCCACCACCCCCGACCGCTACCCCGTCCCCCACATTCAGGACTTTTCCGCCCGTTTGGCGGGCATGTCCTTCTTCTCGAAGGTGGACCTCATACGCGGCTACCATCAGGTCCCCGTCAGGCCGGAGGACGTCCCGAAGACGGCGGTCATCACGCCATTCGGACTCTTCGAGTTCCTGCGGATGCCCTTCGGTCTGAAGAATGCGGCTCAGGCGTTCCAGCGACTGATGGACAGCGTCCTGCGCCACTTGGATTTTGTCTACGTCTACCTGGACGATATCCTCGTCGCCAGCGCGTCCCGCGAAGAGCACCTACGCCACCTCCGCACGCTCTTCGAACGCCTGGGCCAGGATGGCCTGATTGTGAACCCCGCAAAGTGCCGGTTCGGCGCCGCCATAATCAATTTTCTGGGGCACCGTGTCACCAGGCACGGAGCCGTCCCCCTGCCGGCCAAGGTGGAGGCGGTGAAGGGGTTTCCGCGCCCCCGCACGATCAGAGGGCTGCAGGAGTTCCTGGGCATGGTGAACTTTTACCATCGGTTCCTGCCCCGTATCGCCCAGCTCCTGCGCCCCCTGCACGAAGCTCTCCGAGGTAAGCCGGGCAAAGGCGACGTTACCTGGACCGAGCAGATGGACACGGCGTTCACGGGCGCGAAGCTCGCCTTGGCTAACGCCACCATTCTCGCGCACCCGGCGCCCGATGCACCGATCGCCCTCACCACCGACGCCTCGGACTACGCGGTGGGCGCAGTGCACGAGCAATGGGTGCGTGGAGCTTGGCAACCGCTGGCGTTCTTTAGCCGGCAGCTTCGCCCGCCCGAACGCCGTTACAGTACCTTCGACCGCGAGTTGCTCGGGCTTCACTTGGCGGTCAGGCACTTCTGCCATCTGCTCGAGGGCCGTGCGTTCACGGCCTTCGTCGACCACAAGCCGCTGATCTTCGCGATGGGCAAGGTCACCGAGCCGTGGTCGGCCCGGCAGCAGCGTCACCTCTCGGCCGTGTCCGAGTACACGACGGACATCCGGCACGTCGCGGGGAAGGACAAACCGGTGGCGGATTGCCTTTCCCTGGCTGTCGCCCACGCAGTCCACCTCGGCATCGACTATGCCCTGATGGCAGTGGACCAGGCCGCTGACCCCGACGTCCAGGCCTTGCGGACCGCCATCACGGGCCTCCGTGTCACCGAGGTGCCGTTCGACGGCGCAGGCGCGGCCCTCTTGTGCGACGTCTCCCTCGGGCGTCCTCGCCCCATCGTGCCCGCGGGCTGGCAGCGCCAGGTGTTTGACGCCATCCACGGCCTGTCCCACCCGGGCGCGAGGGCCTCCCAAAGGTTGATCGCCGACAAGTTCGTCTGGCATGGCCTCCGGAAGGCCGTCCGCGGCTGGGCCAGGACGTGCCTCGCGTGCCAGCGCGCCAAGGTGCACCGGCACACCCAGGCCCCGTTGGCCCCGTACACGGTGCCGGAACGCCGGTTTGACCACGTCCACGTGGACCTGGTGGGACCTCTGCCCCCCTCGCGGGGTTTCACCCATGTCCTCACCATGGTGGACCGCACCACCCGGTGGCCGGAGGCCGTGCCCTTGGCGTCGACGACGGCGGCGGACGTCGCGCAGGCTTTCATCGCCACCTGGGTCGCCCGGTTCGGCGCCCCCTCAGACATCTCGTCCGACCGCGGCCCCCAGTTCACCTCGGAGCTCTGGGGGGCGGTCGCGCAGGGGCTCGGGGTCCGGCTGCACCGAACCACGGCATACCACCCCCAGGCTAACGGCCTGTGTGAGCGATTTCGGGCAACCGCTGCGGGTGCCGGGCGAGTTCCTCCCCGACTCCACGGCACCATGGTCCGCGGCACAGCAGCGCTCCGCTCTGCAAGAGACCGCCCAGAGGTTCGCCCCGGTGCCAACGGCATGCCACGGGCACCCACCGACGCACGTCGCCCCGGAGCTTCGCACGGCGGAGTACGTCTTTGTCCGCCACGATGCCCACCGGACACCACTGCGGCCCCCGTACGACGGGCCTTTCCGCGTGCTGGAGACCGGGGCGAAGCACTTCACCCTGGACATCGGCGGTACTCCTGACCGCGTTTCTGTAGACCGCCTCAAGCCGGCCCACCTCGACGTGGACCATCCACCGCCAGTGGCCCGACCCCCGCGTCGGGGCCGCCCCCCTGCGGGCGGACCCCCGGCACCGCCCAGCCCCGCCGCCACGCCGCCCCCCGGTCCTGCTGCCGGAGGCATCCCAGATGGCATCCCTGCATCCCAGACGCCGCCAGTCGCCAGGGGGCGCTTCGGCCGGGTCATCCGTTTGCCCCGCAAACTGACCCTTCAGGTGCGCGGGGATTCTGGGGGGGCGCGTGTGGCGGACACGAAAGCACTGACGCGGTGACATCACCCCGCAAACCAAGTGGGGATGGGCCACGCCAGGGAGAGAGGCGTGGCCTCACGATATACGCGGAGCGCGCAGCCCTGAGCAGCTTCGTGCTGCAGTTTGAGTACTTTGAATAAAGACTCTTTTATGAACCGCGTTGTCCGCTTGCTCTTTGCGTAAGCATTAGCGTGCGCAGCATCGCGCTTTACGTACATGTTTAAACATGCTCTGGGACATCACGTGACTGGGATTGGGAACAGTGGGATTAAGGAAGGTTTATTTATTAAGGAAAGGTATATTTATTAAGGAAAGGTATATTTATGAAGGAAAGGTTTATTTATGAAGGAAAGGTTTATTTATTAAGGAAAGGTTTATTTATGAAGGAAAGGTTTATTTATGATGGAAAGGTTTATTTATGATGGAAAGGTTTATTTATTAAGGAAAGGTTTATTAATGAGGGAAAGGTTTATTTATGAAGGAAAGGTTTATTTATGATGGAAAGGTTTATTTATTAAGGAAAGGTTTATTTCTGAAGGAAAGGTTTATTTATGAAGGAAAGGTTTATTTATGAAGGAAAGGTTTATTTATTAAGGAAAGGTTTATTTATGAAGGAAAGGTTTATTTATGATGGAAAGGTTTATTTATTAAGGAAAGGTTTATTAATGAGGGAAAGGTTTATTTATGAAGGAAAGGTTTATTTATGAAGGAAAGGTTTATTTATGAAGGAAAGGTTTATTTATGAAGGAAAGGTTTATTTATTAAGGAAAGGTTTATTTATGAAGGAAAGGTTTATTTATGATGGAAAGGTTTATTTATTAAGGAAAGGTTTATTTATGAAGGAAAGGTTTATTTATTAAGGAAAGGTTTATTTATGAAGGAAAGGTTTATTTATGATGGAAAGGTTTATTTATGAAGGAAAGGTTTATTTATGAAGGAAAGGTTTATTTATGATGGAAAGGTTTATTTATTAAGGAAAGGTTTATTTATGATGGAAAGGTTTATTTATGAAGGAAAGGTTTATTTATGAAGGAAAGGTTTATTTATGAAGGAAAGGTTTATTTATGATGGAAAGGTTTATTTATTAAGGAAAGGTTTATTTATGAAGGAAAGGTTTATTTATGATGGAAAGGTTTATTTATGAAGGAAAGGTTTATTTATTAAGGAAAGGTTTATTTATTAAGGAAAGGTTTATTTATTAAGGAAAGGTTTATTTATGAAGGAAAGGTTTATTTATGAAGGAAAGGTTTATTTA
This sequence comes from Myxine glutinosa, assembly GCF_964187855.1. Lineage (NCBI taxonomy): Eukaryota > Metazoa > Chordata > Myxini > Myxiniformes > Myxinidae > Myxine > Myxine glutinosa. The sequence goes on along the minus strand of NC_136267.1, from coordinate 188,237,191 downwards.
TGATGGAAAGGTTTATTTATGATGGAAAGGTTTATTTATGAAGGAAAGGTTTATTTATGAAGGAAAGGTTTATTTATTAAGGAAAGGTTTATTTATTAAGGAAAGGTTTATTTATTAAGGAAAGGTTTATTTATGAAGGAAAGGTTTATTTATTAAGGAAAGGTTTATTTATGAAGGAAAGGTTTATTTATGAAGGAAAGGTTTATTTATGAAGGAAAGGTTTATTTATGATGGAAAGGTTTATTTATTAAGGAAAGGTTTATTTATGAAGGAAAGGTTTATTTATGATGGAAAGGTTTATTTATGAACGAAAGGTTTATTTATGAAGGAAAGGTTTATTTATGATGGAAAGGTTTATTTATTAAGGAAAGGTTTATTAATGAGGGAAAGGTTTATTTATGAAGGAAAGGTTTATTTATGAAGGAAAGGTTTATTTGTGAGGGAAAGGTTTATTTATGAAGGAAAGGTTTATTAGTCCCCTTCCGGTGTACACCGGGGGGGACTACAGGTTTGCACGCCGTCCCTCTGTCCGTCCGTCCGTCAGTCCATCAGTCCGTCAGTCTGTCAGTCCGTCACGCAAAGAACAGTTTGCCGGACTTTTTTTCTAAACGCTTAACGCTAATGATTTCAAACTTGGTACAAGGTTTCCTCATGATAAGTTACAGATCAAGTTCGAACTTCGCGACGTTTCGATCATTTTTGACAAAGTTATGGCACTTTGAACTTTGGGAATTCTGATAATTCTGATGATCCTTAACTCAGTGCCATTTTAAGTTTTAATTTCCTTTGAAAATGATTTTCTCTGCAATAATACGACCGATTGAGATCAAATTTTTACCGTAGGGGGGACTCGGTCTGTAGAATATTTTAATGGTAATTATGACATCACAGGTCACGTGGTTCGGCCGCCATATTGTTTTTTGTGAAAACACTAAAACCCCTTTTTCTCTGCAACGGCTGAACAGATCGAGGCCAAACTTTGCAGGCAGAATTGCATACCCATGACGAACAAAAAGTCAGCGAGCATGACGTCATGCGTCACGTGATTTCAGAGTTATGACGTTTATAAGCATGAACCTTTAAAACTGAGCTCCTCCCTCATTTTTGATCCAATTGAGGGGAACTTCACAGATCTGTTCAGCATGTCAGTCTACTAAAATGTCCTTTTGGAATTTGCGATAGGGCACATGGTTTGGCAGATATCGTTAATTAAACGAAAATCTTCCTTTTTTTTAAATGGATATCTCTTGAATCGCCAGTACCTCAGACCGTGAGTTGGTAATAATTTATATAATTCACACAGTGCAATACGTGCAGGCCGCTCCACGGAGCGACCTTGGGGGCTTATCAACGAGGCGAGGCGTGACACATGTGTCTCAGCATACCTCAGATCAAGTTTGAAAACCAGCATCAACCATGCATAAATTTGCATATTCGATCATTTTTGACAAAGTTATGGCACTTTGAACTTTGGTTGGGGACATGTATTACAGCGCAATACTCAGAATGCTTGTTTATTAAAGAAAGGTTTATTTATGATGGAAAGGTATATTTATGAAGGAAAGGTTTATTTATGAAGGAAAGGTTTATTTATTAAGGAAAGGTTTATTTATGAAGGAAAGGTTTATTTATGAAGGAAAGGTTTATTTATGAAGGAAAGGTTTATTTATTAAGGAAAGGTTTATTTATGAAGGAAAGGGTTGCGTGCATTTAGCTTTCTCAGTGTTTTTCAATTGTCTCTCTAAATCAAGCATCAAGTTGTACAACCAGTAACCGCTATCCGCAGCAAAAGGCCCAGTGCTCATTTATATAATACGGTTCCCTGTTGGATTGGCGTTCTGGGAGACCATGTTGTTTGTGAATTTCTCTCAGTCACGTGATGTATTTCCCACCAACATCATAAATAAATGAATAATATTGCATCATTAACCAAGCAAGAGAAAACTTTCTTTTGTTTTTTTTATAAAAAGAGATTTATTCACAAATATCACTGAAAAGGTCACAAATGCTTGCTTGCCATCTCTGTTGAAGTCAGGAAATTGTTCCGCAAACAGCTCCCTTCTGCATTGACCCCAATAAAGTACAATCTTGTTGTTGGAACCCATCTTGTGGCACCCAACTACATGTTTATAAGGTAGCAGCTTCATGTTGCATCTCACAAAATCAGATTATTCGCTCATACTTAATTACACAGCAATGAATGAAAGCAATTTTGGGAACCTATATTATTATGCTGTTTTCGTTTATTTATTTGACCTGGGGATATAGCAATAGCGCACCGCTCCCCTTTCCTTCCCTACCCAAGTGGTCGGGCCAGTGAAAGTGGAGCTTTGGGATCACCTCTTACTTTGGTCAACAAATTACCGAACTATACCTTATACTAATAACAAGCATTCTGAGTATTGCGCTGCAATAGATGTCCCCTACCAAAGTTCAAAGTGCCATAACTTTGTCAAAAATGATCGAATATGCAAATTTATGCACGGTTGATGATGGTTTTCAAACTTGATCTGAGGTATGCTGAGACACGTGTGTCACGCCTCGCCTCGTTGATAAGCACGCAAGGTCGCTCCGTGGAGCAGCCTGCACGTATTTCACTGTGTGAATTATATAAATTATTACCAACTTACGGTCTGAGGTACTAGCGATTCAAGAGATATCCATTTTTTAAAAATATTTTCGTTTAATTAACGATATCTGCCAAACCACGTGCCCTATCGCAAATTCCAAAAGGACATTTTAGTAGATTGACATGCTGAACCGATTTGTGAAGTTTCCCCTCGATTGGATCAAAAATGAGGGAGAGGCTTGGTTTTAAAGGTTCATGCTTAAAAACGTCAAAACTCTGAAACCATGTGACGCATGACATCATACTCGCTGACTTTTTTGTTCGTCATGGGTATGCGATTATGTCTGCAAAGTTTGGCCTCGATCTGTTCAGCCGTTGCAGAGAAAAAGGGGTTTTCGTGTTTTCACGAAAAACAATATTGCGACCGAACCACGTGACCTGTGACATCATAATTACCATTAAAATATTCTACAGACCAAGTCCATCATATGGTGAAAATTTTATCTCAATCGGTCCTATTATTGCAGAGAAATTGTTTTTTAAAGGAAATTAAAACTTAAAATGGCACTGAGTTAAGGATCATCAGAATTATCAGAATTCCCAAAGTTCAAAGTGCCATAACTTTGTCAAAAATGATCGAAACGTCGTGAAGTTCGAACTCGATCTGTAACTTATCATGAGGAAACCATGTACCAAGTTTGAAATCATTAGCGTTAAGCGTTTAGAAAAAAAAGTCCGGAAAACTGTTCTTTGCGTGACGGACTGACGGACTGACGGACTGACAGACGGAGGGACGGCGTGCAAACCTATAGTCCCCTCCGGTGTAAACCGGTAGGGGACTAATAAGGGGAAAATAATAGCCGGCGAAGCCGGTGTTGTGAATAAACGCGTACGTATTATGTTGAAAACCAGATTATGCTGGATCCCTTGGCTTGAGAACTCCGAAGCTGTGACGCAACAAATCGCTCAATGGAGGCCGCCATCTTGCGGATGCGGAAGTATGCATAACAAATTGAAAAAAGTTCATTAGGAGTTTGTTTCACCCGTCTTTGTTTGATTCACAATCTTATGCACCTCTAATTTGTAATTAAAATACTTTAAGACCGACCTCGTTATCTTCAACAAAAATCGTCACCAAACACTGGAACTAATGAGATTCGAGCATTTGAAAAAATATTTTTTTAATACTTATTACGCGTTTGAGGGTGAAAACGGCGTCAAATATTCTAAAATTGACGAATAATTATTTTTTAGAAATCTCGCGGCCGTAGGGGATAGTTTTTCACGGCCGGAAATATCCGAAGTCGAGACGGAATTCACCGAATTAATCAAGAAGTAAATTTTATCAATTTTAATCTCATCCAGAATGCAAATGGTGTCATTTTGAACTAGGTACGGTACCTACCATACCTACCTACTACCAACTACCTAAACTGCTGATGCCATAGTGATGGATAAAATAGTGGCAAGAGGCTTTGGCTTCGCCGGCTCATTGCGGCTTTGCAGTCGGGTACTAGTACTTTTAGTATTTAAAATTTCCTTAGAAAATACAATAAACGAACTTGTGTATCGTAATTTAGTATCACGAGGTTACACATTCAATGAAACACATTTCCAACCGGAGAGTTCATGTAACACCTTACTCCGCACTGTCTTGAGAAAAAAAGGACATGGGCTGGGTCTGCGAGCAGCAAATTTGATTGGTCGAGACGATGTAAAATGCCATAATTATTTGTCCGAGTACATACTGGTAAACAAAATGTTTTTTTTAAGTGCCACTAAGGTGATTTGTGTTCTACAGTGTTTACGTATATAATTCAATCAAAACAAGCATTCTGAGTATTGCGCTGCAATACCTGTCCCCTACCAGCAGTCTATCGTCCGGAAAACTGTTGGGGAAATTACCAAAGTTCAAAGTGCTATAACTTTGTAAAAAATGATCGAAACGTCGTGAAGTTCGAACGTGATCTGTACCTTATCATGAGGAAACCATGTACCAAGTTTGAAATCGTTAACATTAAGAATTTAGAAAAAAAAGTCCAGAAAGCTGTTCTTTGCGTGACGGACTGACAGACGGACAGACTGACAGACGGAGGGACGGAGTGCAAACCTATAGTCCCCTCCGGTGTACACCGGTAGGGGACTAATAAAAGTAAGATTTTAAAGGGTGAAGATTTTTTTTTGAAAGTTTACCGCTGCTTGGTGCACAGTCTTTTACACCACCTTATTTTACACGTTACATTACTTGTTCATGCCTGTTGTTTGTGTCCTTTATAACATCACTAAAAAACATTAAGTTTCCTCTTTGGAATAGTTTTCAATTTTGTTTCACTGCCAGACAAGCAGACAGAGTAAAAACAAACTACCGCACTCCGCTCCTCATGTGTGATCGGGACAAATTCAGACCAAAGTTCTGCCAGACTACACATTCGTCTTCAGATTCATGTTCCGATTCAGGTTAAAAATATAACATTCAATTGAAATTAAGTTGTTCCTCGATCATAAACTGAGGTTTGTAGACAGACAGATGTGGTAGTAGTGATAGAGGAAGCACAGGGTTGAAAGTGGAAAAACAAAAGTGTTTGATGGATGGGATTCCGATCAATCTACCAAAGAATATATATTAATACATCGACGCAGTCTTCAGTGGGGAGCTTAAGATGGCTGAGGTAGCGTACTTGCCTTTCACCTATGTCGTCTGGATTTTAATTCTCAACCCAACATTGAAACTGTTATCCTATTGTGCTTCTCGGGCAGCACTGCATAATCATAATCAATATTGATGCTGTCCTTAAGTGGATCTCAAGCCTTGTTTTTTTCTTTTTTCTTTTTTCTAAAGCCATTTGTCCTGTCTGCGAGTTCCTTCAGTGGATCTAAAGCCATGTTTTTTTTCTTTTTTCTAAAGACATTTGTCCTGTCTGCGAGTTCCTTCAGTGGATCTAAAGCCATGTTTTTTTCTTTTTTCTAAAGCCATTTGTCCTGTCTGCGAGTTCCTTCAGTGGATCTAAAGCCATGTTTTTTTTTCTTTTTTCTTTTTTCTAAAGCCATTTGTCCTGTCTGCGAGTTCCTTCAGTGGATCTAAAGCCATGTTTTTTTTCTTTTTTCTTTTTTCTAAAGCCATTTGTCCTGTCTGCGAGTTCCTTCAGTGGATCTAAAGCCATGTTTTTTTTTCTTTTTTCTTTTTTCTAAAGCCATTTGTCTTGTTTGCGAGTTCCTTCAGTGGATCTAAAGCCATGTTTTTTTTCTTTTTTCTTTTTTCTAAAGCCATTTGTCCTGTCTGCGAGTTCCTTCAGTGGATCTAAAGCCATGTTTTTTTTTCTTTTTTCTTTTTTCTAAAGCCATTTGTCCTGTTTGCGAGTTCCTTCAGTGGATCTAAAGCCATGTTTTTTTTCTTTTTTCTTTTTTCTAAAGCCATTTGTCCTGTCTGCGAGTTCCTTCAGTGGATCTAAAGCCATGTTTTTTTTTCTTTTTTCTTTTTTCTAAAGCCATTTGTCTTGTTTGCGAGTTCCTTCAGTGGATCTAAAGCCATGTTTTTTTCTTTTTTCTAAAGCCATTTGTCTTGTTTGCGAGTTCCTTCAGTGGATCTAAAGCCATGTTTTTTTTCTTTTTTCTAAAGCCATTTGTCCTGTCTGCAAGTTCCTTCAGTGGATCTAAAGCCATGTTTTTTTTCTTTTTTCTAAAGCCATTTGTCCTGTCTGCAAGTTCCTTCAGTGGATCTAAAGCCATGTTTTTTTCTTTTTTCTAAAGCCATTTGTCTTGTTTGCGAGTTCCTTCAGTGGATCTAAAGCCATGTTTTTTTTCTTTTTTCTAAAGCCATTTGTCCTGTCTGCAAGTTCCTTCAGTGGATCTAAAGCCATGTTTTTTTTCTTTTTTCTAAAGCCATTTGTCCTGTCTGCAAGTTCCTTCAGTGGATCTAAAGCCATGTTTTTTTCTTTTTTCTAAAGCCATTTGTCTTGTTTGCGAGTTCCTTCAGTGGATCTAAAGCCATGTTTTTTTCTTTTTTCTTTTTTCTAAAGCCATTTGTCCTGTCTGCAAGTTCCTTCAGTGGATCTAAAGCCATGTTTTTTTCTTTTTTCTAAAGCCATTTGTCCTGTCTGCAAGTTCCTTCAGTGGATCTAAAGCCATGTTTTTTTCTTTTTTCTAAAGCCATTTGTCCTGTCTGCGAGTTCCTTCAGTGGATCTAAAGCCATGTTTTTTTCTTTTTTCTAAAGCCATTTGTCCTGTTTGCGAGTTCCTTCAGTGGATCTAAAGCCATGTTTTTTTCTTTTTTCTTTTTTCTAAAGCCATTTGTCCTGTCTGCAAGTTCCTTCAGTGGATCTAAAGCCATGTTTTTTTCTTTTTTCTAAAGCCATTTGTCCTGTCTGCAAGTTCCTTCAGTGGATCTAGAGCCATGTTTTTTTTTTGTTGTTTTTTTCTAAAGCCATTTGTCCTGTCTGCAAGTTCCTTCAGTGGATCTAAAGCCATGTTTTTTTTCTTTTTTCTAAAGCCATTTGTCCTGTCTGCAAGTTCCTTCAGTGGATCTAAAGCCATGTTTTTTTCTTTTTTCTAAAGCCATTTGTCCTGTCTGCAAGTTCCTTCAGTGGATCTAAAGCCATGTTTTTTTCTTTTTTCTAAAGCCATTTGTCTTGTTTGCGAGTTCCTTCAGTGGGTCTAAAGCCATGTTTTTTTCTTTTTTATTTTTTCTAAAGCCATTTGTCCTGTCTGCAAGTTCCTTCAGTGGATCTAAAGCCATGTTTTTTTCTTTTTTCTAAAGCCATTTGTCCTGTCTGCAAGTTCCTTCAGTGGATCTAAAGCCATGTTTTTTTCTTTTTTCTAAAGCCATTTGTCCTGTCTGCAAGTTCCTTCAGTGGATCTAAAGCCATGTTTTTTTCTTTTTTCTTTTTTCTAAAGCCGTGTGTCCTGTCTGCGAGTTCCTTCAGTGGATCTAAAGCCATGTTTTTTTCTTTTTTCTTTTTTCTAAAGCCATGTGTCCTGTCTGCGAGTTCCTTCAGTGGATCTAAAGCCATGTTTTTTTCTTTTTTCTTTTTTCTAAAGCCGTGTCCTGCCTGCGAGTTCCTTCAGTGGATCTAAAGCCATGTTTTTTTCTTTTTTCTAAAGCCATTTGTCTTGTTTGCGAGTTCCTTCAGTGGATCTAAAGCCATGTTTTTTCCTTTTTTCTTTTTTCTAAAGCCATTTGTCCTGTCTGCAAGTTCCTTCAGTGGATCTAAAGCCATGTTTTTTTCTTTTTTCTAAAGCCATTTGTCCTGTCTGCAAGTTCCTTCAGTGGATCTAAAGCCATGTTTTTTTCTTTTTTTCTTTTTTCTAAAGCCATGTGTCCTGTCTGCGAGTTCCTTCAGTGGATCTAAAGCCATGTTTTTCCCTTTTTTCTTTTTTCTAAAGCCATTTGTCCTGTCTGCGAGTTCCTTCAGTGGATCTAAAGCCATGTTTTTTTCTTTTTTTCTTTTTTCTAAAGCCATGTGTCCTGTTTGTGAGTTCCTTCATTGGATCTAAAGCCATGTTTTTTCCTTTTTTCTTTTTTCTAAAGCCATTTGTCCTGTCTGCAAGTTCCTTCAGTGGATCTAAAGCCATGTTTTTTTCTTTTTTCTAAAGCCATGTGTCCTGTCTGCGAGTTCCTTCAGTGGATCTAAAGCCATGTTTTTTTCTTTTTTCTAAAGCCATGTGTCCTGCATGCGAGTTCCTTCAGTGGATCTAAAGCCATGTTTTTTTCTTTTTTCTTTTTTATAAAGCCGTGTCCTGCCTGCGAGTTCCTTCAGTGGATCTAAAGCCATGTTTTTTTCTTTTTTCTAAAGCCATGTGTCCTGCATGCGAGTTCCTTCAGTGGATCTAAAGCCATGTTTTTTTCTTTTTTTCTTTTTTCTAAAGCCATGTGTCCTGTCTGCGAGTTCCTTCAGTGGATCTAAAGCCATGTTTTTCCCTTTTTTCTTTTTTCTAAAGCCATTTGTCCTGTCTGCGAGTTCCTTCAGTGGATCTAAAGCCATGTTTTTTTCTTTTTTTCTTTTTTCTAAAGCCATGTGTCCTGTCTGTGAGTTCCTTCATTGGATCTAAAGCCATGTTTTTTCCTTTTTTCTTTTTTCTAAAGCCATTTGTCCTGTCTGCAAGTTCCTTCAGTGGATCTAAAGCCATGTTTTTTTCTTTTTTCTAAAGCCATGTGTCCTGTCTGCGAGTTCCTTCAGTGGATCTAAAGCCATGTTTTTTTCTTTTTTCTAAAGCCATGTGTCCTGCATGCGAGTTCCTTCAGTGGATCTAAAGCCATGTTTTTTTCTTTTTTCTTTTTTATAAAGCCGTGTCCTGCCTGCGAGTTCCTTCAGTGGATCTAAAGCCATGTTTTTTTCTTTTTTCTAAAGCCATGTGTCCTGCATGCGAGTTCCTTCAGTGGATCTAAAGCCATGTTTTTTTCTTTTTTCTAAAGCCATGTGTCCTGTCTGCAAGTTCCTTCGGTGGATCTAAGGCCATGTTTTTTTCTTTTTTCTAAAGCCATGTGTCCTGCATGCGAGTTCCTTCAGTGGATCTAAAGCCATGTTTTTTTCTTTTTTCTAAAGCCATGTGTCCTGTCTGCAAGTTCCTTCGGTGGATCTAAGGCCACGTGTCCTGTCTGTGAGCATTTGCTGGTGAACGTTAAAACACTTCACAGTTTATTTGAAAAAGAGTCATCGTTTGCCATCGTTTGCCTGTACCCTGATAAAAAAATCTCCAATTCCAGCACTTGCAGACAGCACTACACGTAAACCAATGGAAACGTGCCAGGGTTGGCTCTCATCCGGGATAGCTGCTCCAACAGGAACTGATGGAAACAGATTATGTTCACAGATGGCGATGATGGGATAATTATTTAATCACATCGTATCGTTGACAAACCTAGAAAAACAAAAAATACAATACTTTGGAAAACTTTTGGAAATGAAATATGTTCTGGATGTTTATGACGAGCAAATTGTATTCCTCGGCTGTGTCCTTCATCAATATACCAATCAAATGTGAAATGGATGCTCTCTCTGGGTGAATGGAATCTTCAAATGAACAAACGACACCGATTGGTTCACATTTCCGTAACATCTGTGAATAATTGGATTCTCCTGTAGCAAAGGGGTCTCCTGATGCCAACATCCTCAGAAAGGACCAAATGTATCTCTATCGACATATAATTAGGACCGTGATTATCTTGTAATGGACATTAAATGGCTTAGACAGATTTACATTGGTGAGAATATTACCTTCCAGGAAATGATACAACAAGCCAGGTACAATTGGAGGCTGCTGGGGTTTCGTGACATTTCAGTGACATTCCTTAAAATATTTCTCCAAACGAAGATGTCAGAACAGAATGACCAATGAAAACATCACAACTTGATCATCGAAACGTGATCCCATTTTTTTTTTTTAAGGACAGGGACTGCTAGAACTTTTTGGGATCGGGGGGCTCCATCCTACCTAGATGACGAGCAACTTGACATTGGGCATGTCCAACATAACACACGTGACAATTGTAAAAAGACATTTACACCCAATAGAATACAGGTAAGATCACTTGGGAGAGTCAGCATCCCCATATGTTAGACGGTTACAGACTACGGTCACAATAAGACCTTTTGATGAAAGAGTTCAGTGTTCTCCATTCGTTTGGATTGAAGGGATGAGATTGACCTGCAACACGTGTGACGTTTGGTTTCACTCTTCGTCGATATGCAAGAGTGAAAACGTGGATTAATGTTACGACACGAGGGAATGGGAAAGTCCACGTGAAAACAGCACCCTCTGGGAAAAGGTCATTAAACAAAAAAAATCAAACAGCACAGTTAACATTGTAAACTGAAACAAACTTCAATATACACATTACACGTACAGTACTTGGTAATACAAGGTTATCTCGGCACAATGGGAGGTCAATAGGTCCATCGTGGCTGTGCCACCTTCCACAAATCTTAACCCAATCACCAAATGGAAGAGCACACTCACCCTACCCTGCACAATACTAACATGACACACACACACACACACACACACACACACACACACACACACACACACACACACACACACACACACACTTGAACAGGACATCCAATTAATCGGAAGGGCGAAACTGAATGATGGTTGAAGGCCAGAGGTGACGAGGTCGTTCCAAGTAACTTCAGATTTGGCATCAACAATGGCGATGTATGCAGATTTACTGTTATGTTTTTTGTAGGGAGGTGGGGTGGGGACATTAGATGAGCATTACATTAACACAGCTAGATCACAGGACGCCACTTAAAAATACCCAGAATGCCGATATTCAATATCTCAAGATACCAAGACAACATGACATGGACACGACCCTCAAGATCACCAAATTAAATTCTGGTCTACCTTCCATTGCTGCCCAAGTACCAATCCCACATCTATCCCAATTGCTAAAGTACAAAACGAATTCCATTCGAAATCTATCTCTTCTCTACTGCTACCACGATTCCAGGAAAAGCATTCCATACATTAACGACTGTGTGTGGAAACCCCCCAACTTGATACCGTCTTAATTGTGCTCTCATTTACTCTCCGGCTCGGCCCGAGGGGGAAAAGCCTGGTGGTGGTTTAACGGTTAAGGTGGCTGGCCTTGGATCTTTGGGTCCTGAGTTGGAGCCTCTGTCGTGCCGTTAAAACAACACCAGATGGGTTGACTCGGTCTGTCATCCTTCCGAGGTAAAATGAGTATCAACCGAGTGGGAAGAATGAGCCATTCGAGTATCCTGCGTCGGAGTGGCGATCCGTCCAGGATTGTAAAACCAAGCCAATAAAAACTTCCTTGGCAGCCCTGGGCCCTGCGTCTGAAGAAGACAAATCACTGATTCTCCTTCTTCTACGCCCCAGAATGAATCCTCCTTCTCCTACGCCCCAGAATGAATCCTCCTTCTTCTACGCCCCAGAATGAATCCTTCTTCTTCTACGCCCCAGAATGAATCCTTCTTCTTCTGTGCCCCAGAATGAATTCTTCTTCTGTGCCCCAGAATGAATCCTTCTTCTTCTGTGCCCCAGAATAAATCCTTCTTCTTCTGCGCCCCAGAATGAATCCTTCTTCTTCTATGCCCCAGGTCCTGTCGTTGCTTTCCTGAATCGATTTTATTAAAGCCCTTCATTACTACCGGAGGTTAAGTTTTCACCCATATACTATATGTCTGTTTGTCTGACTGTGAACAGGATAAGTTGTGTACGGATTCAGACGAAATTTGGTAGAATGATTGGGTGTGTCACAAGGATGAAAAGATTCGATTTTGGTTCAGGTCCGTGGATCCGGCAGGTCCAATGGAATCGTACAAAACGCAAACTGTTCAGCCTGGCAGAGGCATGGGCAATGTCTGACTTATCGGAATCAGAGGAGGAGGTGGATGTGACGGTTGTAGCACAATCAGCCCCAAGTCCCTCCTCATCTTGTTCTCTCGTTTCTCAATGAAACGTTCAGACAACGGAATGTTGTCATTTTTGATCATTTCCCCGACTTGGCTTCCTTTATTCAGGCTGCAAAACTGGTCCTAAAAAAATCTGAGGAACTAAACCTCACAAAATCACAGCTTCATCGACTAAAGAAAATAATAACAAAGGCAAAGTTTGAGTTTTCTCAGCATCAGACAAAATTCACAAACAAATATGAAGACACTCACTCTTGCAACTCTTAATATAAATGGTGGTGGGGTGAGTAACATCCGCCAGATCCAAGTAAATAGTTTATTCAAACGGAAACAAGTTGATGTGATCTTACTGCAGGAAACTCATATCATTGAGAAGGTTGAACATGACTGGAGCAGCATTTTTAAAGGTGAATGCTTCTTCAGTAACATGTCGTCTGTATCTGCTGGAGTTGGGTTCTTGTTAAAACCAGGACTTGTACCTGACTCTTGCCTCTTTCAGGAGGTGATAAAGGGCCAGTTTGCTTCCCTGGAACTGGTGATTAATAACCTAACATTTGTTATTTTTAATGTATATGCACCGAGTGAAAGTACTGACCGTAAAACTTTCTTTACTGTCGTGGTAAACCAATCAAAATTGTTTGACCTCAATCAGTGCATATGCATGGGGGGTGATTTCAATTGCACGTTTGAGCCAAAATTGGACAGAAACTCACCAGAACCACATCCCGAAGCCCATGGTGACCTCTCCCATTTCCTTTCAGTCGTGGGTTTTCTTGATGTATGGTGCTTGATACACCCAAATGACCAACAGTACACATGGTGTCGATGTTCCAATGGGCAAGTGTCCGTAGCGAGACTTGACAAATGGTACATCACCCCACGTTTTAGGAATATGATAACCTTCTCAAATATTGTCCCGTCTATCTTCTCTGACCACCACATGGTCACTATGGACCTATCCTTTCCTCATTTTAAGCATACTGGTGCCTATTGGAAATTTAACACGAGGCTTTTGGACGATGCCTTTTTTAAGGAAGACTTTCGCAAACTATGGATAGCAGTTGTTGAAAAAAAGCCCCGTTTTGCTTCCATTAACCTGTGGTGGGACAATATGAAAACCCATATAAGGCTGTTTTGTCAACAGTTTAATTCATATGTCACCCATGAAAGTCGAGTCACAATGGCTCGGTTAGAAACTGAAATTCTAAAACTGGAGAACAAACTGGCGAAACAAGAGCATGAGGCAAACTATAAGTTACTCCTTGAAAGAAAGACCCAACTTAGAGAACTATTGCAGGAGAAAGCTGCAGGATCATTAGTTAGATTAAGAATAAAAAATATGAAAGTATCAGATAGCCCTAGCAAATCCTTTTTTCACCTCGAATCCGAAACGAAGCCAGCTCGGCTTATTTTATCAGTTATGGATCCCAGTGAATGTGTAATTGCAAATTCTGATGGGGTAAAAAATACCATTAGAAAGTACTATTCAGAACTGTTTGCAAAAAAAGATGTTTGTGAGGATAAGATGAAACTCTTTACTTACCATCTCCCATCCCTGACTGAGACTCAACATCTGGAGCTGGAGTGCCGTTAACCCTTCCTGAATTAGAATGTGCTCTGGTTGAAATGGAATGTGGAAAAGCTCCAGGAATCGATGGCCTACCAGCTGAGTTTTACTTGGAATTTTGGGACCTTTTAGGTCCAGAACTCTTACATGTAATCCAAGAATCCCTGCGAACTGGTACAATGCCATTAGGTCCAAGGAGAGCAGTGGTGAGTCTCCTCCCAAAGTCAGGAGATCTCCGGCGGATGGAGAATTGGAGACCAGTTTCAGTATTGTGCACCGACGACAAACTATTTTCAAAAGCGATGGCAAATCGTCTGAAAGTCATTGGTGACCTGGTCCTACCCGATCAGACTTTCTGCATCCCCAGTCGATCCATTTATGACAACATTTTGTTAGTTCTTGGATTTAATGGGCACTCACCTCGATCAAAATGATTTTGGAATAATTTTCCTAGACCTTGAAAAAGCCTTTGACAGTATTGATCATGTGTTTTTGTGGCGTGTTCTGGAAGCATGTGGCTGTGGGGTTAATTTCAGAGCCTTCATATCTCTATTGTACACTGACATCTCTCGTGTAATTAAAGTAAACAGTGAACTCAGATATTGATATAAAACCGGGATATTAATGCTCTTGGTAAATCCTTGAGAACCTTTTTCCTGGCGTCTTCCCTTAAAGTTAATTGGAGGAAAAGCAAAGCTATTTGGGTGCCGTACCTTAATAGTTGCCTCCCTGTCTCGACACATCTACCTCCTCTTCCGGAAAGCTTAGAATGGAAGGCAGATGGTATCGACTACCTTGGTGTGTCCCTTGGTTCCACACAATTTATGGAAAAGAATTGGGAAGGCTTGATTGGAGAAATGGAGAGGAGACTGAACCTGTGGAAAAGAGCCCTACCACACCTTTCATTTAAGGGCCGTGTCTTCGTTGCCAAAAACTTGGTTGATGCAACTTTACGGCATCGTTTTATTTGCCTACAACCGCCGGAAGTGGTGCTGAGAATAATCCCGGCCAAACTTGTGGACTTTTTTGGGGAAGCCATCATTGGCTGCGGCCAAACGTAATATGCCATACTTCATCTGAAGGAGGCCAAGGCCTTGTTCAGGTGAAACCCCGCCTCATCGGCTTTCGCTTGTGCTTCATTCAGCGCCTTCTATATGTTGAGTACCTGCCAAACCACCCATTGGCCTGTCATATTTTGCAACAGGCTGTGTTCACATTCAGAGGTCGTGGTTAGTCTGTGTTCACATTCAGATGTCATGGTTAGTCTGTGTTCACATTCAGAGGTCGTGGTTAGTCTGTGTTCACATTCAGAGGTCGTGGTTAGTCTGTGTAAACATTCAGAGGTCCTGGTTAGTCTGTGTTCACATTCAGAGGTCGTGGTTAGTCTGTGTAAACATTCAGAGGTCCTGGTTAGTCTGTGTTCACATTCAAAGGTCATGGTTAGTCTGTGTTCACATTCAGAGGTCGTGGTTAGTCTGTGTTCACATTCAGAGGTCATGGTTAGTCTGTGTTCACATTCAGAGGTCGTGGTTAGTCTGTGTTCACATTCAGAGGTCGTGGTTAGTCTGTGTTCACATTCAGAGGTCATGGTTAGTCTGTGTTCACATTCAGAGGTCGTGGTTAGTATGTGTTCACATTTAGAGGTCATGGTTCATCTGTGTTCACATTCAGAGGTCGTGTTTAGTCTGTGTTCACATTCAAAGGTCATGGTTAGTCTGTGTTCACATTCAGAGGTCGTGGTTAGTCTGTGTTCACATTCAGAGGTCATGGTTAGTCTGTGTTCACATTCAGAGGTCCTGGTTAGTCTGTATTCACATGCAGAGGTCGTGGTTAGTCTGTGTTCACATTCAAAGGTCATGGTTAGTCTGTGTTCACATTCAGAGGTCGTGGTTAGTCTGTGTTCACATTCAGAGGTCCTGGTTAGTCTGTGTTCACATTCAGAGGTCCTGGTTAGTCTGTGTTCACATTCAGAGGTCATGGTTAGTCTGTGTAAACATTCAGAGGTCATGGTTAGTCTGTGTAAACATTCAGAGGTCGTGGTTAGTCTGTGTTCACATTCAGAGGTCCTGGTTAGTCTATGTTCACATTCAGAGGTCGTGGTTAGTCTGTGTTCACATTCAGAGGTCGTGGTTAGTCTGTGTAAACATTCAGAGGTCCTGGTTAGTCTGTGTTCACATTCAAAGGTCATGGTTAGTCTGTGTTCACATTCAGAGGTCGTGGTTAGTCTGTGTTCACATTCAGAGGTCATGGTTAGTCTGTGTTCACATTCAGAGGTCGTGGTTAGTCTGTGTTCACATTCAGAGGTCATGGTTAGTCTGTGTTCACATTCAGAGGTCGTGGTTAGTCTGTGTTCACATTCAGAGGTCGTGGTTAGTCTGTGTTCACATTCAGAGGTCATGGTTAGTCTATGTTCACATTCAGAGGTCGTGGTTAGTATGTGTTCACATTTAGAGGTCATGGTTCATCTGTGTTCACATTCAGAGGTCGTGTTTAGTCTGTGTTCACATTCAAAGGTCATGGTTAGTCTGTGTTCACATTCAGAGGTCGTGGTTAGTCTGTGTTCACATTCAGAGGTCATGGTTAGTCTGTGTTCACATTCAGAGGTCGTGGTTAGTCTGTGTTCACATTCAGAGGTTGTGTTTAGTCTGTGTAAACATTCAGAGGTCCTGGTTAGTCTGTGTTCACATTCAGAGGTCCTGGTTAGTCTGTGTTCACATTCAGAGGTCATGGTTAGTCTGTGTAAACATTCAGAGGTCGTGGTTAGTCTGTGTTCACATTCAGAGGTCCTGGTTAGTCTATGTTCACATTCAGAGGTCGTGGTTAGTCTGTGTTCACATTCAGAGGTCGTGGTTAGTCTGTGTAAACATTCAGAGGTCCTGGTTAGTCTGTGTTCACATTCAAAGGTCATGGTTAGTCTGTGTTCACATTCAGAGGTCGTGGTTAGTCTGTGTTCACATTCAGAGGTCATGGTTAGTCTGTGTTCACATTCAGAGGTCGTGGTTAGTCTGTGTTCACATTCAGAGGTCGTGGTTAGTCTGTGTTCACATTCAGAGGTCATGGTTAGTCTGTGTTCACATTCAGAGGTCGTGGTTAGTATGTGTTCACATTTAGAGGTCATGGTTCATCTGTGTTCACATTCAGAGGTCGTGTTTAGTCTGTGTTCACATTCAAAGGTCATGGTTAGTCTGTGTTCACATTCAGAGGTCGTGGTTAGTCTGTGTTCACATTCAGAGGTCATGGTTAGTCTGTGTTCACATTCAGAGGTCGTGGTTAGTCTGTGTTCACATTCAGAGGTCGTGGTTAGTCTGTGTTCACATTCAGAGGTCATGGTTAGTCTATGTTCACATTCAGAGGTCGTGGTTAGTATGTGTTCACATTTAGAGGTCATGGTTCATCTGTGTTCACATTCAGAGGTCGTGTTTAGTCTGTGTTCACATTCAAAGGTCATGGTTAGTCTGTGTTCACATTCAGAGGTCGTGGTTAGTCTGTGTTCACATTCAGAGGTCATGGTTAGTCTGTGTTCACATTCAGAGGTCGTGGTTAGTCTGTGTTCACATTCAGAGGTTGTGTTTAGTCTGTGTAAACATTCAGAGGTCCTGGTTAGTCTGTGTTCACATTCAGAGGTCCTGGTTAGTCTGTGTTCACATTCAGAGGTCATGGTTAGTCTGTGTTCACATTCAGAGGTCGTGGTTAGTCTGTGTTCACATTCAGAGGTCCTGGTTAGTCTATGTTCACATTCAGAGGTCGTGGTTAGTCTGTGTTCACATTCAGAGGTTGTGGTTAGTCTGTGTAAACATTCAGAGGTCCTGGTTAGTCTGTGTTCACATTCAAAGGTCATGGTTAGTCTGTGTTCACATTCAGAGGTCGTGGTTAGTCTGTGTTCACATTCAGAGGTCATGGTTAGTCTGTGTTCACATTCAGAGGTCGTGGTTAGTCTGTGTTCACATTCAGAGGTCGTGGTTAGTCTGTGTTCACATTCAGAGGTCATGGTTAGTCTGTGTTCACATTCAGAGGTCGTGGTTAGTATGTGTTCACATTCAGAGGTCGTGTTTAGTCTGTGTTCACATTCAAAGGTCATGGTTAGTCTGTGTTCACATTCAGAGGTCGTGGTTAGTCTGTGTTCACATTCAGAGGTCGTGGTTAGTCTGTGTTCACATTCAGAGGTCATGGTTAGTCTATGTTCACATTCAGAGGTCGTGGTTAGTATGTGTTCACATTTAGAGGTCATGGTTCATCTGTGTTCACATTCAGAGGTCGTGTTTAGTCTGTGTTCACATTCAAAGGTCATGGTTAGTCTGTGTTCACATTCAGAGGTCGTGGTTAGTCTGTGTTCACATTCAGAGGTCATGGTTAGTCTGTGTTCACATTCAGAGGTCGTGGTTAGTCTGTGTTCACATTCAGAGGTCGTGGTTAGTCTGTGTTCACATTCAGAGGTTGTGTTTAGTCTGTGTAAACATTCAGACGTCCTGGTTAGTCTGTGTTCACATTCAGAGGTTGTGTTTTGTCTGTGTAAACATTCAGAGGTCCTGGTTAGTCTGTGTAAACATTCAGATGTCCTGGTTAGTCTGAGTTCAGATTCAGAGGTCGTGGTTCATCTGTGTTCACATTCAGAGGTCGTGGTTAGTCTGTGTTCACATTCAGAGGTCGTGGTTAGTCTGCGTTCACATTCAGAGATCGTGGTTAGTCTGCGTTCACATTCAGAGGTTGTGATTAGTCTGCGTTCACATTCAGAGGTCGTGGTTAGTCTGTGTTCATACTCAGAGGTCCTGGTTAGTCTGTGTTCATATTCAGAGGTCGTGGTTAGTCTGTGTTCACATTTAGAGGTCATCGTTCATCTGTGTTCACATTCAGAGGTCGTCGTTAGTCTGTGTTCACATTCAGAGGTCGTGGTTAGTCTGTGTTCACATTCAGAGGTCATGGTTAGTCTGTGTTCACATTCAGAGGTCGTGGTTAGTCTGTGTTCACATTCAGAGGTCGTCGTTAGTCTGTGTTCACATTCAGAGGTCATGGTTAGTCTGTGTTCACATTCAGAGGTCGTGGTTAGTCTGTGTTTACATTCAGAGGTCGTGGTTAGTCTGTGTTCACATTCAGAGGTCATGGTTAGTCTGTGTTCACATTCAGAGGTCGTGGTTAGTCTGTGTTCACATTCAGAGGTCGTGATTAGTCTGTGTTCACATTCAGAGGTCATGGTTAGTCTGTGTTCACATTCAGAGGTCATGGTTAGTCTGTGTTCACATTCAGAGGTAGTGGTTAGTCAGTGTAAACATTCAGAGGTCCTGGTTAGTCTGTGTTCACATTCAGAGGTCGTGGTTCATCTGTGTTCACATTCAGAGGTCATGGTTAGTCTGTGTTCACATTCAGAGGTTGTGGTTAGTCTGTGTAAACATTCAGAGGTCCTGCTTCGTCTGTGTTCACATTCAGAGGTCATGCTTAGTCTGTGTTCACATTCAGAGGTCGTCGTTAGTCTGTGTTCACATTCAGAGGTCGTGATTAGTCTGTGTTCACATTCATAGGTCGTGGTTAGTCTGTGTTCACATTCAGAGGTCGTGGTTAGTCTGTGTTCACATTCAGAGGTTGTGGTTAGTCTGTGTAAACATTCAGAGGTCTTGGTTAGTCTGTGTTCACATTCAGAGGTCGTGGTTCATCTGTGTTCACATTCAGAGGTCATGGTTAGTCTGTGTTCACATTCAGAGGTTGTGGTTAGTCTGTGTAAACATTCAGAGGTCCTGGTTAGTCTGTGTTCACATTCAGAGGTAATGGTTCGTCTGTGTTCACATTCAGAGGTCGTGGTTAGTCTGTGTAAACATTCAGAGGTCGTGATTAGTCTGTGTTCATATTCAGAGGTCGTGGTTAGTCTGTGTTCACATTCAGAGGTCGTGGTTAGTCTGTGTTCACATTCAGAGGTCGTGGTTAGTCTGTATTCACATTCAGAGGTCGTGGATAGTCTGTGTAAACATTCAAGAGGTCGTGATTAGTCTGTGTTCATATTCAGAGGTCGTGGTTAGTCTGTGTAAACATTCAGAGGTCGTGGTTAGTCTGTGTTCACATTCAGAGGTCGTGGTTAGTCTGTGTAAACATTCAGAGGTCGTGATTAGTCTGTGTTCATATTCAGAGGTCGTGGTTAGTCTGTGTTCACATTCAGAGGTCGCGGTTAGTCTGTGTAAACATTCAGAGGTCGTGGTTAGTCTGTGTTCACATTCAGAGGTCGTGGTTATCTGTGTTCTCATTCAGAGGTCGTGGTTAGTCTGTGTTCACATTCAGAGGTCGTGGTTAGTCTGTGTTCACATTCAGAGGTCGTGGTTAGTCTGTGTTCACATTCAGAGGTCATGGTTCATCTGTGTTCACATTCAGAGGTCGTGGTTAGTCTGTATTCACATGCAGAGGTCGTGGTTAGCCTGTGTTCACATTCAGAGGTCGTGGTTCATCTGTGTTCACATTCAGAGGTTGTGATTAGTCTGTGTTCACATTCAGAGGTCGTGATTAGTCTGTGTTCACATTCAGAGGTCGTGATTAGTCTGTGTTCACATTCAGAGGTCGTGGTTCATCTGTGTTCACATTCAGAGGTTGTGATTAGTCTGTCTTCACATTCAGAGGTCGTGTTTAGTCTGTGTTCACATTCAGAGGTCGTGGTTAGTGTGTGTTCACATTCAGAGGTCGTGGTTAATCTGTGTTCACATTCAGACGTCATGGTTAGTCTGTGTTCACATTCAGAGGTCGTGGTTAGTCTGTTTTCACATTCAGAGGTCGTGGTTAGTCTGTGTTCACATTCAGAGGTCGTGGTTAGTCTGTTTTCACATTCAGAGGTTGTGGTTAGTCTGCATTTTGTGCATTCAGGCCTTCAGGAGCAAGAGGAATGTTAAAGTAAGACACGGAACAGAAGACATGGACAATGGAACATTACTAGACGGAGATGGAAAAAAGGGTGAAAGTATTGAAGTCGTTTTTTTTTTTAACTGAAACTTTTTACAACTGAGGATGTATCAAACATTCTGACGTTGGACAAAATGTACATGGAGGAAGACACATTTCATAAGGTATTCTAACTAAGATTTGAAGAAGATAAAAGTGGGCTGGAAAGCAGGAAAGTTCTCAGTGGTGGACAGTGTTCATGTAATAGTGATAAGGGAATGGTGGATATTGCGATCATATCTGGATGTGCATAGAAGAATGTGCTGCCTGATAGTCATAAAGTGGTGAATCTTACATAAATTACAACAAAGGGATAATAATGACGAGCTGAAAACGTAAACCACTGCCATTTGAGTCTGAGATCAATGTTAGGCAAGATTCTCAAGCAGGTAGTATCTTTATACTGCATACAAGTTTTATGCTGAGGTGGATGGAAAAGCAGAATGAATCAATATTACCCGCAGCTCCACCACGTGCACAGCAGCCAACACCAAGTGGCTCGCCGACCCACCATGTAGTCCATGGGCTGGATAGACCCACCGTGCACCCCCCCCAGATTCCTCACCCACTGGTATATTTTTGTCCATTAGGGTCTCCTTGATGAAAAAAAGATGTTAACAAGGAAAATGTAGGGATGGACTTCATGTTATCACCCTATTTTCATAGGTTCCCCCGAGACGACATTTTGCGATTTTTGAATATTTAATTTAAGGAGGTATGGTTACTTTTTTGGTGTTGGGCTAGTCTGGTGTTGGTGTTGGGCTAGTGGCTAGGGTGCCGGCTTAGGATCCAAGGATCCTGGGTTCGAATCCCGGTCGATCGCTGAATTAACGCCAGGGGGGTTGACTCAGCCTGTCATCCTTCCAAGGTCGGCTAATTGAGTACCAGTTCACTGGTAATTCCCTGTTTGTCGTTGAAGGCGGCAAAAAGGGTTGGCGGCAGGAAGGGCATCCGGCCGTAAAACATTGCTTCAAAAAGGGGACCGAAAAACAACAACAACCACGGTTCCCGAAAAAGGCCAACCCCCGCTTTGCGGGGAAAAATGGCCTCTAAAGGTGGTTTTATGGTTACTTTTTTGGCTAGTATGTCAGTATCAACAATCTGATCATTACAATTTCTATATCATTTAAAAGGTAATTGAATTACCTCTCCAATGGTGTATTAATATTTCAGCTACCACCACTACTCATACATCTACAACCGTTCGAAGTGAATATATATATCGACAAGTCTCATAAAACATCGAACATATCCCCTCTGTATACCAAAACATATTTTTAAATATATATTTTAAAACAGGTACACGCTATTAATGAGTATTTATAAGATGGAAACACATACAAGAAGATAATCAAAACATATTTTGACTTTCAGATTATTATAAGCCTCAGGAAAATGTGAAAAACCAAGATGGCCGCCAAATCGTCATACGAAAATCTGTAAATTCTCATATTTTCCCTCTCAGATGAGATACATACATGAATGAAAGTTCCTTTTGTATGTTTTCAGACCCAAGGAATCCATTTCCACCAATGTGTTTAGAAAATAAGTACAACTTATCAAGATGGCAGCCGTGTCCAATTGAAAATTGCTAAACATTGGTGATAATTGATAATAATAATATGCAGTACTAAAATAACAAATACAAAACGATGTTTCGTAACCTTTCGTAACCATGATTAATACCAAATATGATCAAAATCCATTCACCATGTTCACATTTGCAGACTGCAGAGCGGTCGCAAGGAAATCTCTCGGACGCCGCGATAACCCTAAACCACGGTGTTCCCGACTTTCGTCCGGGGGATACAATATTTAATCACCCACGGAAGTCAAAACAAAATACAAAGTGAGTGAGTGAGTGATATGGAAGTTTTACAACCCTGTCGACACCTTAATGGATCATATTATGGTTAAAAACATGTCGACTATGCACAATAACAACGAAAAATTGGTAAAACCAAGGCAGGTCAACTACCGAACGGCAAATAACAAAAAAAAAAAGACTTATTTCATTATGGTAATACTGAATTAAATGATCAGGTAATTAATGTGGACAGTAACTTGGTAAATCACATCTGCAGAAACATAATATACATAATTATATTGTGAAAGTATTCCTCATTGATTAACAATGTTTTTGCAATGTCAAAGAGCAAACTCTTTCATGAAACAGCTGGCTAAGTGCCATCATCATCAGCATCACTGTCATCATCGTCTTGCGAGAAGTCGTCGACTCCTTCATCTTCATCCTCATCGGAGGCACCCGAATCATCTGAGTCCTCGGTGTCGGTACCACTATCTACATCCGCACGGTCGACTGGTAGTGCGTCTCCTTCAAACCACACCGGTTCAAGCTTGTCACCTTTTCCAACTTTCCAACCATTACCGTCTGCAGGACTTGGGACATCAGGTTGTGGAACGTGTGCCCTCTTCCAGATGGCCACCTGGTAGTTTACTCGCCTAATATGCTGATGCAGTACTGTTACGCAATGGGGAAGCTGGCTGAGGTCGATATTCCGACCGAGATTAACTGCTCCATCAGGACTGCCACATTTCTCCTTCAGCATTGTGTAGCGTAAGTTGTCTACCTTTTTATACCGGGGTTTCCCGTAGATAGCACACGTGAATGCCTCCAATTCAGTGTACACAGCTTCAGGAGCAGTCCATTCGTCTCCAAGGCTCGCTAATACAGACTGGAATGCTGGCATCTTTTGGAGCACTTTAATTGGCCGTATTTTCCCAATGCCCTTGAAGGCACTAGTGGTATCACAGTGCGTAAATGCATGGAAGGCCATCACGGCAGTGCAGAACTGTTGACCATAGCCATGTGCAAGATCTGTGATATTTATGAGCCGCTTTTTATTTCCAGAGCCTGTGTCGAATAGCAGTGTTACATCTAGGGTCGGAGCGTGATGAAGAGCAATGAAGAACACATCGCTATCTGGACTTCGGATACGTACAACCTGGTATCCTCTCTCTTGTGCATAGAGACAGTATATGATGACTCGCGTGTCTGTCTCCTCTTGTGTTGAATACAGGGAAGTAATTTCAGTTCTTTTCATTGTGTTTCCATCATCTGAGCTCAACATGTAGGCATGTCCTTCAACTGCGACAACCATCTTATGCTGGAGCAGTTTTGAAGCGAATTCGTTCTCACTCCAAACATCACTCAGAATTTGGCTCAGTTGTATTTTGTTGTGATCATTCATTAAGAAGAGCTTCCAATTGATGGGTTTCTTTGTCAGTGGTCCAAGGATAATCAACTTGTCTCCGCATCCTCGTCTTTCACGTTCCATTCCCTTCACCGATTGAGCTTTGTACATGTCTGTGCTGAATACAATGTCGTTCTGCTTGGGAATAGCATCATATATTCTGTAAGCGATTTGTTGGAAATTGCCTGGGATGTCCTGCAAGGTGTGAAATAAGGCATTGCCATCTTGAATAATTAGGGTATCAGCTCTTGGTAGTGGAACATCTTCTGTATCTTTCAGGAGATATTGCAGACCCCTCGCTTTGTCTGTCTTGGCCAGGAATCCGTCTGCGGTACCCATGCTGTATGGAACTGGAGTGATAGGGTTTCATCTTGATCATGGGCTACACATCGTTATGGAACATATACCTGAAATGATACAAAAACAGGATTCGGTCATAAACTGTACAAAACAACCTTTCATTGTTACAACGATAATTTCACTATGGTACAAAAATGTTAAAACATAATTGATGTTTAGCAATTTTCAATTGGACATGGCTGCCATCTTGATAAGTTGTACTTATTTTCTAAACACATTGGTGGAAATGGATTCCTTGGGTCTGAAAACATACAAAAGGAACTTTCATTCATGTATGTATCTCATCTGAGAGGGAAAATATGAGAATTTACAGATTTTCGTATGACGATTTGGTGGGCCATCTTGGTTTTTCACATTTTCCTGAGGCTTATAATAATCTGAAAGTCAAAATATGTTTTGATTATCTTGTATGTGTTTCCATCTTATAAATACTCATTAATAGCGTGTACCTGTTTTTAAAAAAATATTTAAAAATATGTTTTGGTATACGAGGGTGTTGGGCTAGCGGCTAGGGTGCCGGCTTAGGATCCTAGGATCCTGGGTTTGAATCCCGGTCGATCGCTGAATTAACGCCAGGGGGGTTGACTCAGCCTGTCATCCTTCCGAGGTCGGCTAATTGAGTACCAGTTCACTGGTAATTCCCTGCTTGTCGTAAAAGGCGACAAAAAGGGTTGGCGGCAGGAAGGGCATCCGGCCGTAAAACATTGCTTCAAAAAGGGGACCGAAAAACAACAACAACCACGGTCCCCGAAAAAGGCCAACCCCCGCTTTGCGGGGAAAAATGGCCTCTAAATGTGGTTATATATTTTTTTTTTTTATATACGAGGGGATATTTTCGATGTTTTATGAGACTTGTCGATATATATATTCACTTCGAACGGTTGTAGATGTATGAGTAGTGGTGGTGGCTGAAATATTAATACACCATTGGAGAGGTAATTCAATTACCTTTTAAATGATATTTAAATTGTAATGATCAGATTGTTGATACTGACATACTAGCCAAAAAAGTAACCATACCCCCTTAAATTAAATATTCAAAAATCGCAAAATGTCGTCTCGGGGGAACCTATGAAAATAGGGTGATAACATCAAGTCCATCCCTACATTTTCCTTGTTAACATCTTTTTTTTCATCAAGGACACCCTGATGGACAAAAATATACCAGTGGGTGAGGAATCTGGGGGGGGTGGAGGGTGCACGGTGGGTCTATCCAGACCATGGACTAATGTGCCATAGTCCCCCACCGAGTGGCCCGGAGCCCCAACCATATGACCCTTAGCCCAATGCGTATGCCACAGCCCCCACTGGCTTCCCCGCAGCCCCACTCTCACAGTGTGGTCCATGAATATTTGAGGTCTCCATTCTATCAATGACCTCACCTTTCAGGTTACTACTGCAGGTACGGACATTGTACGTTTGACAGAAATGATTCTCTCACGGGATGTTTCCAACTCCTGTGTTGCTGTTGCCCTTTGACAGGCCCTCCCCCAACACCAGAGGTGATGTTGCGGTGTAGGTCAATAACTATTTTGCTCATTATGCATTGCCCACACTCACCCCTCACAACCCTCTGGAATACCCTTGGCTGTAGACCTCTCCATAACCACCTGGTGTTTATGTGTGTGGTATATACCACATACACCCAATGATGATGACTCCATGTACACCTTTATTTCCTCTAACATACGTAGATCAACTCGTAACCATCCATCCCAAATCTCTAATCCTTATCTGCGGCGATAAAAGCCGTCCCCATGCCAGCTGGATGGGCATTAGCTCTGCAACAACCAGTCCTGACATTGCACCAAAGGTCTTCTCTGACTCTGAGTCTGATCCATTCAATTAAACTTCCTAAACCGGATTTCTGATACTGATACGTCCTCCTTCCTTCCTATGCGACTGCTACTGACCACCTCATGCTTTTCATCGACATCACATTTACTGAAGTGGCATTTTACCAGAACCCAAATCAATATTTATCTTTTGGCCATGCCATTATGATTGATATGAATGTGGTACCGGTACAAATATACTGTGGAATATTTCTCCCCATTTAATTCCATTTCCTCTGAAGTGGAAGCCTATTTCAGGATGCAACAACCCTGAGCGCACCATTCCAGAATGGCAATTTTAATTGCATTTGTATTTCCTGGGAATCAAAGCGCTCTTCTCAACCATAGATTTTGCAACAAGCACACTTAACAACTGACCGATGCTGTTCAAAACTCAAAAGGTTGATAGTGTCACGCAGGCCGCCGACAATCTGACTTGCATGCAAAAATTAAAATTCAATGGAAAACTACATGTCTGTGATCACAAAGCAATCGCCAAGGGGTAGCCCCCCCCCCCCCTCACACCCCCAAATGATGGATGGCATTTTTTTTTGAACCATCATATGACCTTGACCTTCAACGTCTAGGGGTAGATTGTAAATGACGAAAATGGGACCCCATCTACAATCTATCCATAAAACTCAACGTCATGAAAGTCAGAGAAAAATTATTCATGTTTTGATCACAAAGGTGTTTTTGTTAATTAGGTCACAATCCAAAAAAGTAGGTCAAGGACACAAACCAAATATCAGGTGCACAAATTCAGTGCAGGTAGGCTATTATGATGCACGAACATCTTGGAAGGCCAAGCGGACTTTGAGCAATGAAAAAAAAAACGTGCAATATTTTCAGATGTTGACTTTTAACCGAGAGGAGTATAATGTAAATAAAGTATAATTTATCTTGCTCAAGGCTATTTAGAGAGGGCAATGTAGTTGTGATTGGATAAACATTAGCCGAGGTTTGGTGAAAAATGTTAAAATGTCTACAATTGGGTCATGACCTTAAATTGCCCGCGATCCACGATGAAGATTCATATCAACCGTGGTGACGCCGATTCTGAGGGCCTTTCACTCTGTCACCACAGGCAGGTTGGTGGTCTTTCTGTCTTCCACGGAAGGTCATGGTTAACCTGCATGGTGCCAATTTGATTCATGCACCTGCATGAAGAAGTCCCTCGAGGGAGGAAGCTGACTTCGATCTCTCCACGACATCGAAGTTTAAGTATTTTCGCATTCGTGTCTTTGTCGAATTTAAGCTGGTTATTTTATTGCGTATGTGTGTTTGTAGTTAGTTTTGGTTTTGTAATTATTGCAAACTTGTGTGTGTAATTAGTCTATCTAGCGGTCTCGTGCACGGCCTGGTCCCTCTAGGCTCCCCCCCCGCCCCCGTCGGTATTTTGTTAATACAAGTTCTTTCCTTCGATGTATTTGCTTGTTTCATTGATTTTCTTTTCTCCCCCTACCTCCCCCAAACATCTTACCCTTTGTCTAACGTTTTAAATACAAAAAAAAAAAAACTTTATTATTTGCTTCTCTCCTTGCAGACACGTGCTTGTTCTCTCGCCACCTTGTCTCGCCTTGTGCCCCGCCCCCTTTATCACCTTTTTCTTCCACCTCTCCAGCCTTTCAAACTCTAGTTTCCTCCATACTCATTCAACCTTTTCTCCTTCTTTCTCAAATCCATATCCTCACTTCAGGGACTTTTCCCAGATTGTTTTTCATGGTTTTGTTTAAATATTATTGATATATGTTTAAACTTTCCCATGCAATGTTTTATTCAGTGGTTTATTACAATACGCTATTTTTCTTCCTATTTAAAAGGCTTTTTTTTCAATTTCCTCATCAAATCATTCCATTTCAAAAAAAGAAAATTCAATCTCTTACAGTCATTCCTTTCTACATTCTCGAAACTCACCTTCATTCAACCCCTCTGTCGTTTTTAAACGGATCTCTGACTTGAAAATCACAATAAACCCAGTTTGTTATAAATATTCGTTTTTCATCAATCATCCACTTTCCAAACTGGTGTTGGGCTAGCGGCTAGGGTGCCAGCTTAGGATCCTAGGATCCCGGGTTTGAATCCCGGTCGATCGATGAATTAACGCCAGGGGGGTTGACTCAGCCAGTCATCCTTCCGAGGTCGGCAAATTGAGTACCAGTTCACTGGTAATTCCCTGTTTGTCGTAAAAAGGCGACAAAAAGGGTTGGCGGCAGGAAGGGCATCCGGCCGTAAAACATTGCTTAAAAAAGGGACCAAAAAACAACAACAACAACCACGGTCCCCAAAAAAGGCCAACCCCCGCTTGTGGTGAAAAAATGGCCTCTAAAGGTGGTTTTATCCACTTTCCAAACTCCCCCCTCACACCTCCCCTCCTAAACTCCCCTCTCCCCCATCCCTTTCAATTCTCCCCCCTCGCTCCTCCCTTCCTAAACTCCCCCCTTGGCCCTCCCCTTCAAAACTCCCCCCCCCCACCTCTCCCCTTCAAAACTCCCCCTCATCTCTCCCTTTCAATTCTCCCCCCTTGCCCCTCCCCTCCTAAACTCGCTCCTCGCCCCTCCAAATCTCCCCCATTGTCCCTCCCTCCTAAACTCGCCCCTCGCCCCTCCAAATCTCCCCCCTTGCCCCTCCCCTTCAAATCTCTGCCCTCCTCCCTCCCCTTCAAAACTCCCCCCATGTCACTCCCCATCAAAACTACCCCCAACCCCTACCCTTCAAATCTTCACCCCTACCATATTTCTCCAATTCTCAACCCTCCCCCCCTCCTCCTCAAAGCTACCTCATCCCCAATTTGTCTCCATTCCATCTCATACTTACACCTCCTCCAACCTTATACTTTCCTCTGCCCCCCCCCCCCCCTCAAACAACACCTCACTGTGCCTCATCCCATCACCATCAAACCTTTTGTCCTCCTCATCCTTCCCTTTCTCCTAACTCTTCTGCTATCTCTGACAACCTATCCACAGCTCTCCCTTCCTCCCCCTCTCACCCTTCATCTTACCCTACCCTTCCCCTGTCCTGCACCCAATGCTCCCCCTCCCTCTTCCTCAATGGTATGGACCTCAAACATCCGGAGCCTTCGCTCAAACCTGATTGATCTCTCCATACAGGTTGCTTCTGACAAACCAGATGTAATCTGCTAAACAAAAACTTTCCTCCTTCAGGATGTCTCTGATTCCTTAAAATCTCTTCCTGGTTACTCCCTCATCCGGTCTGATAGACCTGAGCCTTGTCCTGGTGGTGGGGTTGCTATCTTTATCAAAAACTCTCTTCCTCACTCTCCGTGCACTGCCCTCTCTCCACCCCACCCCCAGGAGTACCTCTGGCTACGGCTTCCTCTCTGCTCCCACGTTTTGTTCATATGTGTGTTATACCGTCCTCCAAACAGTGATGACTCCATTTTCATTTCGCTGTCTGACAACATGGACCAACTCATATCCACTCATCCCAACTCTCTCTCTTCCTCATATGTGGCGACTTCAACTGTCATCATGCCAGCTGGCTGGGTGTGGGTTCCTCTCTCACCAGTCATGGCTCCTCAGCAAAGGACTTCTGCGACTCACTGGGACTGACACAATCTGTCAATTTCCCGACCCGGATCTCAGTCAATAGAGTATCTTCTCGTCTAGACTTGGTTATGAGAAACTTCCCTGCAAATGTCTGCTGCTCTTAATCTGCTCCAATCGGTTATTCTGATCATGTGCTTGTTAAAGTGGACATCTCTCTGACCATTCTCAGAGAGCCCCCTCAGCGTCGACGAGTCTGGCATTTCACTCAGGCCGACTGGCACGGTCTTCAAGCAGCCATCAATCATCTGGACTGGTCTCCCATCTCTACTGCCTCTGACATCAACTCCTCCTGGGAATTTTTCCAAAGTAAACTGCTTTCTCTCATGCACAGATTTATCCCATCTCTTCTTCAGTTGTCAAACCCTTCCTCCCGTCCATGGTACATGGAATCTTGTGGTGAGGCTGTTGCCCTGAAACAACTTGCCTTTGCCTCTTGGAAGGCTAATCCAACTGGTCAATCTGAGTTCCTTCCACCAAGCTTGGAACAAGTGTGTATCTACCCTCAGGAGGGTCAGGAAGCACTATCGCTCTACTCTCAAGACTCAACTCTCAAACCTGTCTCCCTCCTCCAAATCCTGGTGGCATCTGGTCAATTCTGTCTCTGGTGTTTGTTCCCCCTACATCCCTCCCTTAACTCAAATGGCTACACAGTTGACACCGCACGTGACAAAGCCGAATGCCTCAACTCTGTGTTTGCCTCAAAATCTTGTGTCCCAAACCTATCTCTCTCTGTACCCACCATACCCAGTCGAACCCAGCTGCTCCTGGACTCTGTATCCTTCTCTCCTGACAAGATTTTCCCCTGTAATATTTTATTCAGTGGTTTATTACAACACGCTATTTTTCTTCCTATTCAAAAGGCTTTTTTTTCAATTTCCTCATCAAATCATTCCATTTCAATTCAATCTCTTACAGTCATTCCTTTCTACATTCTATAAACTCACCTTCATTCCACCCCTCTATCGTTTTTAAACGGATCTCTGACTTGAAAATCACAATAAACCCAGTTTGTTATAAATGTTCGTTTTTCATCAATCATCCACTTTCAATTCTCCCCCCTCGCTCCTCCCCTCCTAAACTCTGATTCTGCAACTGGACCAGACGGCATCAGCCCACGGGTCTTAAAATCCTGCTCTGCCGCTCTTTCGCACCCTCTCTCCATTCTCTTCACCCTCTCTTTTGCTCAAGGTCATCTGCCATCACCCTGGAAATCAGCCAACATTACCACTTTACACAAAAAGGTGCAAAAACAGATCCTTGCAACTCCAGACCAATCAGCCTGTTCCCAATTATCAGCAAAGTCATGGATTCCATCATTGCTTCGGAATCCATCATCGGATATCAGATCTTTCCTCGTCTCCAATGGCTTGATTTCTGATCATCAATTTGGATTCAGAACAGGTCACTCTACTCTTGACATGCTGCTTCTGCTGTCTTAACAATGGATGGAGGTCCTCAATACCAGGCAGGGTATCAGAGATGTCTCCCTTCACATATCACGTGCCTTCGATACGGTCTGGCACCCCACTCTGCTCACCAAACTCTCCTCCTATGGTATCCATGGAAATCTCCACGCATGGCTTGCGGACGTCCTCTCTGGTCATAGTCAACGTGTGGCCCTGAGTGGATTTCTCTGATCTCCCCTTTCTGTTCAGGCTGGAGTTCCTCAAGGCAGTGTTTCTGGTCTTCATCAATGATCTCTCCGACTCTCTGGAAAATCCTCTCTATCTTTTAGCTGATAACCACTCTCTGCCGCTCCATTCCTCATGCCTCAGATCGGCAGTTTCCAGCCTCCTCACTCTCTGCAGATCTGGACAAAATCACAGACTGATCAAACAAGTGGAACATGTCTTTCAATCCTGACAAATCTCACACTCTCACTCTGTCTCTCCTTAAAGACCGTCTGGACAACCCTCCCATCTACTTTATCAACAATCCCCTCCAAAAAGCTCTGTCACTCAAGCTTTTCGGTCTCACGATCTGCCATGATCTTTCCTGGGAAAACCAAATTTCCAAGCTGGCCTCAAAAGCCAGTCGCCGACTGGGCATCCTCCGACGTGCGAAGTCCTTCCTTGGCACACCTGAGCTCCTCCCCACAAACAAGGCTTTCATCTGCAGCTCAATGGAATACTGCTCTCTCCTCTGGGCTGGTGCTCCTCCTCACACCTAGCTCGGCTTCACACTGTTGAAATCGAATCATTGGAATCTCCCGCGATGAAGCTGATTGTGAGGGCCTTTCACTCACTCACCGCAGGCAGGTAGGTGGTCTTTCTGTCTTCTACCGACTCCTCTCCGGCCTTGCTCCTCCAGCTCTATCTGTGCACTGTCCCCCAAATATTCCTGCAGGTCACACAAGATCTGCCAGCAACCCTCTTCTGGTTAACTTGCCAAAATCAAGACTGTCTGCTCACCTTCACTCTTTCATTCCTCTTTACTCCCACCTCTGGAAACAATCCCTCACTCTCTTCAATCTCACTCCTCCCTCCAGGTCTTTAAAACAGCTGTTCAAAACCATATCTTATCTTCCCCCATCCAAAACCTTGATCTTTTCTATTTTATACCCCCGTTAATTCACCCCAGATCCACTTTTTTGAAATACCAACTTCTTTCCTGGAAGTCCAAGCAGTTTCCATGTGTTTTATACCTCACCCACCCCAACCCCCTCCCCACCCCCCCTTTCCCATGCCTCCTCCCCCCAAGCCCACTCCCTCCCACAGTTCTCCTGATATCCCTGTTCTCTACTGTTGTGCTTTTGTGCTTCCCTCTCTCTCCCCATCTTGTCTCCCGCTCCCTTTATTATATGTTTCATGTGTCCGGTTTTTTTGGGGGGTTGGGGGGATTAATGTTTCGCTCTTACATGAACCTCAAACTTGTATCCAAAAAAAAAACAACATGTCTTTTATTTGCCAGATATTGGGTGCCCCTTTATATGAACTTTTCTAGAGCATTACTTGGTTCCTCCTGAGAACATAAGGGTTGTCCAGCATGCACGAGATTTTTTTGAATGCCCCTTATTTTGTATTGTTTGGCATTTCCGACAAGGTATGGAATGGAATGTCCCTTATTTTCTCTACTTTGCCATATGGCACATACCTTTATATAAAGGGGCCTTTTCTATGCCCCTGGCATTTTACCCAAGAATACTCCTCGGGGTCTAAGAAACTCAGGTGTACCATTAAAATTGGGGGCAATATTTGGAGAAAGAACCCTACAACAGGAATAAGCCTTCCCCTATCCTACAGATAAAGACTATAGCAGAGGTTCAATAAATCCACTAATTGAGGATAACAGCAAAAATATTGTTTGTATAAAAAGATTATTTATCACTTGTGTAACCATGGAAAAGTCATGGAATCCATTAATGCTATGGGAAAAATGGCAAGATAAAAAGTAAATAATAAAAGAAAGCCTTTTATTTTTGCAATGGTTGAAAGAGCTAAATTAAGGCAGTATTCTAATTTTCCTGTACATTTGGATTAATTTGAAACAACTTTTACAGAATGTATTGTCTGCAAGGAGCATTTCTGTGTTTCAGGGGGAGGAATAGACAGACAGCATTACCTGTATTAAATATACTGTGTAGACTGTAGAGTATTGTGAAAAAACAAAATCATCATATTTCTTAACAGAAAAAAAAAAAAAATCACGAGCGGCCGAATCACGAGCGGCCGAATCACAAGCGGAAGGCTTATACACCGCCCAGGTTAAATTTTTGTTCCGATTGAAAAATTCTAATTTTCCCGTAGGTTTGGATTAATTTGAAGCAATGTTTGCTAAATATTTTTTTATTCTGTTTTATTCTGTGCTAAATTATTTTAATCTGTGCGAAATATTCTGTTTCAGGGTGGGACAGAGAGACAGAAGTCACTATGGTCTATTGTATATATACATATACATATATATATATATACATACAAATATATATATACATACATGTATATATATATATATACATGTATATATATATATATATATATATATATATATATATATATATATATATATACATGTGTATATATATATATATATATATATATATATATATATATATATATATATATATATATATATATATATATATATATATATATATATATATATATATATATATATATATATATATATATATTGTAACGGTTTTGAGAAGTGTAACGAATTTGAGAAGTGTAACGGTTTTTGAGAGGTGTAACAATTTTGGAGGAAGTGTAACGAATGTAAAAAGTATGGTTTTGTTATGTGTAACACCCTGGTAATGTAAATAATGGTCGCAGCCGTCCTCCTAGTTAATTCCATGAAACTTACACGCAGGCCACGATATATCTTTTTAAATAGTGTATTTCCTTATTCCATGTAGGCTAAATATGTGTTTCCCACTAGATTGACTCTGCATCTATCTATAATTCCAGTAATCTCTGTACGTTTGTACGTCTGTACGTTTGTTTGTCTGTGACCGCTGTTTCTCGACAACCACGGGTCCGATATACTTTTAACTTGCCAGGTATATTGCTGGGGACCCGAGGATGTGCCTTTTCAAGGTTTCATATTAATCGGACAATTACTTACCGAGCTATGTCCAAAAAACGATTCAACCAATCAGAGAGCAGCGAACGATCGCGTGTGCCGAACGTGGAGGACACACTCTGCCTCGGATGGCACATTTGAGAGCGTATTCATTTATTTCACGTTTGCAAACTATGTTGGCGTTAAACTATGTTTTAAAACTAATACAACCGAATTTGCGATTCATTCGCTTTCCTGCGCGTTTGTGCACGCGATGGCGATTTCTTTACCAAACTCCGGAAGCCGTTCGCTTTGGACCAAACCATTGCATGTAAATAGAGGGGGGGGATTGTCACCGTACTCGCAAGCCGTTCGCTTTGGACCAAACCATTTCATGTAAATAGAGGGGGGGGATATAATTTTAGATATAGATATAGTACGGGCAATGCCCTAGTCTATCTATAATTCCAGTAATCTCTGTGTGTATGTGTGTCTGTGTGTCTGTGTGTCTGTGACCGCTGTTTCTCGACAACCACGGGTCCGATATACTTGAAACTTGCCAGGTATATTGCTGGGGACCTGAGGATGTGCCTTTTCAAGGTTTCATATTAATCGGACAAGTAGTTACCGAGCTATGTCCAAAAAACGATTCAACCAATCAGAGAGCAGCGAGCTATCACGTGTGCCGAACGTGGCGAACAGACTCTGCCTCGGACGGCACATTTGAGAGCGTATTCATTTATTTCACGTTGGCAAACTATGTTGGCGCTATGTTGGCGTTAAACTATGTTTTAAAACTAATTAAAACTAATTTGCGATTCATCGTAACTGCGATATGCGACCTTCCGGACAGTCAAATGAGGACGTCACTTCCGGACTTACGGATAGTCATAGTGACGACGTACTGATGCTGAACGTGGCGAGCAGACGCCTCGGACGGCACATTTGAGAGCGTATTCATTTATTTGACGTTGCAATCTGTGTTGATTGTTGTAAGGTACGATCGATTGTAGTACACGTTTATAATAACTCTGCCGATACAGGCCCGATTAACTGCAGCGCCATCCGAGCTGCGGCGTCGGGACGATACATTCATTGTACGGTCACATCACGCACTTACGGGCACGCCCATGGGCCCATGGGCACGCCCATGCATGCATGGGCGAAGACATTTTTTTTTTTTTTTTTGGCAAGGAACGGGCACCCACGTACGGGCACGTCCTAGTTGTATCAAACGAAATAAGCGTAGGCCCTTCCAATTTCCCCAATCATCTCCGCTCTCCAAAGTTCCTTTCAAAAGCGGTGCGAGTGGTGTTCAATCCCGCAAGCCGCCATTGCCCATGTGCTAATCTCGGAGAAGAAAGGCGTGTCTCCACCTCGTCATAGAGGGGAGGAGTGAGCCAACCCCACTTGGCCAACCAGCACCGCGGTTAGCGACCCGGTAGGCATGCCCTCGCAGCCGGCGGCTTGATTCCGCCCCGAGTGATAAAAGCGACTGTAAGGGACTGCTTCACCAGATGACCTGGGAGATGAGCGAAGAGGCGACATACGAGAGGAGCGGTGAGCGGTGAGATGCGAGACGCTCCAAGCCAAAGAGGAGAGGTACTCGGAGCGGAAACCAGCTTTGGAGGGACGCGCTGAAAGGAGGGAGACGGCTCCACCAGAAGGAGAGGAGCAGGTGTGCCCGAGCTAGCGCGTGACGTCTACAGCATCGGCAGCGGATACGCGACGGAGGTTTTTCCCGCCAAAAACGCGAGGAATTGAGAGCTGCTGCCTCCGACCCTGCCTCCCTCTCCAGCAATCCACCTCAAGCCCTACCTGCCTGCAATATCCCCCGTGTAAGTGTGAACGTCGTCTGTCCTACTCGTTGTCTTGGGGTTAAGTAAATTGAATAGAATAAGCTAACGATGCACTGTGTGACTGCTTTTTCCATCCATTGCTTGAAAATAATTTTGGTTGCTCTTTCTTTTTGCTTGTGTGTGTATAATAAATCTGTTCTTCCTCCGTACTCTGTCTTCTTCTCTTTTCCTTCTCTTTCGGTCGCTTTAGAGGTTTCCCGATTGAATATCTGCGGTGCGATCTGGTCAACGTCGGGTGGAATCGGGTTCTAATCGGGGAGTAACTGTTCGGATGCGGTAATACCAACCGCTCGGTAAAATAACATCAAAACCGCGTCTGTAACAATATATATACATATTTATATGTTGTATGTATATGTATATGTATGTATGTATGTATGTATGTATGTATGTATGTATGTATGTATGTATGTATGTATGTATGTATATATATATATATATATATATATATATATATTAGGGTGCATCAAACGCCCTTAGGTTCTTGGATTTTAATGTCTATTCTCTCAAATGTTACACTTGTTGGTAGAAGTATGTATGCAAAAAATAAATGAAATCGGAGGTGGTCCTGGGTGGCCACCGGCCACTTTTATATATTTAGGGCCATTTTCGGGGCCGCACTATGTAAAAATGTTTGATTTTGTTATTTTACACCCAAACCTAGTCATGTTTGGTATCAAATTGAAGGTCTTGATGAGAGGAATACAAATATAACAATTTTATGCAAAAAACGATGGTTTGATAATTAGTTTGTATTTTTACATGAATGAAATCGGAGGTCTAATCGTGGGTCCCATACTAGTAGTCTAATAATATCCTTTATTTTCTTTCAGATGGCAGATAAGAAGACCAGATTAGCAAGTGCCATTTTTGGTCTTGGCAATGCTTTTACAGAAGCAGATGGTACATTGACAGGAGTCCGCCTCCCAACTTGCCGGCAGGTTCTTCGATGCGTGATGTGGTACATCCAGAAAGAAATATGTGAAGGCAAACAAACTCAGCCACTGAAATGGAAATCTGCCAGCATCGTCCTTATCCAGCTGAAAAAATTCTACACTAAAGCAAATATTCCTATGCTTTCAGACCATCAATGCTGCAAACTAATACTTGACCTTCTTAATGACAATAACAAATTGCGTCAAATACCTGTTTCTCGCCGAGAATCTCCAAGCACTTTGGCTAAGTTGCAAACCATGAATGAACGTCTTGATAAGACCTTTGGTGTATGGACAAAAGATGCAATGACAAACATTAAGAATGAGGAAGATAGAGTATTTTTAGAGTCAATGAAATCTGACAGAGTAGCCTCATTTGGTGGTGTTGACAAGAAGAAAGTTGATAAAGATCATAGAAAAGAAAAACGCCTCTTAGCGGAAGCTTCAAGACGAGAACGTCATGAATCATCCAGTGTACAAGAGATGACAATTAGTTCTGTATGCTCTGATGATAGTGACTCTGCAGATAGCTTGGAAGAAACTGAAGAAGAGGCGATTCCAGAGTTTCAAAGGAAGCGTAGTCACCACAGATCAACATATGCAGGTACATCTGCCTTTATTCCTCATGATATTCTGAAAAGACATTCAGTTGTGTCTGTTGCTACTCGACTAAACATAACTCCTGTTCAACAGGTTGCACTCACCAAAGCTGTAATTCAAGAGGCAGGAGGTGATCCACGTCGTGTGGCCAAGTCGTACTCAACTGCTGATAAGGCTCGACGATCAATAACAAGTGCTATCGCCAAAGATATTCAAGAAAATTGGATCGCCCCAACAGCTGCAACACTTCACTGGGATGGCAAGCAGATACCAACGCTCACAAACAAGAATGTCAAGGAAGAAAGATTGCCAGTGTTGGTTGGGAATGCCACTGATGTAAAGCTACTGGGGGTGGCTAGATATCCTCCTGGAAGTGATAGGTCATCAGGTGACATCATTGCCGAGCACACTTACACGTATCTACATTCATGGAAGTGCAAACAATCAGTTGTCAACTTATGTTTTGACACAACAGCATCAAACACTGGACACGTTACAGCTGCCTGTGTTACCATTCAATCAAAACTGGACCGTGCTCTTCTGTGGTGTGCATGTCGCCATCATGTTGGAGAGGTAATCCTGGATCATGTGTTTGACGTTCTCAAAATTGAGGCATCAAAGTCTCCAGAAGTATCTTTGTTCCAAAAATTCCAGAAGAATTGGGAACGCATATCGCATGCAAAGAATGAAAGTTTAACCAAAATTGACATTTCCATGTACAATGACTATGCACAACAGCTGCTTTTATCCTGCAAAAACAAGGTTTTAAGCACAATCCGCACAAGCGCTTCATACTGTAGGGAAGACTACAAGGAAATGGCACAACTCTGCCAGGTAGTCCTCGATGATGATGTCACAAAACAAGGAACACTCCACAGACCAGGGGCCATGCATAAAGCAAGGTGGATGTCAAAGATTCTTTATTCCATCAAAATATGCCTACTTGAAGAGCAAATTTCTCTACTACCTCGAGGAACTGTAACAACACAACATCAACAGAAAAAACTGAAGGAGTTTGTTGTTTTTGTTGTTTATATTTATTGTGATTGGTGGCTCATATGTCAGTCTGCTTCAAATGCCCCATGGTTTGATTTGTGCTTTTACAAGACTCTGCTCAACTATAAAGCTGTCAACTCAACCATTTCAGTCAGCGCTGTGAAAGCCTTTGATAGACATTTGTGGTATTTAACCCCAGAACTGGTTGTTTTGGCACTGTTCAGCAATGCAATTCCTCAAAAGGATCGTCGTGCCCTTGCAGATGTGTTACTGGCCATACAACCAGATGAAATGCCAAGCACTCCAAAACACCGCTACGGTTCTGGATATGGCAAACCGTCATTTCCAAAAATTACAGAAGCGACAACCCTGGCTGATCTTGTGAACGAGGACTCGTGGTTTACAGTAAACCTTCTTCACCTAGATATGACCTTCCTAACAGAGGATGTTGACACTTGGCAGAACAATGAGCACTTCAAGGCAGCCAAGTCCATTGTGGATGGGCTTAATGTTGTGAATGACCCTGCGGAGAGAGCAGTAAAGCTCGCAACTGATTTTGTCTCAACTGCAAGAAGAGAAGACCACTTCCAAAATCTTCTTCAAGTGGTTGAATGTGACCGCAAAGCGAGGCCAAATTTGCGGAAACGAGCAAAGTTGGAGTAGTGACATTGGCGTTGTGCTTAATACATTTTCAAACTTTTAATCAATGAAAGTACAATACTACAACACTGTACTACAACTTTGTAATATGAAGAACGATTTTGGTTAATTTTACATTGACATGTAAGGTTGTTTTAACTGTTTGATATTAGGCATTTAGTAAAAGTAGGACTTTACTTTTGTATATAGGTATAATGGTTAATTTTACATTATCTTGTAGTTAATTTTACATTATCTTGTAAAGTAGTTTAGCTGTGGCCCTAAATGGCCCTAAATATATAAAAGTGGCCGGTGGCCACCCAGGACCACCTCTGATTTCATCTATTTTTTGCATACATACTTCTACCAACAAGTGTAACATTTGAGGGAATAGACATTAAAATACAACAACTTTTTGAAAATCATGGGGCGTTTGATGCACCCTAATATATATATATATATATATATATATATATACACATATACATATATATTTATATGTTGTATATATAGGTTCAGGGGCATGGCATATATAACCCGCAGAAGACGCCCCCACCTCAGACGAGTCCTGGCAAAGCACGCGACGTCCCCACAGCGGCACGAGCAGACGATAGAGACGGCAGACGAGTCGGGACGAGCCCTCGGAGAAAGAAGGGAGACGCGTCCTGAGGTGAGCCAGAGAAGCAGTTTTGGCTCCACCAGCAGTTTTGGCTCCACCAGCAGCTTTGGCTCCACAAGCAGCGTTGACTCCACCCGGCAGTTTCAACCCGTTACCCCGCTGGAACCAGATTGCGGTGGCATCGGTGGCCGTCGAGGTCCAGCCCGACGTCCCGTGCGGGATCAAGCCCGAACCATCTGCCCCAGCTGAACCTTCCCATTCCTCCTTCCAGCATTCATTCCTGCCATTCCATCCTTCTTGTGTACGTGAGTTTGTTTTGTTTGTCTTGTCCCAGGGAATAAGTTAAGCTTGTAGAGTTAAGCTAGTATTTTCACTGTGTCACCTGCTTTTTCCATTTTCCCTGTATATAACCTTGACTGCTCCTTTTGCTTTAGTGTGTGTAAATAATAAATCCTGTTATTCTTCTGTACGTCTTCTTCGTCCTCTTTACATTCGGTCGCTTTAGAGGTTTCCATATTGAATATCTGTGGAGCGATTTTGGCCAACGTCCAGGAATCGGGTTATTCGGGGTAACTGTTATGGCCGCGGCGCCATCCGCTCGGCAAAACAACATCCTATCCGCGGTCCGTAACAATATATATATATATATATACATATACATATATACATATTAGGGTGGGCTTCAAAAAATCAAAATGCAGATTTTCTCCGGGACAAGGTCTATTTTTGTTCCTTTTGGTGTCAAAGGAAACCACACCAAATGTGAATGGAATCCAATAATATTTAGGGGTGCCACATCAGGGATGAATTTTCCCCCATGCAAAAATAGGAATTCCCATTTTTTGGGCTGTATATACACAAAATAAATACATAATTATATATATACATCAAATATAATATTAAAAATAAATATATAGTAAATATACATTAAATAATAAATATACATAAATACACATTATACATTATATATATACAATATATTATACATACAGTTTTGAGACTTCCTATGATCACTATCTGGGCAATTTTCATGCATGTTTTGTACAGGTTCCCGGGGTCAGGGGTACGCTTTTTTAGTGTGTAATATGTAGGCCTAACTTATTGACTGTGGCTCTTTTGTAGAGAGTGACCCTGTGGAGTAAGAATTAACAGGATTTTACCCACATTCTTGCTTATTTTGCAGATATGGCATGTGCTAGTACCAGTGTTTCATTGAAAACTCGGGCTCAGGATAATGTGTATCTCATTGGGTCCACTTCTGGAGATGCCATCAAAGGTGCCAAGCTCCCGACTGTGCATCAATCTCTTGTCTTGTTTTTCCATCACCTGAAGAAGGAGAATCGCACTGCCCGGGAGAGTGCAACCCTCACCATTGAAGAGGTTGTGAAGTTCTGGGAAAAAGCTCACCTACCTACAACGACGAAGCAGCACTGCATCCATCGTTTGGAGAGGCTATATGAAGAATGGAGGAGCCTCCAAAAAGGTGCAAAGCGGGGTGTTGCGACCCAAGAGAAAAAGGAAGCATCCTTCAAGGCCTCCTTGGAGAAGACGTTTGATCTTAGGCATGCAGATTCGGAGGCCATAATCACCAACCCTGAGGACAGGAAGTTTCTACACGATCAATTCTCAGAGAGGAAGGCTTCAATGGGATCTGCAGACACTGTGTTGGAAGCAAAAACGTTCTTGTGTGTTTGAAAGATCAGCAGCCACGAGATGATTATCGTGAACTCCTAGAACTGACTGTCATCTACATGGGAGGAATCCCACCTCGTGGAATCCGGATCATGGCTCCAGGAGCAATGCACAGAGCCAGATGGATGGCAAAAGCACTATATTCACTACAGGTGTTCATGTTTCGGTCAGAGTTCCACTTGACACTTCGAGAGATGAGAGAACTCCGAGCCTTCAACATTTTTGTCTGCCTTGTGTATGTACAGGCTTGGTTTCGGGCTCCACAAGCTATTGAGGCTCCCCTGAATGACATTAACCTCTTCAAGAAGTTGGAAAAGTTTGAACAAATCAATCAGAAGATGGCTCAGGCAGCCTTGAAGGCACTTGGCCGCCACACGTGGTACATGAGCCCAGTACTAGTGGCATTTGCATTCTTTGACACCAGAATTGACAAAGAAAGCAAGATCAATATGATTGAAGCATTGAAAAATGACGGTGAAAACCCCTCTCCAAAGAGACCAGCTATCAAACGAGGAACCGCCCTGTCAATCGCTGGCCTCATAACAAAACACACCAAGCATTTCTTCAGCATCCTAGGGACCCCAACTGATTGGATGGATAAGGATCCTGGTTCATGGGAGCAAGAAACCAGCTTTCAGGAAGCAAAGAAAGCCGCCAGTGGCT
Organism: Myxine glutinosa; assembly: GCF_964187855.1. Classification (NCBI taxonomy): domain Eukaryota; kingdom Metazoa; phylum Chordata; class Myxini; order Myxiniformes; family Myxinidae; genus Myxine; species Myxine glutinosa. Next base: position 188,195,284 of record NC_136267.1, on the reverse strand, counting down.
TAGTCGTGGTGAACGACAGGGCAGAAAGGGGTGTCGCATTGATACAAGACTACAATAAGCTCCTTACAAAGGATGAAGAGCAAAAGCAAGCTCTGCTCCAAGTTGTTGCTGCTCACAGGAAGATGTACCCCGATGCCAAGAAGGCAACAGTGGTGAAACAGGCCCAGAAATAGGAGTTACATTTCTCATTATATTTGGGTTTTTTAATATTATGTGATATGGTGTCTCTTCATTTTATGAACTGAACATTTGGATTGTTATCATTGAATTTGAGTTTTCATAGCAATATAGTGCTATTTGTGCAGCTATTGTAACTTGTGTTTGCTAGAATACAAAGAAAGTGAGTGGAGGGTGGATTTTCATAAAACAAACTTCTGGTTTTGCTTTCGATCCATATATAGAAAAGTTTTGTAGACACCTTTAGTTTGAAGGCTGATGTGGCACCCCTAAATAAAATCAGATTGCTTTCATATTTGGTGTCTTTTCATTTTGGAACAAAAGGAACAACATAAAGCCATGTCCCAGTAAATATTTTAAAAACATTATTTTGAGCACCACCCTAATACATATATATTATATACGTGTATATATATATATATATATATATATATATATATGTATACATATATACATATATATTATATACATGTATATATACATATATACATGTATTATATACAATGTAGAAGGAAGTAGAGGACGGGGAAGACCGAGAAACACTTGGCTAAAGATGGTCGAAGAAGAAATGCGGGCAAGGGGGTTAACAAGGGGAGATGCAGAAAATAGGGCAAAATGGAGAAGATTGTCATGGGGACCGCAAGGCTAACCCCCGCTCTTGCAGGGAAAATATATTTATATATATTTATATGTAGATGTTTGTTCACCAAATGAAGCTACGAGAGCTGAGTATTGTGAGTGAAGGTGGAAAACCAGCAAATGGTGGCCTATATAATTTATAGCATATTCAGGAGAAATGGTTTCATGAAATCCAGAACTGTCAATTTCATTTATTATTTATGAAAGACAGTTCAAGGGCAAAATGAAATATGTATACATATACACTTAAATTGCAGAGCATAGTTTGGCATAATTCTCGCATTCTGGCAATAGTTACAACCTTCACAGTCTATAATGCAACACCCAAATACCAAAAAAGCAAGGCGTAGTCAGAAAAGTAAATACACAATGAGCTAGCCAACAAATAAATAAATAATCAGAGAACTCAAGAGTGCGTTTTTTTTTTGTTTTGTTTTTTTTGGATACAAGATCGAGGCTCGTGAAAGGGCGAACATTAATCACACAAAAAGACAAACCGACACATAAAACATATAACATCGGGAGCGGTAGACAAGATGGGGAGAGAGGGGGAAGGACACAAACACAACATTTGAGAGCAGGGACCGAGAGACATGGAGACATCGAGAGATCTGAGAGAGGGTGAGGGCTTTGGGCGGGGGGGGCATGGGAAGGGGGCGGTGGGAGAGGTATAAAACATATGGACACTGCCAGGACTTGCAGGAAAGAAGTTGGAATTTCAAACAAGGTGGATCTGGGGTGAATTAGCGGGGGTAGAAAAGATCAAGGTTTTGGATGGGGGAAGATAAGAGATGGTGGTGAACAGCTGTTTTAAAGACCTGGAGGGAGGAGTGGGATTGAAGGGAGTGAGGGAGTTTGTTCCAGAGGCGGGAGAAAAGAGGAATGAAACAGTGAAGGTAAGCAGAGAGCCGAGATTTCGGCAGTTTGACCATCAGAGGGTTGCTGGCAGATCTTGTGCGACCTGTAGGAATATTTGGGGGACAGAGCACAGAGAGAGCTGGGGGTGCAAGGCCGGAGAGGAGTCGGTAGAAGACAGAAAGACCACCTACCTGCCTGCGGTGAGTGAGTGAAAGGCCCTCAGAGATAGCTTCATCGCGGGAGATTCCAATAATTCTGAAAGCTTTGGTTTCAACAGCGTGAAGCCGAGCTAGGTGTGAGGCAGGAGCACCGGCCCATAGGGGAGAACAGTATTCCATTGAGCTGCGGATGAAAGCCTTGTATGTGGTGAGGAGCTCAGGTGTGCCGAGGAAGGACTTCGCACGACGGAGGATGCCCAGTCGGCGACTGGCTTTGGAGGCCAGCTTGGAAATGTAGTTTTCCCAAGAAAGATCATGGCAGATAGTGAGACCCAAAAGCTTGAGCGACAGAACTTCTTGGAGAGGATTGTTGAGAAAGTAGATGGGAGGGTTGTCCAGTCGATCTTTTCGGAGAGACATAGTAAGAGTGTGAGATTTGTCAGGATTGAAAGACATGTTCCACTTGTTTGACCAGTCTTTGATTTTGTCCAAGTCTTCAGAGAGTGAGGAGGCTGCAGACTGCCGATCTGAGGGAAGAGGAATGGAGCGGCAGAGAGTGGAGTCATCAGCAAAGAGATAGAGAGGATTTTCAAGAGAGTCAGAGAGATCATTGATGAAGACCAGAAAAAGCACGGGGCCCAGAACACTGCCTTGGGGAACTCCAGCCTGAACAGGAAGAGGAGATGAGAGAAACCCATTCAGGGCCACACGTTGACGACGACGAGAGAGGAAGTCTGCCAGCCATGCGTGGAGATTTCCATGGATACCAAAGGAGGAGAGTTTGGTGAGCAGAGCGGGGTGCCAGACCGTGTCGAAGGCACGTGATATGTCGAGGGAGACAGCTCTAATTTCCTGTTTGGCATTGAGGACCTCCATCCATTGTTGAGACAACAGAAGCAGCATGTCCAGAGTAGAGTGACCTGGTCTGAAACCAAATTGATGATCAGAGATCAAGCCATTGGAGAAGCGGAAAGATTTCATATCCGAAGCAATGATGGATTCCATGACTTTGCTGATAATTGGGAGAAGGCTGATTGGTCTGTAGTTGCTAGGATCTGTTTTTGCACCTTTTTTGTGCATAGCGGTGATGTTGGCTGATTTCCAAGCAGATGGCAGTTGACCTTGAGCAAAAGAGAGGGTGAAGAGAACAGACAGAGGGTGAGATAGAGCGGCAGAGCAGGATTTTAGGACCCGTGGGCTGATGCCGTCGGGTCCAGTTGCAGAATCAGAGTCGAGGGTTGACAGAAACTTTTCCACCTTTTCAGGAGGAAAGGACACGGAGTCCAGGAGCAGCAGGGTACGACTGGGTATGGTGGGTACAGAGAGGGATGGGTTTGGGACACACGATTTAGAGGCAAACACAGAGTTGAGGCATTCAGCTTTTTCACTTGTGGAGTCAGCTGTGTAGCCGTTTGAGGTAAGGGAGGGGATGGAGGGGGAACAAACACCAGAAACGGATTTGACCAGACGCCACCAGGATTTGGAAGAGGGAGACAGATAAGAGAGTTCGGTCTTGAGAACGGAGAGATATTGTTTCCTGGCTCTCCTGAGGGTGGACACACACTTGTTTCGGGCTTTGTGAAAGGAAATGAGATTTCCTTCCGTTGGATTTGCTTTCCAGGAGACGAAGGCAAGTTGTTTCTGGGCAACAGCCTCACCACAAGATTCCGTGTACCATGGACGGGAGGAAGGGTATGACAACTGAAGACGAGATGGGATAAATCTGTGCATGAGAGAGAGCAATTTACTTTGGAAGAATTCCCAGGATGAGTTGATGTCAGAGGTGGTAGAGATGGGAGACCAGTCCAGATGATTGATGGCTGCTTGAAGACCGTGCCAGTTGGCCTGAGTGAAATGCCAGACTCGTCGACGCTGAGCAGGCTCCCTGAGGATGGTCAGAGAGATGTCCACTTTAACAAGGACATGATCAGATGATCCGATTGGAGCAGAAGAAGAGCAGCAGACATTTTCAGGGAAGTTAGTCATAACCAAGTCCAGAAGAGAAGATGTTCCGTTGACTGAGATCCGGGTCGGGAAATTGACAGATTGTGTCAGTCCCAGTGAGTCGCAGAAGTCCTTTGCTGAGGAGCCATGGATGGTGAGAGAGGTACCCACACCCAGCCAACTGGCATGATGACAGTTGAAATCACCACATATGAGGAAGAGAGAGTTGGGATGAGTAGATAGAAGTTGGTCCATATTATCAGACAGCGAGATGTAGATGGAGTCATCACTGTTTGGTGGACGGTACAACACACATATGAACAAGAGGTGGGAGCGAAGGGGAAGCCGTAGCCAGAGGTATTCCTGGGGGTGAGGTGGAGAGAGTGCAGTGCAGGGCGAGTGAGGAAGAGAGTTTTTGATAAAGATAGCAACCCCACCTCCAGGACGAGGCTCAGGTCTATCATACCGGAGGAGGGAGTAGCCCGGGAGAGATACTAAGGAATCAGAGAGATCATAAAGGGGGAAAGGTTCTGTTAAGCAGATCACGTCTGGTTTGACAGAAGCAACCTGTATGGAGAGATCAGTTAAGTTTGAACGAAGGCCCCGGATGTTTGAGGTCCATACCGTTAATGAAGAGGAAGGGGGAGCATCAGATACAGAACAGGGGGGAGGAGGGGTAGGGTAAGATGTGGAAGAGGTGGAAGAGGTAGGGAGAGCTGTTGAAGGTGTGTCAGAGATTTCAGAATAGCTCGGAGAAAGGGAAGGATGGGGCGGACAAAAGGTTTGATGGTGATTGGGTGAGGCACAATGAGGTGTTATTTGAGGAGGGGGAAGAGCGAGGCAGAAGGTTGGGGGAGATGGAGGTGAGAGTTGGAAGGGGGAAGAAGCAGGGAGGACGCTTTGAGGAGGGGGAGTGAGAGGGGGGAAATTGAGAAGCAATGAGGGTGGGGAGATTTGAAGGGGAGGGGTGAGGGGGGAGTTTCGGAGGGAAGGGACAAGGGGAGGGATTTGAAAGGGATGGGATATGGGGGAGATTTGGAGGGGAGGGGTGAGGGAGGAGTCTAGGAGGGGAGGGGCGAGGGGCGTCTTGGCGGGGAGGGGTGAGGATGTAGTTTAGGAGGGAGGGGGCAAGGGGGGAGATTTGAAAGGGATGGGTGATGGGGAAGATTTGGAGGGGAGGGGTGATGGGGAAGATTTGGAGGGGAGGGGTTATGGGGAAGATTTGGAGGGGAGGGGTGAGATTGGATTTTAGAAAGTGTACGATTTATGGGAAACGAACATTTATTGCAAAATGAGTTTCTTGTGACCTTCGAGTTAAAAATACGTTTAAGGACGCTGGATGGAGGATGGAGTGCAGGAGAGTTTAGGGAATGTAGAAAAAAGGCACTATAGGAGATGGATATTTTTTTTGGGATGAATTGATTTGGTGAGCAAGTCGAAAGCAGCCTTTTAAAGAAGAAGAAGAAAAAGGTGTTATAAAATATGACGGAATACATAACTTGAGGGGAAAGTGTAAACATTGAAGGTTAATAACAGTGAAAACTATCTGGGGAAATGGGGGAGAAACACGTGGTCGAGGAACGAACGAACGAATAAGAATGAATAAACGAATGAGAACAGAGAAGGAAATGTTGTTGGGTTTTTTATTTTATTTTATTTTTTTTGAGTTGAGATTTACACAAGGAAGTAGGCTATGGGTGAAAAGACTGGGAATACAGAGAACGAAAGTTATTGGATCACAAACGACGGACCGCTGAGAGAAAAACAAAGCCTCAAGGTTGTACAGTGTACACTGTACAAGGCCTCAAGACACGACACGAATTAACACGATTTTCAATACAGGTATGAAAGATTTGCACCGAAAAATCTTCGTCGGGACACAATATACGTACAACACCATAAATAAATACAGTTTTAACGAAAATACAAATGGGAACAAACACTTAACTTCGATTTCAAATCGTTCGCGACGCGGCAAAGGCCTTGCTCGCGACACGGCAAACAGACGATCAATTTATGAAAGATAAACACCGAGAAACAACCAAAGTTGCACACAATAACTTCACACACCGAAAGATAAATACAGTTTCGACAAAATACAATTGTGAACAGACAACTTCGAAAAACGTGGAGACCGTGTGGAGCTTCGAAAATCCCTCCCACCGTCCTGTTTTCGTCAGCGTTGTTCATGTTTTCAAGGTCTGTTCATCACTGAATGGTTGGTTTATGAATGGGCCTAGGCGACGATGGGCTGGCAGGATGGCCTAGACTGGGGGCCATAGACGTAGCGATTGGGGGGATTGAGGGGGGGGGCATATGTGGTGACCGCCCTGAGCGTGAAGTGGATGAGGTGCCAAGTGACACCCTCAAAAAGCATTTTCATGCTCCATCTGGTTGTAGTATAGATAAATTACAATACAACTGATTCGTGAGAGCACAAGCATTTGTCAGAACCACGTTTTACATTTGAAACTCTGTGTTACGTGTCAATGTGTCATGTTAATGTTTGCAAACTCTTTCCATTCAGTTTAACATTTTTAGCTCATATTTCTGGGGAGCATATGGGATGGCGCGTTGTCAGTCCGTAAACACTTGCAACTTCTTCTCTGAAACTGCTGATGCCGATGGGATTGTGACCAAACTTGACACAAATGATGTTTGATATTGTTTCCTGTGTGGGGGGTAGGTAATGAAATACCTTAGTCGAGATAGAATTGCATAGAATAGCGTGCCGCGAATGTCACGACGAATAAGAAGAACCCTCATGTAACTAAGTAGGGAACCCGTTGGGCCGAATGTCCGTAGAAGCCTTTGTGTGTCTCCATACAAGGGGTGGAGCTACGCTAATTAGGTATGGTTTAAGAGTAATCCCCAGTGTGTAATTGCCCTTGTGATTTTTCCTTTTGTTCTTTTAAAACTTACTCGGCCAGCCTTGCACTCGGCACATCATTACAACAACCTGATCGCCGACAATATCCGGACATTACCACCCCGCCCAGCCGAACCTTCTCGATGGGCATCAGGAATGGCCGTGAGGCCATGCCCCGGAGGACGATTGGGTGAGGAACGATGGGACGATCGAGTCGCGCTTGGTAATTGGAGCGCGCGTGACGTCAGAGGGAACTTTCTAGGATGGGGAAAGAAAAGGCGAAGTGTCCGCCATTTTTGGCTCTCTCTCTGTTCCGGCGTTCGTGGCGAGCGGGTGCATTTTTGGCTTTTCCTTGAACTGGCTTCGTGACAGTTGCACTTCGTGCCGTGTGCACCTGAGAGAAACATCGGAATTGTGGGGTAGTTTTTGTGGACAACTCCCATCGTAAGGAGGATATCCTGTCCGATTGCCTCATGCCGGCAGCTATCTACGGGTGTGACTCAGCGCCATCTTGTGCGTTTCCCGCGCAGTGGTTCGAGGTGACCCCACCATGTACTCATCGAGACCAGAGTCAGGTGCCGGCCGGCAGAAACATTATTTTGTTTATTTAACCTTTCCCCATGTCTGTTTTATGTGTCTGATGGAGACCTCCCACTGTCGGATTTATTTTACCTCAACATTATTTTTATCGTATTGCATTTATTTTCATTAAAACATTATTTGCTGCATTTCATTTATTGAATTGTTCATTTGCCTTGTACCGTCGGAAAACCCTCGTCACGGCCGTCCTTTCAAATAAGATCAGGGACCTCCGTTTCCCTTGCGCGCCATAAAGAGATAACACTGCCATAGTTTTGGGTAAACGCCTCGGAGTTAAAGCTCAGTCGGCCACCCGTCACCCAGGAGTCTTAACCCTGGGGACGCGACAATATGTTGCAACTCAAGTTTGTTCATGCCATTAAAAATCAGTTTGTTCACAGCATTAAAAGAATCGTGCCCAAAGGGTGATTATGGAGGGGGGAGGGGTCGACGGCGGAACGGGTGGGGAGGTTGCCCCCCAAAATAGGTATTTTTTCTTTGTTTGTTTAAAGTCATGATTACCTTGGTTTGTCTCCTAGCAACCATTGAAATTGGTTTGAAATACCAGAGCACTGTTTAAAATACCTTTAGTCAGTGTAATATACAGCTTTACCCTACCAGGTGAGTGCCCAGAGGGTATTGCCCCTATTTTTGTTATTACCCTGCGCTCGCGAAGTGAAAAGCCGGGTTAAGCATTCAGTTACGTACGTGTGCCGTGTGCCGTACACCGTACGTGTCTGCATTTTAAAAATTCATTTTCTCGGCAACCGTTGGTCCGATTGACATGAAATTTTCACAATAGGAGCGTCTCCTCCTGTGGAATATTTTAATGATTATTATGACATCATAGGTCACGTGGCACAGGCGCCATCTTGGAAAAAATTCGCACCTCTATATCTCCGAAACCACTCCATGGAAAAAATTGAGACCTGGCTCATTGTAAAGTACTCCCCATGGGGCATATGATATGTTAATGATGATGTCATCGGTGCCTTAGTTATGACGTCATATCAACAAGTACAACACTTATCCAATCATTATTTTAAAAAATTCAGCAACTGTTGCTTTGATGGATACGAAATTTTCACCATAGCGCCTCCTCCTTTCAAATATTTATTGATAATCATGTCATAGGTCATGTCGTACAGGTGCCATTTTGGAAAAACCAAAAAATGTACCTCTATATCTCCAAAATCGCTGCATGGAAAAAAGTGAAACATGGCCCATATTAAAGAACTCCATATGGGGAATAGGTGTTGTTAACGATGACGTCATTGGTGCCATAATTTTGACGTCATAATTTGACAGGGACAATGCTTAGTCTGAACAGTTTGAAATGTATTGAGCGTGATCTATGCAACAATTATATGAGAGAATATAAATTTATGATGTCATTGTCACGTGGTCTGGCGCCCATATTGGATCAAAGAAAAACAAATGTTCAAAAACAGAAGAGTTGGCTCGCAACAAGTTGACTGTGCAGGGTAAGTATTCCATGAATACCATCTAGTTTATTTTGTAATTGCAATGCCATGCCATGGAAGGACCTATTAAACTGCTTTATACACCTTGACATGGCACATGGCATAGGAATTCTTCCTGATTCTTTGTGGTGAACTAGCCGAATCATCTCAGGACATCATATCTAAGTCTATTCTCATTTTGAACAGCTTCCAGTGCTCTGCTGCTGAGCCCGCTGGGGAAGTTTAGAGCCCGCTGGGGAAGCTTCGAGCCCGCTGGGGAAGCTTCGAGCCCGCTGGGGAAGCTTCGAGCCCGCTGGGGAAGCTTCGAGCCCGCTGGGGAAGCTTAGAGCCCGCTGGGGAAGCTTCGAGCCCGCTGGGGAAGCTTCGAGCCCGCTGGGGAAGCTTCGAGCCCGCTGGGGAAGCTTCCAGCCCGCTGGGGAAGCTTCGAGCCCGCTGGGGAAGCTTAGAGCCCGCTGGGGAAGCTTCGAGCCCGCTGGGGAAGCTTCGAGCCCGCTGGGGAAGCTTCGAGCCCGCTGGGGAGCTTCGAGCCCGCTGGGGAAGCTTCCAGCCCGCTGGGGAAGCTTCGAGCCCGCTGGGGAAGCTTCGAGCCCGCTGGGGAAGCTTCGAGCCCGCTGGGGAAGCTTCGAGCCCGCTGGGGAAGCTTCGAGCCCGCTGGGGAAGCTTCGAGCCCGCTGGGGAAGCTTCGAGTCCGCTGGGGAAGCTTCGAGCCCGCTGGGGAAGCTTCGAGCCCGCTGGGGAAGCTTCGAGCCCGCTGGGGAAGCTTCGAGCCCGCTGGGGAAGCTTCGAGCCCGCTGGGGAGCTTCGAGCCCGCTGGGGAAGCTTCGAGCCGGCTGGGGAAGCTTCGAGCCTGCTGGGGAAGATTCAAGCCCACTGGGGAAGCTTCGAGCTCTTTCATATGGCCAATTGGCTGGCCAATACCCTATCTCCTTTTTTCCGAAAGTAAGATTTTTCGAGAAATAGATATTACATTGTATGTTACATTTTCCTGTCATGACTCCATGTAAGATACCAATAATTCAACCTAATATTTAAATAATAAGCATAAGGAAATTAAAACAGGACTAGCCTCAAACTTTGTCAGGCTGGGGTTCCCAAAGTCAGTTACTTGTGCCCAGTCCTGTTCCTCATCTTCATCAAAGATCTTTCAGACTCTCTGACAAATCCTGCTTATCTCGTCGCTGATGACTCCACCCTCTGCGGTAGCATCTCAAGTCCTTCAGATAAGCATGCAACAGCCTCTTCCGTCTATGTAGACCTTGATCGAATCAGGGCCTGGTCCAACAATTGGAGTATGTTTTTCAACCCCGACAAATCTCACACTCTCCAAAAAGATTATCTGACAAAGATTATCAGTCTCCCCAAAACGATTATCTGGCAAACCCTCCCATCTACTTCCTTACCAAACCTCGTGCATGAAGAACTTCGGTCAGTCAAACTTTTAGGCCTCGCTATTAACCATAACCTTTTTGAGGCAAACCATATATCCAAGTTGTTCTCAAAAGGAAACCATTGACCGGTCATCATCCTTTGTCGTGCAAAGTCTTTCCTTGGCAAATCTCAATGTTTATCAGCTTTACAAGGCTTTCATCAGCAGCTCGATGGAGTGCTGCTCTTCCCTTTGGGCTGGTACCTGCCTCTCACCTTGCCCAAATTGATTCCATTTCTATGCACTTCATGTGGTGGAATTGGATGTGAGTATGTTGTTACTTTCCCACATCCAATTTATCCAACTTTTTTTTTTAACGTTCCATAACATCCTTTTACAACACTTTTAACCTTTCGACTGAAGAGTCTAGGTAAGTTAAGCGACATATACACTGTTTGGTATACTTTATATCGCTATTTTGGCATTACTGGCAGAATTTAGCAATTGCATTGAATATTGAAAAGATTAAACCATTTTCTTTTAATGTCAGAGGGAATCTTCAACATCACAAACTTACAGGTATGTTAGCCTAATGAGAAATAATACAAGCACATTCAATCATTTTGCTGAACGCCATAGGTTGGGCCACGAGCACTAAGGACATACCTGTTTGCTGTATCTTGTATTCAGGAGTGTAGGCTCTTCCAAGCATGCTCCACACCGGTCGTAAGCATCCAAAAAGGCCCTCCAGAAACCCACCAGAAGAGCGGTTCCGTTGTAAACGCACAGTGGCGATAAACTCCCGGCGCATTCCTTGTGGAGCACTTCCACCACTTGCACCCGAGGCACCTGGAGTGACGACGACGGTACCGGCCTCGGCGGCTTCGGTTCGTTCATACGATTCTTCTTCCTCCTCTTCCTCCTCCTCTTCCTCCTCCTCCTCTTCTTCCTCCTCCTCTTCCTCCGTGGTGAGGTGTAACCTGCTTTTGGCGAAACGCATACGAGAATCCCGACCAAAGCCGGGGAGGCGCGCTCCGGGCACCGTCCGATCTCCGGATCCCCAACCAGCATCTAGAGCTTCAGGAGAAGAAGACGAAGGTTCACGTCGGTGTTCAAGGCCAGACGAATCGCTGCTGATGGGCCGTGGGTGTCGACTACTACCAGAATCCCCACTACAGCTTTCACGCAGAGTTACAGCTTCACCGCACACCTCTACAAATCGGTCGGGACCTGATGATTCACCGCTTGCACTACTCCTTACTCTGCTTTTACGTGGGGAACCCATCGGAAGTACCTGGGCAGGACGTCCTCCTGGCTCCGATTCTCCACTTGCACTACTACGGAAGCGGCCTCGTCGAGAGCTTTCCGAGCCAGACAGAGATCCTGGCCGATGCTCACTTTCGGCAGATTCTGCACTGGTGCTACTCTTAGGACGCTCCTTTCGTTCAACACCTGGTCTTTGCTGCCACGTTTCACAGGTGTCCTCCACAGAAATGAAAGATGGTCCTCGATCCATCATATCATGTGGGCTGTCCATTCTTTGCAGATGGATATTCAATGTTTCAGTCACTGGTTTGTATGTCCTGAGAAACAGAACATACAGGTATAGTGAAGGCTGCACACAAATGCATACAGGTATAGTGAAGGCTGCACACAAATGCATACAGGTATAGTGAAGGCTGCACACAAATGCATACAGGTATAGTGAAGGCTGCACACAAATGCATACAGGTATAGTGAAGGCTGCACACAAATGCATACAGGTATAGTGAAGGCTGCACACAAATGCATACAGGTATAGTGAAGGCTGCACACAAATGTACCTTGATCAAACCAATGCATGTGAAAAGGCTCCACGAAGGCAATTGTACAGGGTCAGGTGTTGCTGTGAAAGTATTTTTGTACAAATTAACATAATTATAGAATATAAAATTATTCTGCAGGTGATTTGGAGTGTGTTTAATGAAAAGTTGTTTCTCTTTCATATTCTTCAAAACCGTAGGAAATAAAGGTGGTCTTAATGGAAGAATTTCAAAGCAAATCAGCTCCAAGTGTGAAGAATGTTAAATAGCACAAAATCCACAATCATATAACATCTCAGTTCGAATCCAGATTTGATCATATTCTTTTTCTCATTCAAAATATGCAATTGTTTGTGACACATACGTAGACAAAGGAATTTTTTACATAGCATTAAAATAAAAACATGTATCCCGAAAAACAACAACGAGGGCGGCACTTTTTTTTGTTTGTTTTTTTGTTTGTTTCTTTGTATACAAGATCGAGGCTCGTGTAAGAGCTAACATTAATGACAAAAAAAAACCCAAAACAAACGGACACATAAGAAGAAATAAAGGGAGCGGGAGACGAGATGGGCAGAAGGGGAAGCACACAAGTACAACATTTGAGAGCAGGGGCATCGGGAGATCTGTGGGAGGGAGAGGGCTTGAGGGGAGGGGACACGGGAAGGGGAGTGTGAGAGGTTAAAAAAAAACAAAAAAACACTTGGACACAGCTAGGACTTCCAGGAAAGAAGTTGGTATTTCAGAAAAGTGGATATGGGGTGAATTAACTGGGGTATAAAAGATCAAGGTTATGGATGGGGGAAGATAAGAGATGGTGGTGAACAGCTGTTTTAAAGACCTGGAGGGAGGAGTGGGATTGAAGGGAGTGAGGGAGTTTGTTCCAGAGGCGGGAGAAAAGAGGAATGAAGGAGTGAAGGTGAGCAGAGAGCCTAGATTTTGGCAGTTTAACCATCAGAGGGTTGTTGGCAGATCTTGTGCGACCTGCAGGAATATTTGGGGGACAGAGCCCAGAGAGAGCTGGGGGAGCAAGGCCGGAGAGGAGTCGGTAGAAGACAGAAAGACCACCAACCTGCCTGCGGTGAGTGAGTGAAAGGCCCTCGGAGGTATAGTCAGGTTCACTATGTTTCCAAACAGAGGTAACAATAACAAACAGCGGCAGAGCAGAGGTAACAATGTTTCCAAACAGAGGTAACAATAACAAACAGAGGCAGAGGTAACAATGTTTCCAAACAGAGGTAACAATAACAAACAGCGGCAGAGCAGAGGTAACAATGTTTCCAAACAGAGGTAACAATAACAAACAGAGGCAGAGGTAACAATGTTTCCAAACAGAGGTAACAATAACAAACAGCGGCAGAGGTAACAATGTTTCCAAACAGAGGTAACAATAACAAACAGCGGCAGAGGTAACAATGTTTCCAAACAGAGGTAACAATAACAAACAGAGGCAGAGGTAACAATGTTTCCAAACAGAGGTAACAATAACAAACAGCGGCAGAGGTAACAATGTTTCCAAACAGAGGTAACAATAACAAACAGCAGCAGAGGTAACAATGTTTCCAAACAGAGGTAACAATAACAAACAGAGGCAGAGGTAACAGTTTCCAAACAGAGGTAACAATAACAAACAGAGGCAGAGGTAACAATGTTTCCAAACAGAGGTAACAATAACAAACAGAGGCAGAGGTAACAATGTTTCCAAACAGAGGTAACAATAACAAACAGCGGCAGAGGTAACAATGTTTCCAAACAGAGGTAACAATAACAAACAGCGGCAGAGGTAACAATGTTTCCAAACAGAGGTAACAATAACAAACAGCGGCAGAGGTAACAATGTTTCCAAACAGAGGTAACAATAACAAACAGCGGCAGAGGTAACAATGTTTCCAAACAGAGGTAACAATAACAAACAGCGGCAGAGGTAACAATGTTTCCAAACAGAGGTAGCAATAACAAACAGAGGCAGAGGTAACAATGTTTCCAAACAGAGGTAACAATAACAGAGGCAGAGGTAACAATGTTTCCAAACAGAGGTAACAATAACAAACAGAGGCAGAGGTAACAATGTTTTCAAACAGAGGTAACAATAACAAACAGAGGCAGAGGCAACAATGTTTCGAAGCAGAGGTAACAATAACAAACAGAGGCCGAGGTAACAATGTTTCCAAACAGAGGTAACAATAAAAAACAGAGGCAGAGGTAACAATGTTTCCAAACAGAGGTAACAATAACAAACAGAGGCAGAGGTAACAATGTTTCCAAACAGAGGTAACAATAACAAACAGAGGCAGAGGTAACAATGTTTCCAAACAGAGGTAACAATAACAAACAGAGGCAGAGGTAACAATGTTTCGAAACAGAGGTAACAATAACAAACAGCGGCAGAGGTAACAATGTTTCCAAACAGAGGTAACAATAACAAACAGAGGCAGAGGTAACAATGTTTCCAAACAGAGGTAACAATAACAAACAGAGGCAGAGGTAACAATGTTTCCAAACAGAGGTAACAATAACAAACAGAGGCAGAGGTAACAATGTTTCCAAACAGAGGTAACAATAACAAACAGAGGCAACAATGTTTCCAAACAGAGGTAACAATAACAAACAGAGGCAGAGGTAACAATGTTTCCAAACAGAGGTAACAATAACAAACAGAGGCAGAGGTAACAATGTTTCCAAACAGAGGTAACAATAACAAACAGAGGCAGAGGTAACAATGTTTCCAAACAGAGGTAACAATAACAAACAGAGGCAGAGGTAACAATGTTTCCAAACAGAGGTAACAATAACAAACAGCGGCAGAGGTAACAATGTTTCCAAACAGAGGTAACAATAACAAACAGAGGCAGAGGTAACAATGTTTCCAAACAGAGGTAACAATAACAAACAGAGGCAGAGGTAACAATGTTTCCAAACAGAGGTAACAATAATAAACAGAGGCAGAGGTAACAATGTTTCCAAACAGAGGTAACAATAACAAACAGAGGCAGAGGTAACAATGTTTCCAAACAGAGGTAACAATAACAAACAGAGGCAGAGGTAACAATGTTTCCAAACAGAGGTAACAATAACAAACAGAGGCAGAGGTAACAATGTTTTCAAACAGAGGTAACAATAACAAACAGAGGCAGAGGCAACAATGTTTCGAAGCAGAGGTAACAATAACAAACAGAGGCCGAGGTAACAATGTTTCCAAACAGAGGTAACAATAAAAAACAGAGGCAGAGGTAACAATGTTTCCAAACAGAGGTAACAATAACAAACAGAGGCAGAGGTAACAATGTTTCAAAACAGAGGTAACAATAACAAACAGAGGCAGAGGTAACAATGTTTCCAAACAGAGGTAACAATAATAAACAGAGGCAGAGGTAACAATGTTTCCAAACAGAGGTAACAATAACAAACAGAGGCAGAGGTAACAATGTTTCCAAACAGAGGTAACAATAACAAACAGAGGCAGAGGTAACAATGTTTCCAAACAGAGGTAACAATAACAAACAGAGGCAGAGGTAACAATGTTTCCAAACAGAGGTAACAATAACAGAGGCAGAGGTAACAATGTTTCCAAACAGAGGTAACAATAACAAACAGAGGCAGAGGTAACAATGTTTCCAAACAGAGGTAACAATAACAAACAGAGGCAGAGGTAACAATGTTTCCAAACAGAGGTAACAATAACAAACAGAGGCAGAGGTAACAATGTTTCAAAACAGAGGTAACAATAACAAACAGAGGCAGAGGTAACAATGTTTCCAAACAGAGGTAACAATAACAAACAGAGGCAGAGGTAACAATGTTTCCAAACAGAGGTAACAATAACAAACAGAGGCAGAGGTAACAATGTTTTCAAACAGAGGTAACAATAACAAACAGAGGCAGAGGCAACAATGTTTCGAAGCAGAGGTAACAATAACAAACAGAGGCCGAGGTAACAATGTTTCCAAACAGAGGTAACAATAAAAAACAGAGGCAGAGGTAACTATGTTTCCAAACAGAGGTAACAATAACAAACAGAGGCAGAGGTAACAATGTTTCAAAACAGAGGTAACAATAACAAACAGAGGCAGAGGTAACAATGTTTCCAAACAGAGGTAACAATAACAAACAGAGGCAGAGGTAACAATGTTTCCAAACAGAGGTAACAATAATAAACAGAGGCAGAGGTAACAATGTTTCCAAACAGAGGTAACAATAACAAACAGAGGCAGAGGTAACAATGTTTCAAAACAGAGGTAACAATAACAAACAGAGGCAGAGGTAACAATGTTTCCAAACAGAGGTAACAATAACAAACAGAGGCAGAGGTAACAATGTTTCCAAACAGAGGTAACAATAACAAACAGAGGCAGAGGTAACAATGTTTTCAAACAGAGGTAACAATAACAAACAGAGGCAGAGGCAACAATGTTTCGAAGCAGAGGTAACAATAACAAACAGAGGCCGAGGTAACAATGTTTCCAAACAGAGGTAACAATAAAAAACAGAGGCAGAGGTAACTATGTTTCCAAACAGAGGTAACAATAACAAACAGAGGCAGAGGTAACAATGTTTCAAAACAGAGGTAACAATAACAAACAGAGGCAGAGGTAACAATGTTTCCAAACAGAGGTAACAATAACAAACAGAGGCAGAGGTAACAATGTTTCCAAACAGAGGTAACAATAATAAACAGAGGCAGAGGTAACAATGTTTCCAAACAGAGGTAACAATAACAAACAGAGGCAGAGGTAACAATGTTTCCAAACAGAGGTAACAATAACAAACAGAGGCAGAGGTAACAATGTTTCCAAACAGAGGTAACAATAACAAACAGAGGCAGAGGTAACAATGTTTTCAAACAGAGGTAACAATAACAAACAGAGGCAGAGGCAACAATGTTTCGAAGCAGAGGTAACAATAACAAACAGAGGCCGAGGTAACAATGTTTCCAAACAGAGGTAACAATAAAAAACAGAGGCAGAGGTAACAATGTTTCCAAACAGAGGTAACAATAACAAACAGAGGCAGAGGTAACAATGTTTCAAAACAGAGGTAACAATAACAAACAGAGGCAGAGGTAACAATGTTTCCAAACAGAGGTAACAATAACAAACAGAGGCAGAGGTAACAATGTTTCCAAACAGAGGTAACAATAATAAACAGAGGCAGAGGTAACAATGTTTCCAAACAGAGGTAACAATAACAAACAGAGGCAGAGGTAACAATGTCTCCAAACAGAGGTAACAATAACAAACAGAGGCAGAGGTAACAATGTTTCCAAACAGAGGTAACAATAACAAACAGAGGCAGAGGTAACAATGTTTCCAAACAGAGGTAACAATAACAGAGGCAGAGGTAACAATGTTTCCAAACAGAGGTAACAATAACAAACAGAGGCAGAGGTAACAATGTTTCCAAACAGAGGTAACAATAATAAACAGAGGCAGAGGTAACAATGTTTCCAAACAGAGGTAACAATAACAAACAGAGGCAGAGGTAACAATGTTTCCAAACAGAGGTAACAATAACAAACAGAGGCAGAGGTAACAATGTTTCAAAACAGAGGTAACAATAACAAACAGAGGCAGAGGTAACAATGTTTCCAAACAGAGGTAACAATAACAAACAGAGGCAGAGGTAACAATGTTTCCAAACTGCAACTACGTCATATTTCACCAACCCTGGGAATTCAAGCTCCAGAATTGATTTGTCGGTGCAACCCAATAAGTACAGGTAGATCAAGGAGGGGAGCGACGTGCACCTGATGTCTCGAGCATTAGCCATGTCAACGGGGAGACGGTGATGGAGCAAGGGTTCATATCGTGATGGGAATGGACCGAATGAAAAGGGTCAGATCAAGGGTCAGGGGTCAAAGATGAAAAGGCGAGAGCAAAGATGAAGATTTAAAAATTGAGAGAAGACAGAATTGCATGTCAGAGTTAAAAGATCAAAAGGACTGAAATGCCAATCCAAGGCTCAAAGATCCAATGGAGTTGCACCATCTATCTATAATTCCAGTAATCTCTGTGTGTTTGTTTGTACGTTTGTACGTTTGTCTGTCTGTGACCGCTGTTTCTCGACAACCACGGGTCCGATATACTTTAAACTTGCCAGGTATATTGCTGGGGACCCGAGGATGTGCCTTTTCAAGGTTTCATATTAATCGGACAATTACTTACCGAGCTATGTCCAAAAAACGATTCAACCAATCAGAGAGCAGCGAGCTATCGCGTGTGCCGAACGTGGCGGACACACTCTGCCTCGGATGGCACATTTGAGAGCGTATTCATTTATTTCACGTTTGCAAACTATGTTGCCGCTATGTTGGCGTTAAACTATGTTTTAAAACTAATAAAAACCATTTCATCTAAATAGAGGGGGGGGGGGGGATTGTCACTGTACCAAACTATGTTTTAAAACTAATTAAAACCCCGGGGGGATTGTCACTGTACTCGCAAGCCGTTCGCCGTTCGCTTTGGCGTTGCGAATGGACCAAAACATTTCATGCACCAAACCATTTCATGTAAAGCGTTCGCCGTTCGCTTTGGCGTTGCGAATGGACCAAAACATTTCATGGACCAAACCATTTCATGTAAATAGAGGGGGGATATAATTTTAGATATAGATATAGTACGGGCATGCCCTAGTTATATACAATGTCTTCAGGAAGTATTCACACCCCGTGACTTTTTCGCATTTTCTTGTGTTAGTCTGAATTTAAAATGGATTTTATTGAGATTAATGTCACTGATCGACACATAACGCAAAATGTCAAAGTGGATGTTTTTTTTAGAATTTTTTTACTAAGTATTTAAAAATGAATACTGAAATATCTGTATTCAGAATTGCCTTCAGAAAATATTGACACCCCTTGAGTTTTCTTTACATTTTGTTGTGTTACAACCTGTACGTGACAAAAACTCCAAAACCTTGATCTTTTCTACCCCCGCTAATTTCACCCCAGATTCACTTTTTAGAAATACCAACTTCCTTCCTGGAAGTCCTTGCAGTGTCCTTGTGTTTTATACTTCTCCCACCCCTCACCCCTTCCCACGCCTCCTCCCCCCCCCCCCCCCCCCCCAAGCCCTCCCACAGATCTCCCGATGTCCCTGCTCTCAAATGTTGTGTTTGTGCTTCCCCTTCTCTCGCCATATTGTCTACCGCTACCCTTATTATATGTTTTGTGTGTCTGTTTGATTTTTTGTGTGATAAATGTTAGCTCTTTCACGAGCGTATACAAAAAAAACTTGGAATTTTCTGTATACAAAAAAAAAAAAAAAAAAAAACTTCGAAATTGATCACTTGGAGTTTTACATCACAAAAACATTGCAGTGTGGTCCACTGGTCCAGCAAGGCAAATATGGTTACAGTACATCCCAGAGGGCAGGAATGCCCATCACTACCATAGACACTCCCGGAGGACAGGAGTGCCCGTCACAAGCATTGACATTCCTAGAGGGCAGGAGTGCCCATCACTAGCATCGACACTCCCGGAGAGCAGGAGTGCCCATCACTATCATCGACACTCCCGGAGGGCAGGAGTGCCCATCACTAGCATCGACACTCCCGGAGGGCAGGAGTGCCCATCACTAGCATCGACACTCCCAGAGGGCAGGAGTGCCCATCACTAGCATCGACACTCCCGGAGGGCAGGAGTGCCCATCACTAGCATCGACACTCCCGGAGGGCAGGAGTGCCCATCACTAGCATCGACACTCCCGGAGGGCAGGAGTGCCCATCACTAGCATCGACACTCCCGGAGAGCAGGAGTGCCCATCACTATTATCGACACTCCCGGAGGGCAGGAGTGCCCATCACTAGCATCGACACTCCCGGAGGGCAGGAGTGCCCATCACTAGCATCGACACTCCCGGAGGGCAGGAGTGCCCATCACTAGCATCGACACTCCCGGAGGGCAGGAGTGCCCATCACTAGCATCGACACTCCCAGAGGGCAGGAGTGCCCATCACTAGCATCGACACTCCCGGAGGGCAGGAGTGCCCATCACTATAATCGACACTCCCGGAGGGCAGGAGTGCCCATCACTATAATCGACACTCCCGGAGGGCAGGAGTGCCCATCACTAGCATCGACACTCCCGGAGAGCAGGAGTGCCCATCACTATCATCGACACTCCCGGAGAGCAGGAGTGCCCATCACTATCATCGACACTCCCGGAGGGCAGGAGTGCCCATCACTAGCATCGACATTCCTAGAGGGCAGGAGTGCCCATCACTATCATCGACACTCCCGGAGAGCAGGAGTGCCCATCACTACCATAGACACTCCCGGAGGACAGGAGTACCCGTCACAAGCATCGACATTCCTAGAGGGCAGGAGTGCCCATCACTAGCATCGACACTCCCGGAGGGCAGGAGTGCCCATCACTAGCATCGACACTCCCAGAGGGCATGAGTGCCCATCACTAGCATCGACACTCCCGGAGGGCAGGAGTGCCCATCACTATAATCGACACTCCCGGAGGGCAGGAGTGCCCATCACTAGCATCGACACTCCCGGAGGGCAGGAGTGCCCATCACTAGCATCGACACTCCCGGAGGGCAGGAGTGCCCATTACTAGCATCGACACTCCCGGAGAGCAGGAGTGCCCATCACTAGCATCGACACTCCCGGAGAGCAGGAGTGCCCATCACTAGCATCGACACTCCCGGAGGGCAGGAGTGCCCATCACTATCATCGACACTCCCAGAGGGCAGGAGTGCCCATCACTAGCATCGACACTCCCGGAGGGCAGGAGTGCCCATCACTAGCATCGACACTCCCAGAGGGCAGGAGTGCCCATCACTAGCATCGACACTCCCAGAGGGCAGGAGTGCCCATCACTAGCATCGACACTCCCAGAGGGCAGGAGTGCCCATCACTAGCATCGACACTCCCGGAGGGCAGGAGTGGCCATCACCAGCATCGACACTCCCGTGACTTTTATGGAGCGATCGTTTCGGTCCTGAAATTGAAATGGTTATTTTTGTATAAAAGCCCAGGTATCACAGCACTTTTTACAAAATATTATCCCATTAAAAAGAAAGGAGGTGGTTGTGGAATACTGGAGCAGATAAAATGCTGATCCTTGACTGAAAGCACCTTTGTGATCAGTATCGTCCTTTAAAGTTTATTTATTTAAAGGCATCAATGAGCATCATTCGGCAAAAACCTAAAAAATTCTCTGAATGACGTTTTTGACTTACAGGTTACTCAGGGGACAAGTCAATATGAATTGAATTTTTTCTTCAGTCTTTCTTCTTTGGAAGGTTGTAAAGCCATTTGTCTGTCAATGTTTTGGACATGGTCCAGTAAAATGAACACAATGTAGAGGTGATAACCATGATCGACAAGGAATGTACACATCTCATTAGACTTTGTTATTTGTGCAATGACTCCGACTTCAAATCGGAGCCTGTAGAAATTGAGGATATAGATGAGAGGCTGAACATGATAAAGTACGATGTGAATTTGTAAGCAGGTAATGGACAGTAACAGCCACGCCCTGCATTGCTTTGACTGATACTTTAATGTGAAAATAGAGGAATATGTCTCTCCGTCTCCGTCTCTCTCCTTCAGTCCATCCATACTTTCTGCAATCAACACCAGATAATCTGCATACAACAACTCCCACGGTAAACCCTCCTTTACGTTCTGAGCCAGCACCTCCATCACAGCTACATATAGTAGTGGACTTAGTACCGACCGCTGATGCACTCTCTCCTTCACCTCAAACTCACCACTGTTCCCGTCCTTCGTCCTTACAGCTGTGTGCGCTCTTTTATACATTGCCATCACTACTCTGACCAACCATTCCTCCACTCCTAACTTCCTCAATGCCCATGTCAATACTTCACGTGGAACCCTATCGAATGCTTTCTCCAGATCAACAAACCCAAGAAACAACTTCTTCCTCTTCTCCATGTACTTCTCCTGCAACTGCCTCACAATAAAAAGCGCGTCTGTCGTTCCTCTTCCTGGCATAAATCCAAACTGCATTTCGTCGATCTTCACTTTCTTCCTTATCCTCTTCTCCAACACCCTTTCCAATACCTTCATTCCATGCTCCAATAACTTAATCGCTCGATACGAGCCACAGTCCAGAGGGTCACCTTTCCCCTTGTATAGAAGGACGAGGGTACTCAGTTCCCAATCCACTGGAATGCGGCCTTCTTTCACCACCAGAAGGCAGATCTCTGTCATTCTCTTCACACCCCAATTTCCCGCTGCCTTCAACATATCTCCCACAACTCCCGTCGGCCCTCCCGCTTTTCTACTCTTCATTGCTTTTATCGCTTCCTCAACTTCCTTCTCGGTTATCTTCACTGCCGGTCCTAAAACTGGGTTACTCTCTATGTTGCCATCCCATTCATTCTCTGCATTCAACAGCATTTCCATATATCTCTTCCATCTTCCTTTAATTCCATCTGGGTCCACAACGATTTGTCCCACTCAATCCTTCAAGCAACTCACCCCCATCACATCACACCTCTCTTTCGCTATGTGCTTTGCAATCCTGAATACCACTCTCTGACCCTCTTCCAAATCCAAGCGTTCTCCGAACATTTTCCGACATGCCTCCTGCGCCTTTGCTACCTCTTTCTTTGCAGCCTTCTTGGCTGCCTTATAACTTTCATTCTCTGCCTTTTCTGCCCCCATACCCTTCGCCTTCTGCCACTCCTTGAACTTCTTCCTCTTCTCGTCAATCTTATTTCCAGCTTCATCATCCCACCAACATGTTTACGAGTGCCTCGGTGGTCCTTTTGTCCATCCACATACCTCACCAACGGCTCCCAAAAGACTATTTTTCATTGACATCCAACCACTTTCAAGCTCAACCACATCATCCTCGACCATACTCAGCCTCTCTTTTAATGGCTCCCTCACTGTCAGCTCTTTCAACCTCCACACCTTCATTCTCGCTTGGTACTTCACCCGCCGAGCTCTCATCGCACCTTTCACCCTTATGTCGCAGACAACCAAGTGGTGCTGTGAAACAGCCTCCTCCCCCGGGATCACATTTGTGTCCCAGAGGTGCCCCCTATCTCGCCTACGCACCAGCAGTTATTCAACGGTTGGCGTCGACCCACCTGACGTGTATGTAACAAGCTTATTATCCTCTTTCTGGAACTCAGTGTTACAAATCAACAAATCAGCTCCATCATCAAACTCCAAAATCCTTTCACCTTCTCCATGTCTCACACCATATCCGTATCCCCCATGAACTCCCTCAAAACCGTCCATACTCCTTCCCACGTGTCCATTGAGGTCTCATCCTACCACAACAACTTCCTCATCTTTCACGTTTTCCATCAGCTTCTCTGTTGCACACCAGAACTTGTCCTCTTCATCGCTCCGACCAACCCGCGGAGCATATCCCGAGATGACGTTCACCAAGAGCTTTCCAATCATCATTTTCACCATCATCAACCTTTCACTCACTCGTCACACTCACCACACTGTCCACAAACTCCTCAGAAAACAGGACACCAACACCATTCACGCCTTCTGGGCACCCTTGCCATACAAACTTGTATTTCTGTCCCTGCCTACCCTTCACCATTCTCACACCACTTCCCTTCCATCTCGTCTCCTGCACACAACATATGTCCACTCTTCTTCTGACCAATACTTCCACCACTTCTCCTGATCTCCCTGTCATTGTCCCTACATTCCATGTCCCAAACCTCAGAAACCGATCTCCACGTCGGGCATCAGACGTTTCATCGTCATAAATGGAGTGATTTCCACCCTTCCTTCGATCGGGTTCCCCACCTTGAGTTTTGACGAGAGGGAGTGGGGTCCCCCACGGGGTACTTCGGGCTGTACCCTGCCCATATGTAGTTGTAATTGTCATGGTTCTCTTTTTGAGTCAATGTTTTTATGGCCGGATGCCCTTCCTGACGCCAACCCTTTTAGTCTCCTCTTACGACACGCAGGGATACGGTGTACCTATTCTAAACCGGGGTACACACCGGGATATATATATCTATCTATAATTCCAGTAATCTCTGTGTGTCTGTGTGTCTGTGTGTCTGTGTGTCTGTGTGTCTGTGTGTCTGTGTGTCTGTGTGTCTGTGTGTTTGTCTGTGACCGCTGTTTCTCGACAACCACGGGTCCGATATACTTGAAACTTGCCAGGTATATTGCTGGGGACCCGAGGATGTGCCTTTTCAAGGTTTGAAATTAATCGGACAAGTACCTACCGAGCTATGTCCAAAAAACGCTTCAACCAATCAGAGAGCAGCGAGCTATCACGTGTGCCGAACCGTTAATGCAATGCAAGCGTTAATGCGTTAATGCAAGGCTTTTCTTTTTTTCCCTCTTCTCTTTCTACTTTTCCTTGCGATTAAATTGCAAACAGCCAAAATACGTTGGCGCTAATTGAATAATTGGCCATTAACACTAAAATAATCGTAACTGCGATATGCCAACTTCCGGACAGTGCAGCCTTCCCTGTTGTTGTTGTTTGCAGCAGCTGTTTGCAGCAAGGCAAGGCTTTTCTTTTTTTCCCTCTTCTCTTTCTACTTTGCCTTGCGATTAAATTGCAAACAGCCAAAATACGTTGGCGCTAATTGAATAATTGGGCATTATGTTTTACAACTAATAAAAACGAATTTGCGATTCATTCGCTTTCCTGCGCGTTTGTGTACGCGATGGCGATTTCTTTACCAAACTCCGGAAGCCGTTCGCTTTGGACCGAACCATTGCATGTAAATAGAGGGGGGGGATTGTCACCACTCGCAAGCCGTTCGCTTTGGACCAAACCATTTCATGTAAATAGGGGGGGGGATATAATTTTAGATATATATATAGTACGGGCATGCCCTAGTATATATAATTCCAGTAATCTCTGTGTGTGTGTGTGTCTGTGTGTGTGTGTGTGTGTGTGTTTGTCTGTGACCGCTGTTTCTCGACAACCACGGGTCCGATAGATATACTTGAAACTTGCCAGGTATATTGCTGGGGACCTGAGGATGTGCCTTTTCAAGGTTTCATATTAATCGGAGAAGTAGTTACCGAGCTATGGCGATTTAGCCGTTCGCCGTTCGCTTTGGCTTTGCGAATGGACCAAACCATTCATGTAAATAGAGGGGGGGGGGGGTTCTGTGGTCGTTCGCTTTGGCTTTGCGAATGGACCAAACCATTTCATGTAAATAGAGGGGGGGGTTCTGTGGTCATTACTGCCACGCGGTTTGGAATGTTTTTCCGAACGGGCACCCACGTACGGGCACGTCCTAGTATATATAATTTAGGGTGGGCTTCAAAAAATCAAAATGCAGATTTTCTCCGGGACATGGTCTATTTTTGTTCCTTTTGGTGTCAAAGGAAACCACACCAAATGTGAATGGAATCCAATAATATTTAGGGGTGCCACATCAGTGATGAATTTTCCCCCATGCAAAAATAGGAATTCCCATTTTTTGGGCTGTATATACACAAAATAAATACATAATTATATATATACATTAAATATAATATTAAAAATAAATATATAGTAAATATACATTAAATAATAATAATATATATTATATTATACATTATCTATCTTCTATCTATAATTCCAGTAATCTCTGTGTGTGTGTGTGTGTGTGTGTGTGTGTGTGTGTGTGTGTGTGTGTGTGTGTGTGTGTGTGTTTGTCTGTGACCGCTGTTTCTCGACAACCACGGGTCCGATATACTTGAAACTTGCCAGGTATATTGCTGGGGACCTGAGGATGTGCCTTTTCAAGGTTTCATATTAATCGGAGAAGTAGTTACCGAGCTATGGCGATTTATTTACCCGTACTCGCAAGCCGTTCGCTTTGGCTTTGCGAATGGACCAAACCATTTCATGTAAATAGAGGGGGGGGTTCTACCGTACTCGCAAGCCGTTCGCTTTGGCTTTGCGAATGGACCAAACCATTTCATGTAAATAGAGGGGGGGGGTTCTGTGGTCGTTACTGCCACGTGGTTTCAAAGTTTTTTTTTGTTGTTGTTGTTTGCACGCATGTTTTTTTGCACCCACGTACGGGCACGCCCTAGTCTATCTATAATTCCAGTAATCTCTGTGTGTGTGTGTGTGTGTGTGTGTGTATGTGTGTGTGTATGTGTGTGTGTCTGTGTGTTTGTCTGTGACCGCTGTTTCTCGACAACCACGGGTCCGATATACTTGAAACTTGCCAGGTATATTGCTGGGGACCTGAGGATGTGCCTTTTCAAGGTTTCATATTAATCGGAGAAGTAGTTACCGAGCTATGGCGATTTATTTACCCGTACTCGCAAGCCGTTCGCTTTGGCTTTGCGAATGGACCAAACCATTTCATGTAAATAGAGGGGGGGGGTTCTACCGTACTCGCAAGCCGTTCGCTTTGGCTTTGCGAATGGACCAAACCATTTCATGTAAATAGAGGGGGGGGGGGGTTCTGTGGTCGTTACTGCCACGTGGTTTCAAAGTTTTTTTTTGTTGTTGTTGTTTGCACGCATGTTTTTTTGCACCCACGTACGGGCACGCCCTAGTATATACAATTATACGATAGACAATTATACAAATATAGACAAATATAATACATTAAATAATATATTAAAAATAAATATAATATATTAAAATTTAAATATAATAAATAAATATATAGTTATACAATATATATACATTATAATGAAATATACATTAAATTTATACATAAAATATACATTAAATAATAAATATACATAAATACACATTATACATTATATATATAGTTATATACAATATATTATACATACAGTTTTGAGACTTCCTATGATCACTATCTGGGCAATTTTCATGCATGTTTTGTAGAGGTTCCCGGGGTCAGGGGTACGCTTTTTTAGTGTGTAATATGTAGGCCTAACTTATTGACTGTGGCTCTTTTGTAGAGAGTGACCCTGTGGAGTAAGAATTAACAGGATTTTACCCACATTCTTGCGTATTTTGCAGATATGGCATGTGCTAGTACCAGTGTTTCATTGAAAACTCGGGCTCAGGATAATGTGTATCTCATTGAGTCCACTTCTGGAGATGCCATCAAAGGTGCCAAGCTCCCGACTGTGCATCAATCTCTTGTCCTGTTTTTCCATCACCTGAAGAAGGAGAATTGCACTGCCCGGGAGAGTGCAACCCTCACCATTGAAGAGGTTGTGAAGTTCTGGGAAAAAGCTCACCTACCTACAACGACGAAGCAGCACTGCATCCATCGTTTGGAGAGGCTATATGAAGAATGGAGGAGCCTCCAAAAAGGTGCAAAGCGGGGTGGTGCGACCCAAGAGAAAAAGGAAGCATCCTTCAAGGCCTCCTTGGAGAAGACGTTTGATCTTAGGCATGCAGATTCGGAGGCCATAATCACCAACCCCGAGGACAGGAAGTTTCTTCACGATCAATTCTCAGAGAGGAAGGCTTCAATGGGATCTGTAGACACTGTGTTTGAAGCAAAAACGAAGCGAAAGAAAGAAAGGGAAGAAAAGGAGAAGACTAAGGCAGAGAAGGAAAATAAGAGACAGGAAATGGTCATGAAGGGTGCTACTGCTATGGAAGTCACAGACTCAGACTCTGACTCTGAGACCACGGCACAGGCTGGTTCTTCATCATCTGATGGTGGGATATCTCGTCCCAAGAAAAGAAGGCCTATCAACATTGTCACTCCTGAAGTCGCAGCTTCTTTGGATCGTACGAAAACAAGTGACCGAATGGCTGTCCACAACTTGGCATCCATTTGTAGAGCAGTAGGATGGGATCCTGCAGAGCTGGCACTGAACCGATGGACAGTGCGGCGGAATCGCATGATGCATCGATGCAAAACCATGGACGAAATAAAAGAAGCATTTCATCATAATGTGCAGGGTCCTTTAGTGGTCTATTGGGATGGAAAGCTTCTTCCCGATGTCACTGGAGATTTTGTGCATGTGAAGGTGGATCGTCTTCCAATCCTTGTGTCCAACCAGTACCATGGAATGGAGCAGCTGTTGAATGTTCCCAAGTTACCTGACGGGGGAGGAGAAGCTATGGCAACCGCTGTAGTGGACACACTGAAGAGCTGGAACCTTGTGGGCAAGGTGAAGGCTTTGTCTTTTGACACAACGGCCAGCAATTCAGGTGTTCGTGGAGGGGCTGCTGTCCTCATTGAAAAGAAGCTACAGACTGAACTAATTCATTTGGCTTGCCGCCATCATGCGCACGAAATCATTCTGGGAGATGTTTTCACCACTCTTTTCGGTCCTTCATCAGGCCCTGACATCCAGCTTTTTAAGCGGTTTCAGGCGGAGTGGCCGTCCATTGCCCATCACCAACCAAAAAATGGATTCACAGATCCTGATACGGCAGCTGAGTTTGCACAGAACAATGACATGATGGATGAAGCTCTGGAATTTGCTCTTGTGTGTTTGAAAGATCAGCAGCCACGAGATGATTATCGTGAACTCCTAGAACTGACTGTCATCTACATGGGAGGAATCCCACCTCATGGAATCCGGATCATGGCTCCAGGAGCAATGCACAGAGCCAGATGGATGGCAAAAGAACTATATTCACTACAGGTGTTCATGTTTCGGTCAGAGTTCCACTTGACACTTCGAGAGGCGAGAGAACTCCGAGCCTTCAACATTTTTGTCTGCCTTGTGTATGTACAGGCTTGGTTTCGGGCTCCACAAGCTATTGAGGCTCCCCTGAATGACATTAACCTCTTCAAGAAGTTGGAAAAGTTTGAACAAATCAATCAGAAGATGGCTCAGGCAGCCTTTTTTTTTTCTTTTTTCTTTTTTGTATACTGAATCGAGGCTCGTGAAAGAGCTAACCTTGAAGGCACTTGGCCGCCACACGTGGTACATGAGCCCAGTACTAGTGGCATTTGCATTCTTTGACACCAGAATTGACAAAGAAAGCAAGATCAATATGATTGAAGCATTGAAAAATGACGGTGAAAACCCCTCTCCAAAGAGACCAGCTATCAAACGAGGAACCGCCCTGTCAATCGCTGGCCTCATAACAAAACACACCAAGCATTTCTTCAGCATCCTAGGGACCCCAACTGATTGGATGGATAAGGATCCTGGTTCATGGGAGCAAGAAACCAGCTTTCAGGAAGCAAAGAAAGCCGCCAGTGGCTTAGTCGTGGTGAACGACAGGGCAGAAAGGGTTGTCGCATTGATACAAGACTACAATAAGCTCCTTACAAAGGATGAAGAGCAAAAGCAAGCTCTGCTCCAAGTTGTTGCTGCTCACAGGAAGATGTACCCCGATGCCAGGAAGGCAACAGTGGTGAAACAGGCCCAGAAATAGGAGTTACATTTCTCATTATATTTGGGTTTTTTAATATTATGTGATATGGTGTCTCTTCATTTTATGAACTGAACATTTGGATTGTTATCATTGAATTTGAGTTTTCATAGCAATATAGTGCTATTTGTGCAGCTATCGTAACTTGTGTTTGCTAGAATACAAAGAAAGTGAGTGGAGGGTGGATTTTCATAAAACAAACTTCTGGTTTTGCTTTCGATCCATATATAGAAAAGTTTTGTAGACACCTTTAGTTTGAAGGCTGATGTGGCACCCCTAAATAAAATCAGATTGCTTTCATATTTGGTGTCTTTTCATTTTGGAACAAAAGGAACAACATAAAGCCATGTCCCAGTAAATATTTTAAAAATATTATTTTGAGCACCACCCTAATATATATATATATATATATATATATATATATATATATATATATATATATATATATATATATATATATATATATATATATATATATATATATATATCAAAAGGAGGCACAAAGCGACCCTCCCTTTATATAAGGAATCATTTCTCTGTATGCATCTTTAACATGGGGACTGAAAATACGTTTCTCGGCTTCTGGACAAAATTGGCTACAAATTTCAGAAGTAACTACTTTGTACGTTGAGGTAATATCTATCTATAATTCCAGTAATCTCTGTGTGTATGTGTGTCTGTGTGTCTGTGACCGCTGTTTCTCGACAACCACGGGTCCGATATACTTGAAACTTGCCAGGTATATTGCTGGGGACCCGAGGATGTGCCTTTTCAAGGTTTCATATTAATCGGACAAGTAGTTACCGAGCTATGGCGATTTAGCCGTTCGCCGTTCGCTTTGGCTTTGCGAATGGACCAAACCATTTCATGTAAATAGAGGGGGGGGTTCTGTGGTCGTTGCGAATGGACCAAACCATTTCATGTAAATAGAGGGGGGGGTTCTGTGGTCGTTACTGCCACGTGGTTTCAAAGTTTTTTTTTGTTGTTGTTGTTTGCACGCATGTTTTTTTGCACGCACGTACGGGCACCCACGTACGGGCACGTCCTAGTGTTCTAAATTTCAGCATCGTCTGTTTATGCATTCTTGAGTTTTATTCAGAAAACCCTCAAAATCACGTTGGTGTCTGTCTGTCCGACCGTCCGCCCAAAATGTGTTGGCGCTCATATCTCAAGGATTATACATTGAAACTAGCTGAAACTTGGAATATACATTGGCCAATCGGTCTAGTTAATGGCTTTCAAAACAAATTCCACATATGTCCCATAGTTCTTGCTTTAAAATTAAATATATATACATAAATTAATAAATAAAAATATGATGTGCAAATGGATGCAAATCCTGTGCACAGTGGTAGTTGGTAGTCCCAGTTCTCTGGATGCAAATCCTGTGTACAGTGGTAGTTGGTAGTCCCAGTTCTCTTGATGCAAATCCTGTGTACAGTGGTGGTTGGTAGTCCCAATTCTGTGTGCAGTGGTGGTTGGTAGTCCCAGTTCTCTTGATACAAATCCTGTGTGCGGCGGTGGTTGGTCGTCCCAGTTCTCTTGATACAAATCCTGTGTGCAGTGGTGGTTGGTAGTCCCAGTTCTCTTGATACAAATCCTGTGTACAGTGGTGGTTGGTAGTCCCAGTTCTCTTGATACAAATCCTGTGTACAGTGGTGGTTGGTAGTCCAGTTCTCTTGATACAAATCCTGTGTACAGCGGTGATTGTAGTCCCAGTTCTCTGGATACAAATCCTGTGTGCAGTGGTGGTTGGTAGTCCCAGTTCTCTGGATGCAAATCCTGTGTACAGTGGTGGTTGGTAGTCCCAGTTCTCTTGATGCGCGTCAAATTGATTTTCTGGGACTTTCTTGAAATGATTCATACATTTGTTCAATGTCTGCTGTACTTGTGTTTGGTCGGTCGGTACTTTTCTGTTTCTGACAACTTCCAGTCTCCTTTAACCTCTTGTACCAATCTCTGATACTAGTGTGTGATGGCGGATTCCTTCCATACCTTGTACGGAAATCAAGCTGAACTTGCGTGTCGGATCTCTTCTCGGTGAACCATCCGACACACTGAACTTTCTCCTGTGGCGTCTTTGATTGAAAGCCAACTAATCCGTGAAATAATATGGAATCTTTCGATGATATAAATTTCCACAGGATAAATATAATGTAAACAACAAGAGTTGATTGTCATGAGAGCATTTTCCATTTGTTTATCAACAAGCATAAATGTGAAGCCTGTGTTTTGGAGACTTTAACGGATTACTTCAGTTATATTATCTGGCCGTTTTTCTTGTGACAACTTCAGATAAAATATGTTTATATTTTCCAAAACTGATCAGTGTTTCTCTGCAGCGAGCATTATATTAGATCACTGTAATTTCTTTCCGTCCC
Organism: Myxine glutinosa; assembly: GCF_964187855.1. Taxonomy (NCBI): domain Eukaryota; kingdom Metazoa; phylum Chordata; class Myxini; order Myxiniformes; family Myxinidae; genus Myxine; species Myxine glutinosa. The sequence goes on along the minus strand of NC_136267.1, from coordinate 188,163,776 downwards.
AAAGCTTTTGTGTTGAACAAGTACGAAAGTCGGGTAATGTCAGTTATTAACCTATTGCATTTGCATTTTCATGCCACGGTGGGTGAATCCAATTCTACATTTCAAATTGTAGATGAGAGACGCAAATAACGGCCTAGAAAATGACTGTTTGCTTTGCGTTTATTGCTCACTTCATAAATCGCATTGCAATTCATTGTGAGGACACCGACGTGGAACTAATTGCAGCATTGCGTAGGACGACGCAGCAATCACTGCCTGTTCAATCCGGCTGAGTATTCCTGGGACCATTCGAACGAGATGTTACAGCACACTGCAGCGGTTCCACACAATGGGATCTCTTTAACAACTCGGTCTTTCATTCGATATCCTACAACATGAAATCACTTCAACATTTATCGGCCACCCCCACCCCACCTCTCTATCCGAAATGTCCACCTCCACCAGTCAGACATACCATCGAGAGGAATATACGAGATGTTTATTTGATCACTACCAGGAGCCCATAGTTAAAATACCACAATATAAAAAAAAAGAAAAAAAGGAAGTATTGTATTCTTGCACTGGAGCTCAAAATGGGAGGTATTTATAAATAGCAAAGAAAAAAAAAGAATTTCAAGAGCAATCGAGGTCATGGTCTGTTACCTACACACCACCCAGTTTCAATTTTATGTCGATTGAAAAAAATTACAAACTTCTCGTAGATTTGGATTAATTTGAAGCAACGTTTACTTAGTAATTTTTTTTCTCTCTGAGAAGCGTTTCTGCATTTCTCTGTGGGGCAGACAGGCAAACAGCATAAGTTTAATATGAATCTTTGTGGGTATGTATATGTGTATGTATATATATATATATATATATATATATATATACCAATACCTGTACCTATACCGAAATATACCAAAAACCTGCACCTATACCTATATATACACCAATACCTGTACCTATATATACCAATACCTGTACCTATATATACCAATACCTGTACCTATACCTATACATACCAATACCTGTATATACCAATACCTATACCTATATATACCAATACCTGTACCTATACCTATCTATACCAAAACCTGCACCTATACCTATATATACACCAATACCTGTACCTATACATACCAATACCTGTACCTATATATACCAATACCTGTACCTATACCTATACCTATCTTTACCAATACCTGTACCGATACCTATATATACCAATACCTGTACGTATATATACCAATACCTGTACCTATACCTATTTATACCAATACCTGTACCTATACCGATATATACCTATATATATATATATATATGTGTCACTATGCGACCTTCATATCATCAGTGGAGAACCGCCAGCAAGGTGTCCCATACAGCTGCTGCTGCACCTTGCTGGGAGCGATACGCACCGCCTGCCACGCGGTGACGTTATCTCTGGTATCCACTCATCATATGGAGTCGACCTGGTTGCGGTTGGGAGTTACTAATAATGGTATCTGTAATCTGGTTCTCCAACCTAATGAGCGGACAACATGACGTCATCGCCATGCACGTCCGCCTTGCCTGCAAAGTTCCAGAGGAACCATCTAGCAGTGCGTCATTACGGATTATAAATACAGATACTGTCACAAGTGCATGCAAAACTCACAGTTACCGACCTGGTTTCGCCCTTGTTGGGGCTTGGGGAAAGCTTGTTGGGGAACCCCTTGTTGGGGAAACCAGGTCGGTAACTGTGAGTTTTGCATGCACTTGTGACAGTATCTGTATTTATAATCCGTAATGACGCACTGCTAGATGGTTCCTCTGGAACTTTGCAGGCAAGGCGGACGTGCATGGCGATGACGTCATGTTGTCCGCTCATTAGGTTGGAGAACCAGATTACAGATACTATATATATATATATATATATATATATATATATATATATATATATATATATATATATCTGTGCAGTGTCTGTCTGGTGTTGTGTTGTCACTGATAGTCCTTGAGCCAACCGGCCATTTTTTGAAGTGAATGCTCCGGGGGGGGGAGTAATTCTCATTATGATTTTCCATTAGACCAATGTCTCAAGTGTCAGAAAAGGTGTGATGGACATCTGAGAACGGTAGCTTAGTGCCCGATGGACGCCATCTTTGAAACCACCCAGCTCGAAAATGCCCATTTGGTGGGGTACATTGTTGCACGTGTATCTGGACTTCTATACTAGCTATCGATGTGCGGTTGACGACTAAATATACGTCCGATGTGTACCGTCTAAATAAAAAATAATATGAAGCATTTTGTTTTAGATTAATTATTATAAAAATCAATTATCGAAAAATAATCATATATTTTTCAATATTTTATTATTAGACTTGTACTTTTTTTAGTGAAACAACACTGGTATGATTTTCCAAATTATGCATTGTGCTACACCGTTTATCTGTCTATAAAAATAACTCAAAAACTAAAACATATCATCCACCACGAGTGTACACAAAAAATATATGAAAAGGCATGCACTTTCCACAAACCGAAACTATGTCAGTTGGAATTTCCCGCCGATAATCAACCCACAGAACCCAGTGCCGAAAGTGACGTCAGTCTATTCTATATCTATATTCTATATTCTATATCTCAGTCTGAGATTTGTTGCGGTGACCTGATTAATTTCTGAGGGGGGGGGGGGGGGTGGGTGGCTTAAGAACTAAAAGTGAACATGTTAGATGGCGCCACATACAACTCTATTATAGAGTTGTATTGTGGCGCCATCTAACATGTTCACTGACTTGGATGAGTATGTCTATGTAAGCTGGCGAGCTTTTCGGATATCGGAGTAATCTAACGTCAGTCTTTTTGTTCTTTCAGCTGAGATGGCCGGTGTCGAGGCGAAACGGGCGAAGATTGAACCTGAGTCCGGAACGTGCATCCTGTGCAGCAAGAAGTCGCCACTCTCTGAACTAAGCAAGGCAGCGGGCAACAGTTCTTGGAAGACATTGTGTGACGCAGCCGCAGTTAGAAACTTTTATCCAATTCTAAAGCTAGTCCAAGAAGGCGCAGTTGAACTTCCTAATATTCCAATATTATACCATAGGGCTTGTAGATCAGACTTCACTCACAAAAACCACCTAGCTACTTTGACCAATGCAGCTAGAAGTTCTTCAGTTGATACTGGCGATGCGGTGCGACGGCGATCATCACGGGAAGAGACAGGATCAACTTCAACGGTCTACGATGATAAATGCATTTTTTGCCAGCGTGCTTCAAAATTCATAAAAGGCAGTCGTACCCGTGAAACAGTTGTCTTGGCTGTTGAACTTCGAGCAGATAAGACAATAAGAGATGCTGCGACAGCTCGCAATGATGAGAGAGTTTTGGCATTGACTACACGAGATATGGTTGCAGCTGAGGCTCACTACCACTTCTCCTGCTATAGAAACTACACACGGCCCCAAAAACCTCAAGTAGAAACTGACATTGAAGATAATATCGAGAAAAAAGAAATGATACGATGTATATTCAATTTCATTCGCACTGACTTGTTCTTGAACCCGAGGATTGTTCCAATAGTTGATGTTGCAACAGATATCCTGTCTTCAGATACATTTTCAGTTGATGTTCGTGACTCCATCAAGAAGAATCTGCAGCGCACATTACAAAGAGAGTTTGGAGAATCGCTCATCTTCTTCAATGTGAAACACCGTGTATACTTGATGCCCGATAATCTGACAAAGCGAGAGATTGCTGCAGAGTGCGTAAACCTGAAAGCAGAAGTGAAAGCATTTGAACGAACGGACCGTGAAAGTAACATTGTGCGTGCAGCTACTTCACTGCGACACCAGATCAAAGATGCTCATTACAATGAACGTTGGCCGCCTCAGCCAGCAGAACTCACTTCAGATTACGTGAAGATACCAGATTCTCTTCGTGTATTTCTGCATACTTTGATTTGCGGGAGTGGGGGTAGCTCTGCGCATGCCGACACACTGGTATGGTCGATGGCTCAAGATATCATCAATGCTGTACACCGGGGTACCATCAGAACATCGAAGCATGTCCTACTTCCGTGGGTCATGAAAACGCTCACCGGTAATACAGAGGTCATCAGAATATTGAATCGACTCGGGCACGGATGTTCGTACACAGTTCTGGAAGAAATCGAGACAGCGCTATGCATAGACAAATTAGCAAGTGTGGAGAAAGATACAGTACCACTTCCGTCACATGTGCACCCTTCGGTCCCGACTGTATTAGCATTCGATAACATCGACAGGCTAGAGGAATCGCTGAGTGGTGGCGGAACATCGCATCGCGTCAACGGTATCATCGTCCAACCGAAGTCGCAGTCGTGTTTGCCGCCCCAACCTCCATCGGCAGTATCCAAAGCAGATAAGAAGCGATCTATCCCGTCATCCAGCGATTTAGTTCCAATATACAGCGGTGGGAAACGAGAGGGCCCACCTGCAATCAAGCCTGCAGATCTTTCTGACACTCTTGCAGGCGCAACATCCCTTGCGCAGCGCCGAAATCACGTATGGATTATGACTCGCATGCTGGAACCATGCGACCAGACAATCAGTTCGTGGACTGGTTTCAACATCATGACTAGAGATCGTGTTCAGGTGACGGAAGATGTAGTTGGCTACCTGCCGACTATAAACGCGCCTGCCACAGATATGGCAACAGTGCAAGAAATCCTCAGAGAAGCTCTGAACATCATGTCATCACTTCAGCTTGAGCGTATACCGGTGGTGCTAGACCAGGCACTATTTGCTAAGGCGACCGAAATAGCATGGAAAGATGTCGATCGATATGGAAGAATCGTGCTCATGATGGGGAACTTCCATACCATCTGTAACTTCATGTCGAGCATTGGGAAAATGTTTGGAGATGCAGGCCTTCGGGATGTAGCTGTTGAGTCAGGAGTAATCGCTGAAGGTTCCATCAACAGGGTTCTGGAAGGCAAGCAATACAACCGTGCTGTGCGACTCCACAAGTTGATGTACGAGGCACTAATGCGCATCATTTGGAAGGGCTTCCAGGTGTGGATAGAAAGCAATCATCCTGACAAGGAACCCCAGATTCGAAGCACTGACCTCAAAATTCGCAGCATCAAGGAGGATGTTTGCCACGAGACTCTCGCTGCTGCTCTCGATGATGATTCATGTGTACAGAGCTTTGACATGTTCGCGAAATACCTACATTTTCTGCGAACCAAACATGGAGACCTGGCTCGCTTCTGGATGATGTATATTGATATGGTAGAGACCCTGCTGGGGTTGATTCGTGCGGATAGAGAAGGCGACTGGATGCTTCACTTGGCTTGTGTCAGAAGAGTGATCCCTTGGTGTTTCGCAATGAACAAGGTGAACTATGCTAGATATCTACCAGTGTACTATGCACAGATGACGCAACTCCACGAAACATGCCCCGAGTTGTACAGGCATTTCAATCAAGGCTACTTCTCCGTACAGCTTAGACCAGGGAATCCATTTGCCAGAATCACTGTTGATCAGACAACAGAAGAAACAGTAAACAAAGATACACAAACAGCTGGCGGAACACAGGTTTTAGTCTTCGACAAGGGGCTGTGTCACGATACTATCTAACTGCAGAAAATCGGGCTACTGCACTGAGGCAACTACGAGAAACTATCCTTGTGAATGGCAGCGACACATCTCACGCCAAGCACCCTGACTTGTCTACTTCTCGCATCAAACGTGATGAGTCTGGCGTCACAGCTATCTGTGATCTACTGGAAAATGACTGGACCAATCCATTCGCCGATGATCCGTCATGTCTTCTCAGTATATCTACCGGAGCGGCTGCGAGGGAGGACGTTTCTAATGACCTACTCAACACCCTGCAAAAGGGGGAAGCGGCGTATCAAAGCTTCCAGAAACGTCTTGAAGAGGGAACAGGCTTTCATGACACATTGAACAAGCTAAACTTGAAGACCTTTGGTAAGATCAAGCAGAAAGTTGTGAAGGGCACAAACAAGGAGATCGTCCTGAGAGCTGACAGACAACTGTTTGCCACCATGATACTCATCGCCAAGACAAGGAACCTCGACATGCAACTTGTCCTTTGTCACCCACTAGGGCCGTTACCATGGTCTTTGGCAAACGTTGATGGGTCAATGAAAAAAACGAACAAAGCTGCACTTGCGAAACACATGGAAGGTCTTGTGGAACCAGCCGAGAACGTTGACAAGCGAAGTGCAACAATAATTGATGCGATGGCTCTCATACAAAAGATGCATGGCGAGAACGACACGTTCGAAGAACTATCTGACCGCATCCTTGCTGCAGCGCTTCACGCTGGTCAAGGCAGTGAGCGCATCGATGTTGTCTTTGACACATACACAGAAGAATCCATCAAAGCAGCTGAGCGTGTGAACCGCGGTTCAAATGAAGGCATCAGTTTCAGCGAGATCAGACCCGCACACAAAATCATGAACTGGCGGCGTCTCCTTGCTTGCAGCCAGACAAAGGAGAAACTGGTTGTGTTTCTGGCGGAGTCGTGGAAACATGAAACAAATCGCGAAAAGCTAGGCAACAGAACACTGTATGTCACCTGTGGTGAAAAATGTCTGGTACTGACCCGCGATAGGTGGAAGTTGGTGCAAGCACTCGAATGTAGCCACGAGGAAGCAGACACGCGTATGTTTCTCCACGCAAAGCACGCCGCTACCCACTACAAGACGATCATCTTAGTGGCAGATGACACCGACGTTCTGATCATCAGTCTTCATCTCAGCAGAACCATCGATAGTCAGCTCTTCATCAGACGAGGAACAAAGGTTCGAGTCAGAATGATCGACGTTGGAAAGTTGGCTGCGGTATTGGGGTCTGGAGTTTGCAGTGCATTGCCAGGGCTTCATGCATGGAGCGGGTGTGACACTGTGAGTGCTCTGGCTAGCCAAGGAAAGATAAAGGCTTTGAAGCTTGTGCAAGCGAATGAGCTGTATCTTCAAGCATTCACAGATCTGGGATCTTCGTGGAATGTACCAACAGACGTCTTCAATAGCATTCAGGCCTTCACGTGTCAGCTGTACGCCAAGAACACGAAGATCGTCGGTGTTAATTCGCTCCGTTATCACATGTTCTGTGCAAAGAAGGGCCAGATCGAATCTGGACAATTGCCGCCTTGTGAAGACTCCTTGATGCAGCATACGCTTAGGGCCAACTATCAGGCGGCTATCTGGCGACGCAGCCTTGAAAACCTACCAGACGTCCCAACACCATCAGCAGGACATGGTTGGGAACTCGATGATGGCGGTTCGCTCACAATCCGATGGATGGCGGGTCTACCAGCTCCAGATGTCGTCTTGAATCTCATCTCATGCACATGCAGAAGGACGTGTCGACCGTCAGATTGCTCCTGCATACTGAATGGGTTGAAGTGCACTGTTGTGTGTAAGCTGCAGGGATGCTCCAACATGGTGCAGGATGATGCTATCGTGGCTCAGGATGCCAATGACTCTGATGGCGACTCTGATGATTAACTTTGTGTGCACTGTATATTGTATAGCATATGTTGTTCTCTATTATAATGCAGGCCAAATTGCCTGAAAATCTTTATAGACAGATAAACGGTTTAGCAAAATGTATAATTTGGAAGATCATACCGGTGTTATTTGACTAAAACATGACATGTTCAATGATACCTCCGCTTGCTTATTAGGAATATACATCGTATGGTGTTAAAATCAGCTCCATACGTCTTTCCAAACTCTAGTAATGAATAATTAATATAATTGGCGGCCATTTTGAAATCCAAGATGGCCACCAAAGTGCAGATTTCCTATGTAACAATTTCCGCCTGCTTATTAGATATCGTATGGTGTTAAAATCCTCTCCGTACGACATTCCTAACTTGCATTATCGTCAGAATAGATAATGCCAGCGGCGGCCTAAGTCATTTTATGCCTCTTTACATTTATTTGTTGTAAACTCGTGGTGGATGATATGTTTTAGTTTTTGAGTTATTTTTATAGACAGATAAACGGTGTAGCACAATGCATAATTTGGAAAATCATACCAGTGTTGTTTCACTAAAAAAAGTACAAGTCTAATAATAAAATATTGAAAAATATATGATTTTTTTTCGATAATTGATTTTTATAATAATTAATCTAAAACAAAATGCTTCATATTATTTTTTATTTAGACGGTACACATCGGACGTATATTTAGTCGTCAACCGCACATCGATAGCTAGTATAGAAGTCCAGATACACGTGCAACAATGTACCCCACCAAATGGGCATTTTCGAGCTGGGTGGTTTCAAAGATGGCGTCCATCCGGGCACTAAGCTACCGTTCTCAGATGTCCATCACACCTTTTCTGACACTTGAGACATTGGTCTAATGGAAAATCATAATGAGAATTACTCCCCCTGCCGGAGCATTACTTTTGGTCTGGCTCAAGGACTATGAACTACTCCCTCAAACGTTTGTGAAATCCACCAAACGTCTGGTATGCACCGATCTCCCCCGTGTGTGTCCTCAGGGTATTTTTTTTTGAAAAATTTTGAATATATATTTTTTTGGGGGCGGGGAGTTTTACATAAATCTTCAACTTCAATTGTTTATAAAATGTGATATCACGTATATTGCAAATATATTTGTGCAAAATAATTTTTGTATTACGATTGGTGTAAACTATGACAAAACAGCAACTCGGGTACAGTCATCCATCTATATATCTACATATCTGAGCAGTGTCTGTGTTGTCACTGAACTACTCTCTCAAACTTTTGTTTCCATGGTTGTGAAGTGTTATTAATAACGTTGTGGTGGTTTTGAATCACGTGGTGGTGAGGTATTTTGAATTACGTGGTGGTGAGGTGTTTTGAATTATGTGGTGGTGAGGTGTTTTGAATTAAGTGGCGGTGAGGTGTTTTTAAATCACATGGTGGTGAGGTGTTTTGAATTACGTGGTGGTGAGGTGTTTTGAATTATGTGGTGGTGAGGTGTTTTGAATTAAGTGGCGGTGAGGTATTTTGAATTACGTGGTGGTGAGGTGTTTTTAAATCACATGGTGGTGAGGTGTTTTGAATTACGTGGTGGTGAGGTGTTTTGAATTATGTGGTGGTGAGGTGTTTTGAATTAAGTGGCGGTGAGGTATTTTGAATTATGTGGTGGTGAGGTGTTTTTAAATCACATGGTGGTGAGGTGTTTTGAATTACGTGGTGGTGAGGTGTTTTGAATTATGTGGTGGTGAGGTGTTTTGAATTAAGTGGCGGTGAGGTATTTTGAATTACGTGGTGGTGAGGTGTTTTGAATTACGTGGTGGTGAGGTTTTGAATTACGTGGTGGTGAGGTGTTTTGAATTTTGAGGTGGTGAGGTGTTTTGAATTACATGGTGGTGAGGTGTTTTGAATTACATGGTGGTGAGGTGTTTTGAATTACGTGGTGGTGAAGTGTTTTCAATTTCGTGGTGGTGGGGTTTTGAATTTCCTGGTGGTGAGGTGTTTTGAATTATTTCGTGGTGGTGAGGTGTTTTGAATTATTTCGTGGTGGTGAGGTGTTTTGAATTATTTCGTGGTGGTGAGGTGTTTTGAATTATTTCGTGGTGGTGAGGTGTTTTGAATTATTTCGTGGTGGTGAGGTGTTTTGAATTATTTCGTGGTGGTGAGGTGTTTTGAATTATTTCGTGGTGGTGAGGTGTTTTGAATTATTTCATGGTGGTGAGGTGTTTTGAATTATTTCGTGGTGGTGAGGTGTTTTGAATTATTTCGTGGTGGTGAGGTGTTTTGAATTATTTCGTGGTGGTGAGGTGTTTTGAATTATTTCGTGGTGGTGAGGTGTTTTGAATTATTTCGTGGTGGTGAGGTGTTTTGAATTATTTCGTGGTGGTGAGGTGTTTTGAATTATTTCGTGGTGGTGAGGTGTTTTGAATTATTTCGTGGTGGTGAGGTGTTTTGAATTATTTCGTGGTGGTGAGGTGTTTTGAATTATTTCGTGGTGGTGAGGTGTTTTGAATTATTTCGTGGTGGTGAGGTGTTTTGAATTATTTCGTGGTGGTGTGGTGTTTTGAATTATTTTGTGGTGGTGAGGTGTTTTGAATTATTTCGTGGTGGTGAGGTGTTTTGAATTATTTCATGGTGGTGAGGTGTTTTGAATTATTTCGTGGTGGTGTGGTGTTTTGAATTATTTTGTGGTGGTGAGGTGTTTTGAATTACTACATGGTGGTGAGGTGTTTTGAATTATTTCGTGGTGGTGAGGTGTTTTGAATTATTTCATGGTGGTGAGGTGTTTTGAATTATTTCGTGGTGGTGTGGTGTTTTGAATTATTTTGTGGTAGTGAGGTGTTTTGAATTATTTCGTGGTGGTGAGGTGTTTTGAATTATTTCATGGTGGTGAGGTGTTTTGAATTATTTCGTGGTGGTGTGGTGTTTTGAATTATTTTGTGGTGGTGAGGTGTTTTGAATTACTACATGGTGGTGAGGTGTTTTGAATTATTTCGTGGTGGTGAGGTGTTTTGAATTATTTCATGGTGGTGAGGTGTTTTGAATTATTTCGTGGTGGTGTGGTGTTTTGAATTATTTTGTGGTGGTGAGGTGTTTTGAATTACTACATGGTGGTGAGGTGTTTTGAATTATTTCGTGGTGGTGAGGTGTTTTGAATTATTTCGTGGTGGTGAGGTGTTTTGAATTATTTCGTGGTGGTGTGGTGTTTTGAATTATTTTGTGGTGGTGAGGTGTTTTGAATTATTTCGTGGTGGTGAGGTGTTTTGAATTATTTCATGGTGGTGAGGTGTTTTGAATTATTTCGTGGTGGTGTGGTGTTTTGAATTATTTCGTGGTGGTGTGGTGTTTTGAATTATTTTGTGGTGGTGAGGTGCTTTGAATTATTTCGTGGTGGTGTGGTGTTTTGAATTATTTCGTGGTGGTGTGGTGTTTTGAATTATTTTGTGGTGGTGAGGTGTTTTGAATTACTACATGGTGGTGTGGTGTTTTGAATTATTTTGTGGTGGTGAGGTGTTTTGAATTATTTCGTGGTGGTGAGGTGTTTTGAATTATTTCGTGGTGGTGTGGTATTTTGAATTATTTTGTGGTGGTGAGGTGTTTTGAATTATTTCGTGGTGGTGAGGTGTTTTGAATTATTTCGTGGTGGTGAGGTGTTTTGAATTACTACATGGTGGTGAGGTGTTTTGAATTATTTCGTGGTGGTGTGGTGTTTTGAATTATTTTGTGGTGGTGAGGTGTTTTGAATTACTACATGGTGGTGTGGTGTTTTGAATTATTTCGTGGTGGTGTGGTGTTTTGAATTATTTCATGGTGGTGAGGTGTTTTGAATTATTTCGTGGTGGTGAGGTGTTTTGAATTATTTTGTGGTGGTGAGGTGTTTTGAATTACTACATGGTGGTGTGGTGTTTTGAATTATTTCGTGGTGGTGAGGTGTTTTGAATTATTTCGTGGTGGTGAGGTGTTTTGAATTATTTTGTGGTGGTGTGGTGTTTTGAATTACTACATGGTGGTGTGGTGTTTTGAATTATTTCGTGGTGGTGAGGTGTTTTGAATTATTTCGTGGTGGTGAGGTGTTTTGAATTATTTCGTGGTGGTGAGGTGTTTTGAATTACTACATGGTGGTGAGGTGTTTTGAATTATTTCGTGGTGGTGAGGTGTTTTGAATTATTTCGTGGTGGTGAGGTGTTTTGAATTATTTCGTGGTGGTGAGGTGTTTTGAATTATTTCGTGGTGGTGTGGTGTTTTGAATTATTTTGTGGTGGTGAGGTGTTTTGAATTATTTCGTGGTGGTGAGGTGTTTTGAATTATTTCATGGTGGTGAGGTGTTTTGAATTATTTCGTGGTGGTGTGGTGTTTTGAATTATTTCGTGGTGGTGTGGTGTTTTGAATTATTTTGTGGTGGTGAGGTGTTTTGAATTACTACATGGTGGTGTGGTGTTTTGAATTATTTTGTGGTGGTGAGGTGTTTTGAATTATTTCGTGGTGGTGTGGTGTTTTGAATTATTTCGTGGTGGTGAGGTGTTTTGAATTATTTCGTGGTGGTGTGGTGTTTTGAATTATTTTGTGGTGGTGAGGTGTTTTGAATTATTTCGTGGTGGTGAGGTGTTTTGAATTATTTCATGGTGGTGAGGTGTTTTGAATTATTTTGTGGTGGTGTGGTGTTTTGAATTATTTTGTGGTGGTGAGGTGTTTTGAATTACTACATGGTGGTGTGGTGTTTTGAATTATTTCGTGGTGGTGAGGTGTTTTGAATTATTTCGTGGTGGTGAGGTGTTTTGAATTACTACATGGTGGTGTGGTGTTTTGAATTATTTTGTGGTGGTGTGGTGTTTTGAATTATTTCGTGGTGGTGTGGTGTTTTGAATTATTTCATGGTGGTGAGGTGTTTTGAATTACTACATGGTGGTGTGGTGTTTTGACTTATTTTGTGGTGGTGAGGTGTTTTGAATTATTTCGTGGTGGTGAGGTGTTTTGAATTATTTCGTGGTGGTGTGGTGTTTTGACTTATTTTGTGGTGGTGAGGTGTTTTGAATTATTTCGTGGTGGTGTGGTGTTTTGAATTATTTCAAGGTGGTGAGGTGTTTTGAATTACTACATGGTGGTGTGGTGTTTTGAATTATTTCGTGGTGGTGAGGTGTTTTGAATTATTTCCTGGTGGTGTGGTGTTTTGAATTATTTCGTGGTGGTGTGGTGTTTTGAATTATTTCATGGTGGTGAGGTGTTTTGAATTACTACATGGTGGTGTGGTGTTTTGAATTATTTCGTGGTGGTGAGGTGTTTTGAATTATTTCATGGTGGTGAGGTGTTTTGAATTATTTCGTGGTGGTGAGGTGTTTTGAATTATTTTGTGGTGGTGAGGTGTTTTGAATTATTTCATGGTGGTGAGGTGTTTTGAATTATTTCGTGGTGGTGTGGTGTTTTGAATTATTTTGTGGTGGTGAGGTGTTTTGAATTACTACGTGGTGGTGTGGTGTTTTGAATTATTTCGTGGTGGTGAGGTGTTTTGAATTATTTCATGGTGGTGAGGTGTTTTGAATTATTTCGTGGTGGTGAGGTGTTTTGAATTATTTCATGGTGGTGAGGTGTTTTGAATTATTTCGTGGTGGTGTGGTGTTTTGAATTATTTCATGGTGGTGAGGTGTTTTGAATTATTTCGTGGTGGTGTGGTGTTTTGAATTATTTTGTGGTGGTGAGGTGTTTTGAATTATTTCATGGTGGTGAGGTGTTTTGAATTATTTCGTGGTGGTGTGGTGTTTTGAATTATTTTGTGGTGGTGAGGTGTTTTGAATTACTACGTGGTGGTGTGGTGTTTTGAATTATTTCGTGGTGGTGTGGTGTTTTGAATTATTTCATGGTGGTGAGGTGTTTTGAATTATTTCATGGTGGTGAGGTGTTTTGAATTATTTCGTGGTGGTGAGGTGTTTTGAATTATTTCGTGGTGGTGAGGTGTTTTGAATTATTTCGTGGTGGTGAGGTGTTTTGAATTATTTCGTGGTGGTGTGGTGTTTTGAATTATTTCATGGTGGTGAGGTGTTTTGAATTATTTCGTGGTGGTGTGGTGTTTTGAATTATTTCGTGGTGGTGAGGTGTTTTGAATTATTTCGTGGTGGTGTGGTGTTTTGAATTATTTCGTGGTGGTGTGGTGTTTTGAATTATTTCGTGGTGGTGTGGTGTTTTGAATTATTTCGTGGTGGTGAGGTGTTTTGAATTATTTCGTGGTGGTGTGGTGTTTTGAATTATTTCGTGGTGGTGTGGTGTTTTGAATTATTTCGTGGTGGTGAGGTGTTTTGAATTATTTCGTGGTGGTGAGGTGTTTTGAATCTTGTGGTGGTGAGGTGTAATCGTCCCAAACTTCCAGTCTGCACCTACCCCTCCCGTATGTATGTGCTGAGGGGTTCTTTTGTTGAATTTTTATATATTTTTCAACTTAAATTGCTTTAAAAATGTAACTATTGTGACTCGGCACAATTTGCGTGCCTCACCACACGTCGTTTCAGAGGGATAGGCATCTTTGACCATTTTGATGTCTTTTGGGTCTTCAGGGTCTTTTGGGTCTTCGGGGTATTTTGGGTCTTCGGTGTCTTCATGGGCTTTTGGTTCCTCTGGGTCTTTAAGGGTCATTGGGGTCTTCAGGGTGTTTTGGTTCTTCAGGGTGTTTTGGGTCTTCGGGGTCTTTTGGGTCTTCGGGGTCTTTTGGATCCTCTGGGCCTTTAAGGGTATTTTGGGTCTTTGGGGCATTTTGGGTTTTTGGGGTCTTTGGGGTGTTCGGGGTATTTTGGGTCTTCGGTGTTTTCAGTGGCTTTTGGATCTTAAGGATCTTTTGGTTACTCTGGGTCTTTAAAGGTCTTTGGGTCTTTTTATTTTTATTTTTTGTATACAAGATTGAGGCTCGTGCAAGAGCCAATATCAATCACAATAAATAAATAAATACATAAATTTTTAAAACCGGACACATAAAACATACAATAAAGAGAGCGGGAGACAAGATGGGGAGAGAGAGGGAAGCACACAAGTACAACAGCAGAGAACAGGGACAACGGAAGTTCTGTGGGAGGGAGAGGGCTTGGGGGGAGGAGGCATGGGAAGGCGGGGGAGGGGCGGTGGGATAGCTATAAAACACATGGACACTGCTGGGACTTCCAGGAGAGAAGTCGGTATTTCAGAAAAGTGGATCTGGGGTGAATTAACGGGGGTAGAGGAGATCATGGTTTTGGATGGGGGAAGATAAGAGATGGTGGTGAACAGCTGTTTCAAAGATCTGGAGGGAGGAGTGGGATTGAAGAGAGTGAGGGAGTTTGTTCCAGAGGTGGGAGAAAAGAGGAATGAAAGAGTGAAGGTGAATAAAGAGTCTTGATTTTGGCAATTTCACCAGAAGAGGGTTGCTGGCAGTTCTTGTGCGACCTGCAGGAATATTTGGGGGACAGAGCACAGTTAGAGCTGGGGGAGCTAGGCCGGTGAGGAGTCGGTAGAAGACAGAAAGACCACCAACCTGCCTGCGGTGAGTAAGTGAAAGGCCTTCACAATCGGCTTCATCGTGGGAGATTCCAATGATTCTGAAAGCTCTGGTTTCAACCGCGTGCCGAGCCAGGTGTGAGGCAGGAGCACCAGCCCAGAGGGCAGAACAGTATTCCATTGAGCTGCGGATGAAAGCCTTGTATGTGGTGAGGAGCTCAGGTGTGCCAAGGAAGGACTTCGCACGAATTACGTGGTGGTGCCCAGTCGGCGACTGGCTTTGGAGGCCAGATTGGAAATGTGGTTTTCCCAGGAAAGATCATGGCAGATAGTGAGACCCAAAAGCTTGAGTGACAGAACTTCTTGGAGAGGATTGTTGAGAAAGTAGATGGGAGGGTTGTCCAGATGGTCTTTTCGGAGAGACATAGTAAAAGTGTGAGATTTGTCAGAATTGAAAGACATGTTCCACTTGTTTGCCCAGTCTGTGATTTTGTCCAGGTCTGCGGAGAGTGAGGAGGCTGCAGACTGCCGATCTGAGGGATGAGGAATGGAGCGGCAGAGAGTGGTCATCAGCAAAGAGATAGAGAGGATTTTCCAGAGAGTCGGAGAGATCATTGATGAAGACCAGAAAAAGCACAGGGTCTCCGGGGCCATTTGGGTCTTCAGGGTTTTTTTGAGCCTCAGGGCCTTCAATGGTATTGTGGGTCTTTGGGGGTGTTTTGGGTCTTTGGGATCTTTTGGGTCTTTCAGGGTATTTTGGGTCTTCAGAGGTCTTGCTGGTATTCAGGGTCTTGGGGGACTTAAAGGGTCATCAAAGGTCTGAGGGGTCTCAGCAATCTAAACGTAATTAAGAGGGTGTTAATTTTATTTGAAGAAGAAGAAGACGTTTAGGTCACATATAAACGTGCATACAAACAAACAGACAAATATAACCATATACGGTTGCTCTATTATAATAAGTTATCACAAACACTACAAATCCTCAGCTAAAACAAGTCTGTTCCTCTGCAACGATGCATTGTGAGGCGAGCGTAGCGCGCCGAGCTAGTATAAACAGTGCATTCAGAAAGTATTCAGACCCCTTCACTTTTTTCACATTTCGTTATGTTGCAGCCTTATGCTGAAATCGTTTAAATTCATTTTTTCCCTCATCAATCTACACTCAATACCCCATAATGACAAAGACAAAACAGGCTTTTAGAAAGTTTTGCAAAGTTATTAAAAAGAAAAAACTGAAATATCACATTGACATAAGTATTCAGACCCTTTGCTATGACACTTGAAATTTAGCTCAGGTGCCTCCCATTTCTCTTGATCATCTTTGAGATGTTTCTACACCTTGACTGGAGTCCACCTGTGGTAAATTCAATTGATTGGACATGATTTGGAAAGGCACACACCTGTCTCTATAAGGTCTCACGGCTGACAATGCATATCGGAGCAAAAACCAAGCCATGCGGTCGAAGGAACTGCCTGCAGACCTCAGAGACAGGATTGTGTCGAGGCACAGATCTGGGGAAGCCTACAAAAAAATTTTTGCTGCATTGAAGGTTCCCAAGAGCACAGTGGCCTCCATAATTCTTAAATGGAAGAAGTTTGGACCATCTACAAAAACAGGACCAAAGGAGGAGTGTTTGGTGAGCAGAGCGTGGTGCCAGACCGTATCGAAGGCACGTGATCTGTCGAGGGAGACAGCTCTAATTTCCTGTTTGGCATTGAGGACCTCCATCCATTGTTGAGATAGCAGAAGCAGCATGTCCAGAGTAGAGTGACCTGGTCTGAAACCAAATTGATGATCAGAGATCAAGCCATTGGAGAAGAGAATAGATTTCATATCCGAAGCAATGATGGATTCCATGACTTTGCTGATAATTGGGAGAAGGCTGATTGGTCTGTCGTTGCTAGGATCTGTTTTTGCACCTTTTTTGTGCAAAGCGGTGATGTTGGCTGATTTCCAAGCAGATGGCAGTTGACCTTGAGCAAAAGAGAGGGTGAAGAGAACAGAGAGAGGGAGAGAAAGAGCGGAAGAACAGGATTTTAGGACCCGTGGGCTGATGCCGTCAGGTCCAGTTGCAGAATCAGAGTCGAGGGTTGACAGAAACTTTTCCACCTTGTCAGGAGGAAAGGACACGGAGTCCAGGAGCAGCTGGGTACGACTGGGTACGGTGGGTACAGAGAGGGATGGGTTTGGGACACAAGATTTAGAGGCAAACACAGAGTTGAGGCATTAAGCTTTTTCACGTGCGGAGTCAGCCGTGTGGCCGTTTGAGGTGAGGGAGGGGATGGAGGGGGAACAAACACCAGAAACAGATTTGACCAGAAGCCACCAGGATTTGGAAGAGGCAGACAGATAAGAGAGTTCAGTCTTGAGAACGGAGAGATATTGTTTCCTGGCTCTTCTGAATAAGACTGTCTAAGGCTGCCTGTGTTCTGCTTCTTCCTCTTCCTATCCTGTACATTCTTTCGTTTCCTCTTCTCCTTCTTGTACATTGTGAATAAATTGCCCTGTTCTTTCTTGGTTTCCTCTCATCGAATCGCATCCGTCTTTTCTCTCATTGGGTAAATGTGGCACGATCGGAACCGCCATAATCGGGTTTAATCCCTGTTAACGGCCCGAATCGCGGCTCGCTTCGCTCGGCGTGTCCACTAACGCCGTGGTTCGGGCGGGAGTTATTTCCCTGCTTCGCGGTCGGTGTTCGCAATTAGGTATTTGGGACTAAATTGACCAATAACCCTACCTAATACCGACCGGAAGGAGCGTATAACTTCCAGGACTCGGGTCGGCCAGATAAAAGGACAAGGGGATTAACCCCCCTTGATAAGGGGAGAGCCGACGTCCGAGATCCGCAACAATATATATCTATATATATATATATATATATATATACATATATATTGTTACGGTTTTTAGAACCTTCACTTTGTAAAATAATAATTCTTGTAAATATTCCCATTTTTTGGTAAAGGTCAAAGGTCGCACCCTAGCTAGGCCATGTACAACACGTAGCAAACCATAGGATCTTCTTTAGTTATTTCATTAGTCTATGTTTCAGTTAAGGATCTGTTTCCAATAGTTTGACTCTGCGTTGTATTAATCAAATAAGATAGGCCCCTTCAATTATCCCCAATCATCTCTCTCTCTCCAAAGTGCCAGTAGCCGTATTGCAGCATTCGCTGCCCTTTTTGGTTTGTTTGCTGGCCCCAAGCCACCATTATGCACGCAGTCAGAGTGGGAGAAAAAGGGAGGAGCGGCCAGGAACCTAGGTGTGGCCCCCATCAACGCGTCACGAGGGGAGGTACTGATGAACCCTTGTGACCAATCCGGGCCGAGGCGTGTTCACGGGTAGGCGGAGCAAAGCGGATGCGCTTGATACGCGAGGCTTCCAATAAAAGCGGGAGCGCAAAGCCTTTTCACGCAGATACCAAGAGAGACCGAGGGAGATGAACGAGATCGGCAGAGGCGAGAGAACCGCGCAGAGGCGGCGAACATAAGAACATCGCGCAGAGGATCGTTTTGGGACGATCGTTGTCAATACGAACTGCCGTGGTTTTGAGAGCGTTCGGCATGCTGAACGTACGCGCATTCCAGCCCCTCGCGTTTGTAAGGTCCGGTCGCGCGTTAAGCTGCCAGCCGTCCTTCACCCGCGGACACGGAGCCTGGACCATCACCTCACCTGGAACCATCCGCCTGGACCTTCCTCCCCTACCAGCTACCTTTCGTGTGAGCCTGTTTGTATTGTCAGGGGTGTGTTATATAAGAGTGTCTAAGGTTGCCCTATGTCCTTTTGTTTCCTCTCCTTGTATATTCCCTTCTTTCGTTTCCTCTTTTAGATAGTAATAAACCATATTTGTTCTTCCTTTATCCTTCTTATTCTTTGGCTTCCTCTCGTCCGATCGTCTTAGTCTTTTCCCCATTGAATATCGGTGGCACGATATAGGAACTGCTCAGAATCGGGTTAGTCTTTTTGCTAACGGCTCGGATCGTGGATTGCTAAACCGCTCAGCAATTACCATCACATCCGCGGTTCAAGCAGGGACTCATCTCCCTCCTTTGCGGAGAGATTGGTGAAGGTATTTGGGAAACCCTTGACCAATCACCCTGGCCAATCGCATCCCGCAAAGGAGCGGGATAGTTCCAGGACCGGAGACGGCCAGCTTAACAAGACAAGGGGATTAACCCCCCCCCCCCCTTGCTAACGGGAGTGCCGTACTTCGAGATCCGCAACAATATATATATATATATATATATATATATATATATATATTGATATATATTGATATATATATATATATATATATATATATACACAAAGAATTAAGTTAAGCACCCCCCCCGTTTTTTTACAACCTCGCACATTACAAGTTTGTTGTCGTCAAAACAGTGTAATATACCCATGATATTGCTATATTTTCTGGAGAAGTGATATCATGGTCACATAAAAACATAACAATCATGTCGTTTTCAATATTTTATTCTGAATAATTTAAGGTGAAATTTTTTGGGAATTTTAGGCATATTTTCACCTCAATTTAAGTATGGAGCTATAGGTCCATCACGGACAGTGTGGATGACGTTTATGTTTTCTAACGTACAGTCATTGTTCTGAGAAGACCTCTAGCGATCTTTGCGTCAATAACGTGTGTAGGACCCACGTGATCGGATGGAGCAAGGTGCTGTGACAACCATCCCCTGGCCTGCGTACAGTCCTGACCTGAACCCCCTCGAGCACGTTTGGGACATGTTGGGACGACAAATTGCGAAGATGGTCCCTCCAATAGCCAATCTGGATGAATTGGAACGTGCATTACATCGGGAATGGAACAACCTGCCACAGCAACGCATACGACGGCTTACAGGGTCTATGAGACGTAGGGTTGAGTCAGTGATCCGATCACGTGGGTCCTACACACGTTATTGACGCAAAGATCGCTAGAGGTCTTCTCAGAACAATGACTGTACGTTAGAAAACATAAACGTCATCCACACTGTCCGTGATGGACCTATAGCTCCATACTTAAATTGAGGTGAAAATATGCCTAAAATTCCCAAAAAATTTCACCTTAAATTATTCAGAATAAAATATTGAAAACGACATGATTGTTATGTTTTTATGTGACCATAATATCACTTCTCCAGAAAATATAGCAATATCATGGGTATATTACACTGTTTTGACGACAACAAACTTGTAATGTGCGAGGTTGTAAAAAAACGGGGGGGTGCTTAACTTAATTCTTTGTGTATATATATATATATATATATATATATATATATATATATATATATATATATTGATATATTGATATATTGATATATTGATATATTGATATATTGTCACGTCCTCAAACTCATATATATTGATATATTGATATTCAGACTCGTATACAAACAAAGGGAAAGATTAAATAAAGATAAATGTTCCTGCCGGCCGGCACTTATCTCTGGTCTCAATGAGGGAGGTTGGCGTTCGTCGCCTCCAAACGGCGCCGAAAACGCCCAGGAGTGAACAAGCGGCCAACCGGCCCTTCCTCGCTTACACCGCCAACTTACAACAACACCCCCTCCTCCGACATTGCAAAACTTCCAAAAGCTCTGACACGTCTCCTCACCAGCGCATCCAAGACAACAGTGCCCACTCGAGCCGAGAGCCAGAACGAGAGAAAATGCAACCAGAAGAGGAAGCAAGATGGCGAGATGGCTCATTTTTGCTCCCCTCGCTCTCGAATGTTCCACCGCTGACGTCACACTCTGTCCAATCACCAATGTCCTATTCCATCATCCATCACTCTGACCAATCACGAAGTTCAGGGCGTGGTCTCTCCATTACGAATCATCGGGCGGGGGGGTGGGGGGGGGGGGGGAATTCTAGCCGTTGTTCAGGAATGTCAGGGTTCCCTTGCCGATCGGCAAATGCTGTTTGTCGGCCCTGGCGGCGTGTTTGGCTAATGGAGCACATTGCCTGGCCGGCTGAGTTTTAAAAGAACATTCGGGAAAAATCACAGGGAGGCAAAATACATACTGGGGGATTATTAACCATAAGCCCTGTAATTAATAAGCACAAAACCCCCCTCCTTATGGCGACACGCAAACACTCTTAACCTGGACATTTACCCTGCTTATGTACATCGAGATGGGCTTCTCCTGCTTCGTGTCACACGGTCCCTACTAAAACCTACACATACCTGACCTTCCTTAGCACATGGTGCATGTATGGACAGACATACGGAATTGCTGCAATAATCCACAAAGCACATGGTGCACGTACGGACAGATGTACGGAATTGCTGCGATAGTCCACAAAGCACATGGTGCACGTGCGGACAGATGTATGGAGATGCTGCACTAGTCCCCAAAGCACATGGTGCAAGTACGGACAGATGTATGGAGATGCTGCGCTTGTCCACAAAGCACATGGTGCGCGTACGGAGATATGTACGGAGATGCTGCACTAGTCCCCAAAGCACATGGTGCACGTGCGGACAGATGTACGGATATGCTGCACGAGTCCCCAAAGCACATGGTGCAAGTACGGACAGATGTACGGAGATGCTGCACTAGTCCCCAAAGCACATGGTGCACGTGTGGACAGATGTACGGAGATGCTGCACTAGTCCCCAAAGCACATGGTGCACATGCGGATAGATGTACGGAGATACTGCACTCGTCCCCAAAGCACATGGTGGACTTATGGGCAGATGTACGGAGATGCTGCGCTTGTCCACAAAGCACATGGTGCACATACGGACAGATGTATGGAGATGCTGCGCTTGTCCACAAAGCACATGGTGCACGTACGGACAGATGTACGGAGATGCTTCGCTTCTCCACAAAGCACATGGTGCACGTACGGACAGATGTACGGAATTGCTGCGATAGTCAACAAAGCACATGGTGCACTTATGGACAGATGTACGGAGATGCTGCACTCATCCCCAAAGCACCTGGTGCACGTATGGACAGATGCACGGAGATGCTGCGCTTGTCCACAAAGCACATGGTGCACGTACGGACAGATGTACGGAGATGCTGCAGTCCAGGTGATTTACCGCACGTATTTCTGCAAAGTCAGGACGCTTGATATATTTGAAGTGCCTTCCGATCTAGCTCGCCGATTCCAACAGTTACCTGTTGTGCACCTGACACGATGAAGGCGAAAGTGGGCTTGAGCCCCCCCCCCGCCCCCCCACGGCATCGATAACCTTAGCGAAACGTCCAGGTTCTAGCGTCGTCCGCATGTACGGCCGCGTCTAAGTCCGGGAGGATCGGAGATTCGAATCCCGGACAAGTCTAACGAATTTTTTTTTTTAATTGTAGGTATTACCTATAGGTCGGCCTACGTGCTGCTTACCTGCTTTACACTCAACATTTCATAAAGACAGAGCACACACAAACCATAGGTTGGCAATCATAGATAGCTTCGGCTTAGGTTCCTTGTAAGGAGCTGTTTAAACATCGCCAGATGGACACGCCCGACCCGAGCCCGTCCCGAGCCCAACCCGAGCTCCACCCGAGCCCGACCCCAGCCCGACCCGAGCTCCACCCGAGCCCGACCGGAACCCAACCCAGGTCAACCCGAGCCCCACCCAAGCCCGACCCCAGCCCGACCCCGACCCGAGCCCCATCTGAGCCCGACCCCAGGACAAGCGACCCGACAGCGCAGTCGTCAGGAAGTGTGAAGCTTTGCTGCAATACAACATAATGTAAAAGCAGGTGAGCTGATGAAGCGCTCACTCTTAATCTTACACATGAGGGAGGTGTGGGTAGTCGGTGCGAATCCATCCTCTCTCGAGGCTGCACAATGGCAGTGAGGACCAGCTGGAGCAGTGAGGGCAGAGTGGGGCAGGGCTGGGGGAAAGTCGCAGGAAAAGGTGTGGCGGGGGAGGCGCGAAGAAAGAAGATGGGGAGGAGGGGCAAATGGCCGGCGGTCGGTGTATGCGATGCGGCGTTTCCATCAAGTGCGGCCGTTGTGTCCTGCGCGATATTACAACATGTCGGCACGGGTCGTGTCGCGAGGGCGAACCTCACAGGACGGATGGACGACTCACCTTGCGAGTCGAGGACGTGGCTGCAGATCCCGCGCTTAACCTTGAGGCGTCGTTGCTCGTAACCTGAGGGGGAAAGCAAGGACTCGCAGGCTCCGTACGGTCGCGATTCGCGCTCCACGGCTTCTTCTGACGTCAATGGCTCGTGAAGGGGCCGCCCGGGCCGTTAGCATGCGGGGACACGCGTCGGCCCGCCGGCCCGGGCCCGGCCGCTCGCTCCGAGGCCTACCTGCGAGAGTCCGCCCGCACCGTCGAGCGCGGCGTGCCGCGTCCCTGGTCCGTGGGATCCGGGTCCCGTCCCCACCGCCATCCCGCGCCCAGATCGCTCCCTCTACGCGCTTCTCGTGCTCGCCGCTCCCTCACCGGCCCTGACCACCATCCCCGACGAGAAACATCCGGTGCCGCCGAACGCGCTCGGTCAATATCTGTGTCGTCGTCAGCCGGCTATGGCGCGTTCGCCGCAACAACCCGAGTGCGGGTCCTTGGTGATCGCGCACTACCACGGACAGCGACACGCAAAGCCACGCCTCCCTCCTCTTTTTCTCCGCCCCAAACGTACCCTTCATCACGCACGACCACGTAAAAGCGACACGCAAAGCCACGCCTCCCTGGTCTTTTGCTCCGCCCTAACGCACTCTTCTGTACACACAGCCCCCAATATGGTTTTCTTCCCTCTTAATTATCTCCCTTCATTCCCTCCTCGTTTTCCATACCTTCCTCGAATTGAGACGTTTCTTTATTTTTTATTTTTTTTGACACCTTTTCATTTTCCCCTCCAAACCCATCAATGCTTGCGGGGTCACTTGCATTGATAGCTATTGCATGCCATTCAAACGCCTGCTGACCTTGTGTGCTACCACGAGGTATATAAACCTGGCGCCACGAGGTATCATATGGTATCACGAGGTGTAACTTAGTACCACGAGGTATAACCTCGAATCACTACGTATCACCTGGTATCACGAGGTATAACCAGACGCCACGAGGTATAAACTGGTATCACCAGATACCACAAAGTATAACCTGCTGCCACGAGGTATAAACTGGTACTATGACGTATCACCTGGTATCTTGAGGTATCAACTGGTATCACGAGGTATCACCTAGTACCACAAAGTATAACCTGGTGCCACGAGGTGACACCTGGCACCACGACATATAACCAGGAACCACGAGGTATCACCTGGTACCACAAGGCATAACCTGGTACCACAATGTATCCCCTGCCAATACTAGGTATCAAGTGGTAACACGAAGTATCACCTGGTGCAACGAGTTATGACCTGGTAGCACGAGGTATCACCTGGAAGCACGAGGAAAAACCTGATATCACATGGTAGTACGAGGTATTGGTTCACGAGTTATCAAGTGACCACTATATTCGTCATGTGTGTGCGTGTTTCTGTGTGTCTGTGTGTGTGTCTGGCTGTCCGCAGCATAACTACCAGATGATATCATCCGATCTTGATGAAACTTGGGTGGGAGGTTGATATCATGATCTAGTTGTGTCCTGCCGAGAGTGGGCGTTTTGCGCCCATTGTGGGCGGAGCCACGCCCGAAAAAGATGTCTTTTCGGGGGTAATCGAGTTCAAGCTACATCTTCTCCGAGGGGTTTGGGGGAATCTGACAGGGGTTTCGGTATTTGGTTTGGCCAATGTCATGTGTCTAGCCCCACGGAGCTCGATTTTTCATTTAAATCTTTTTTTTTTCTTTTTTTTTTCTTTTTTCACCGCATTTTCGTTATTGTGTAGCTAACTAACCTCATAACTGATTATACATTATTGTCTATCTCAATTCAAGGTCAGTAACCTTCGTTTTGACATTTCCGTGCCTGGCCTGTCCGGGCCTGTTTTGGTTATAGTCCGTCATCCTTCCTCAACACGTGACCAAACCATCTCAACCTGTTCCTCTTCACAATACCGCTCGCTCGTGAACCATCGTCGTCTCCTGACTTGTTTAAACTCCAATTGTAATGCTCACTTCAACATATATGGAGATATAAAATATCATGTAGACCTTCACACGGTGACTGGATGCAGGATTAAAATATCATGTTGTGGCAGACACGATGGCGCTGGCGCGGTGACATCATTCCGCGCACCAAGAGGGTGTCGGCCACGCCCAAGGGGTAGGCGTGCCCTCGGGATATACACGGGGCGCGCAGCCCCGAGCACCTCAGTGCTATAGTTGAGCGTTGTAATAAAGACTCTTTTTTGGATACCTGCGTTGTTGCTTCTCTTCTTGGCAAACAAGTCATGCGCATAGCACCGCACTTCACTGGTGACCTCGACACTGGTTCAGCCGCCGCTGACCAACAGAACGCGCCATGGCCAACAACGCGGTAGTGGTGAAGCTCCCTGAGTTTTGGGAAGCTCAGGCCGAAGTATGGTTCGTGCAGGCCGAGGCACAGTTCCGACTTCGAGGCGTAACGGCGGATGAGACGCGGTATTACCACGTCATCGCCGCCCTCGGGCCCGGCACAGCCGCCCGAGTCGTGTCCGTCCTGCGGAACCCACCGGCCGACCACAGGTATGAGGCGCTCAAGCGTCTCCTCATCGCCACATTCGGCCTCACGGAGTGCGAGCGGGCCGACCGCCTCCTGGGCCTTCCCGAACTCGGCGACACACGACCATCGGTCCGGATGGACTACATGCTTTCGCTACTGGGTGACAAAGCCCCGGATTTTTTATTCCAGGCGCTCTTTCTACGCCAGCTGCCGGCACAGGTACGCCTCGCGTTGGTCGGTTCCGAAATAAAAGAACCCCGCGTGCTGGCCGTCGAGGCCGACAAGTTTTTCGCGGCTTGTGACACGCGGGCGAGCTTCGGTGCGGCCGTCGCGGATCCCGAGGCTGATGCGCACGCACACCTCGTGGTTCCCGAGGCTGATGCCGATGCACACTGCGTGGCCGCCGCCACGCCCCGCCCACCACCACCGCGAAAACCGCGGCCTCCGCCTCCGCCGCAAACCTGGTGCCGTTTCCACGCCAGGTTTGGCCACAAGGCTAGGAATTGTTGCCCGCCGTGCTCGTTTGGCAAGTCGGGAAACTACCAAGCCGGCGCTCGGCAGCGGCCCTGAGCGTCGGCCATTCCAGCAGCCTCCTTTTTGTCACGGACACCTTGTCCGGGCATCGCTTCCTCTGCGACACAGGCGCAAAGGTGAGCGTTATCCCCGCCTCCACGTCCGACAAGCGAACCGCGGGCCGGGGCCCTGCGTTGCTTGCAGCCAACGGTACTCCCTGCGGTTCGGAGGGCAACGCTTTCAATGGACATTCGTAACCGCCAGCGTGCCCATGCCATTGCTCGGTGCGGATTTCCGATGTGCAAATGGGCTGTTGGTGGACGTGAAGAACAGACGCCTCGTCCAGGCCGAAACGTTCAGCTCACTTGCTTGCACGCTGAGCAGTTCGTTGGGCAGCTCCCTGAGCGGCTCACCGAGCGGCTCGCCAAGCGGCTTGCTGAGCGGTTCGATCCCGGCGAGGTTGGTCTGTACGCTTCCGGCAGCGGACGACTTCACCCGCCTCCTCGCCAGCTTCCCGGCCCTCACGCGGCCCACCTTCTCGGCGGTGGCCGTCAAGCACGGGGTGGAACATCACATCCCCACCGTCGGGCCACCGGTCTACGCCCGGGCACGCCGCCTCAAGCCGACGAAGCTCGCGGTGGCAAAGGCGGAGTTCGCTACGCTGGAGCGACTGGGCATCGTACGGCGCTCCAAGAGTGCTTGGGCGTCGCCACTGCACATCATGCCGAAGCCTGGCGGGGGATGGCGGCCGTGCGGAGACGACCGCCGCCTCAACAATGCCACCACCCCCGACCGCTACCCGGTCCCTCACATTCAGGACTTTTCCGCCCGGTTGGCGAAAATGTCCTTCTTTTCTAAGGTGGACCTCATCCGCGGGTACCACCAGGGCCCCGTCAGGCCGCAGGACATACCGAAGACGGCCGTCATTACACCATTCGGTCTCTTCGAGTTTCTTCGGATGCCCTTCGGTTTGAAGAATGCGGCTCAGGCGTTCCAACGATTGATGGACAGCGTCTTGCGCGACTTGGATTGCGTTTACGTCTACCTGGACGACATCCTCGTCGCAAGCGCGTCCGCGAAGAGCACCTCCGCCACCTCCGCACGCTCTTCGAACGCCTGGGCCAGCATGGCCTGATCGTAAACCCCGCCAAGTGCTGGTTCGGCATCACCGAAATCGACTTTTTGGGGCACCGCGTCACCAGGCACGGGGCCACCCCCTTGCCGGCAAAGGTGGAGGCGGTCAAGGGGTTTCCGTGCCACCGCACAATCAAGGGGCTCCAGGAGTTCCTGGGCATGGTAAACTTTTACCACCCTTTCCTGCCCCGCGTCGCCCAGCTCCTGCGCCCCCTGCACGAGGCCCTCCGGGGGAAGCCGGGCAAAGGTGACGTTGTTTGGACTGAGCAGATGGATGCGGCGTTCGCGGGCGCGAAGCTCGCCTTGGCTAATGCCACCATGCTCGCGCACCCGGCGCTCGATGCACCGATCGCCCTCACCACCGACGCGTCGGACTACGCGGTGGGCGTGGTGCACGAGCAATGGGTGCGTGGTGCTTGGCAACCGCTGGTGTTTTTCAGCCGGCAGCTTTGCCCGCACGAACGCCGGTACAGCACCTTTGACCGCGAGTTGCTCGGGCTCCACCTGGCGGTCTGGCACTTCCGCCATCTGCTCGAGGGCCATTGGTTCACGGCCTTCGTCTACCACAAGCCCCTGGTCTTCGCGATGGCCAAAGTCGCCGAGCCATGGTCGGCCCGGCAGCATCGTCACCTCTCGGCCGTGTCCGAGTACACGACGGACATTCGGCACGTCGCGGGGAAGGACAACCCGGTGGCGGATTGCCTTTCCCGGTCCGTCGCCCACGCGGTCCACCTCGGGATCGTCTATGCCCGGATGGCGGCGGACCAGCCCACCGACCCCGATGTCCAGGCCTTGTGGACCGCCGTCACGGGCCTCCGCGTCACCGAGGTCCCGTTCGACGGCGCGGGCACGGCCCTCTTGTGCGATGTCTCCCTCGGGCGGCCTTGCCCCATCGTGCCCGCGGGCTGGCAGCGCTGGGTTTTTGACGCCATCCACGGCCTGTCCCACCCGGGCACGAAGGCCTCCCAGAGGTTGGTCACCGACAAGTTCGTCTGGCATGGCCTCCTGAAGGCCGTCCGCAATTGGACCAGGACGTGCCTTGCGTGCCAGCGCGCGAAGGTGCACCGCCACACCCAGGCCCCGTTGGCCCCGTTCACGGTGCCCGAACGTCGGTTCGACCATGTTCACGTGGACTTGGTGGTACCTCTGCCCCCCTCGCGGGGTTTCACCCACGTCCTCACCATGGTGGACTGCACCACCCGGTGGCCGGAGGTCGTGCCTTTGGCGGCAATGACGGTGGCGGACGTCGCGCAGGTGTTCATCGCCACCTGGGTTGCCCGGTTCGGCGCCCCCTCGGACATCTCGTCCGACCGCGGCCCCCAGTTCACCTCGGAGCTCTGGGGGGCGGTCGCGTGGGGGCTCGGCGTCTAGCTGCACCACACCATGGCCTACCACCCCCAGGCCAATGGCCTGTGCGAGCGCTTCCACCGCTCCTTGAAGGCTGCGTTCCTGGCCACCCTCCGCGACGGCGGCTGGGTCGACAGGCTCCCCTGGGTCCTGCTGGGCCTCCGGACGGCGCCCAAGGACGACCTGCGCGCATCCGCGGCGGAGTTGGTCTTCGGACAACTGCTGCGGGTGCCGGGTGAGTTCCTCCCCGACTCCACGGCACGATGGTCCGTGGCGCAGCAGCGCTCCGCACTGTAGGAGACCGCCCGGAAGTTCGCCCCGGTGCCGACGGCGCACCACGGGTGCCCGCCAACGCACGTCGCCCCGGAGTTCGCACGGCGGAGTACGTGTTCATCCGCCACGACGCCCAACGGACACCGCTGCGGCCGCCGTACGACGGCCCCTTCCACGTGCTGGAGACCGGGGCGAAACACTTCACCCTCGAAATCGGCGGTACTCTTGACCGCATTTCCGTGGACCGCCTCAAGCCGGCCCACCTCGACGTGGACCACCCCCCGCCAGTGTCTCGGCCCCCGCCGGCACGCCCCCCCCCCCGGTCCTCCACCCATCCCAGGTGCCGCCGGAGGCATCCCAGATGACATCCCGGCATCCCAGACGCCGCCAGCCGCCAGAGGGCGCTTCGGCCGGGTCATCCGTTTGCCCCGCAAACTCACCCTTCAGGTGCGCGGGAATTCTGGGGGGGCGCGTGTGGCGGACACGATGGCGCTGGCGTGGTGACATCATTCCGCGCACCAAGAGGGTGTCGGCCACGCCCGAGGGGTAGGCGTGGCCTCGGGATATACACGGGGCGCGCAGCCCCGAGCACCTCAGTGCTATAGTTGAGCTTTGTAATAAAGACTCGTTTTTGGTTACCTGCGTTGTTGCTTCTCTTCTTGGCAAACAAGTCGTGCGCATAGCAGCACACAATTGTAATGCTCACTTCAACATATATGGAGATATAAAATATCATGTAGACCTTCACACGGTGACTGGATGCAGGAATAAAATATCATTTAGATGTAAAATATAATGTAGATATAAAATATGTCGATATAAAATATCATGAAGATATAAAATATCATATAGATATAAAATAACATGCAGATATAAAATATCATGTAGACCTTTACCAAGTGACTACAACAACAACAACATGCATTTTAAGGCAATTTTCCCTGCTAGAGCGGGGGTTAGCCTTGTGGTCCCCATGACAATCTTCTCCATTTTGCCCTATTTTCTGCATCTCTCCTTGTTAACATCCTTGCCGCATTTCTTCTTCCACCATCTTTAGCCAGGTCTTTCTCAGTCTTCCCCGTCCTCTACTTCCTTCTACTTTCATTTCCATCACTTTTCTCAACCAGTCACTTTCATCCTTCCTCAACACGTGACCAAACCATCACAACCTGTTTCTCTTCACAGCATCAATCACAGGCTCTATTCCCATCATCTTTCGCAATTCATCATTTGTCTTCCTCTCTCTCAACGATACTCTACACATCCACCGAATCATTCGCATTTCCACCCTTTCCAGCCTTCGTTGCTGCTCTACGTTCATTACCCATGTCTCGCTCCCATAAATCATAACACTTCTCACACATGCAGCATACACCTTTCCCTTCAGCTTCAACGACACTCCCCTCCTCATCAGCACGCCACTCAGTTCCAGAAACTTCTTCCATGCACATCTCGCTCCAGCAACCGTTGCCGAGTCTGATCCACCTTCTCCATTCAGCATGTCCCCAAGGTAGCAAAATGTTTTCACACCTTCCAGCTTCATGCCGTCTCCAAGATCCAACTCAACATTTCCTCCATCTGCAGCTCCCTCTGTGCACACCTTACACTTGAATGTAGCTGCCACACTGGTTAATGACCCTCTCAAACCACTACATTTTTGATGAACCCACACAGCGCACATTGTACATTGAATGGAGTTCACTCCGACACCCTTCCTGCACACAGCACACGGCCACTTCCCAGTTCTTTCCACCTCACCACATGCTTTACCACTTGCCATCACCTTCGTCCATCCATACTTTCTGCAATCAACACCCGATCATCTGCATACAACAACTCCCACGGTAAACCCTCCTTTACGTACCGAGCCAGCAGCGCCATCACAGCTACAAATAGTATTGGGCTTCGTACTAACCCCTGAAGGAATCCCACCTTCACCTCAAACTCACCACTGTTCCCGTCCTTCATCCTTACAGCTGTGCATGTTCTTTTGTACATTGCCATCACTACTCTGATCAACCATTCCTCCACTCCTAACTTCCTCAATGCTCATGTCACTACTTCACGTGGAACCCTACCGAATGCTTTCTCCAGATCAACAAACCCAAGAAACAACTTCTTCCTCTTCTCCATGTACTTCTCCTGCAACTGCCTCACAATAAAAAGCGCGTCTGTCGTTCCTCTTCCTGGCATAAATCCAAACTGCATTTCGTCAATCTTCACTTTCTTCCTCATCCTCCTCTCCAACACCCTTTCAAATACCTTCATTCCATGCTCCAATAACTTTATCGCTCGATACGAGCCACACTCCAGAGGGTCACCTGTCCCCTTGTATGGAGGGACGAGGGTACTCAGTTCCCAATCCACTGGAATGCGGTCTTCTTTCACCACCAGTTTGCAGATCTCTGTCATTCTCTTCACACCCCAATTTCCCGCTGCCTTCAACATATCTCTCATAACTCCCGTCGGCCCTCCCGCTTTTCTACTCTTCATTGCTTTTATCGCTTCCTCAACTTCCTTCTTGGTTATCTTCTCTGCCGTTCCGAAAACTGGGTTACTCTCTATGTTGCCATCCCATTCATTCTCTGCATTCAACGGCATTTCCGTATATCTCTTCCATCTTCCTTTAATTCCATCTGGGTCCACAACGATTTGTCCCACTTCATCCTTCAAGCAATTCAACCCCATCACATCACACCTCTCTTTCGCTTTCTGCTTTGCAATCCTGAATACTGCTCTCTGATCCTCTTCCAAATCCAAGCGTTCTCCCAACATTTTCCTACATGCCTCCTCCGCAGCGGTAGCAAATCATGTAGCATGTTCGCTACCTCTTTCTTTGCAGCCTTCTTGGCTGCCTTATAACTTTCATGCTCTGCGATTTCTGCGCCCATACCCTGTGCCTTCTGCCAAACCTTGAACTTCTTCCTCTTCTCGTCAATCTTCTTTCCAACTTCATCATCCCACCACCATGTTTCAGAGTGCCTCGGTGGTCCTTTGTCCATCCACATACCTCACCAACGGCTCCCAACAGACGATCTTTCATTGATATCCAACCATTTTCAAGCTCATGCCACATCATCCTCTACCATACTCAGCCTCTCTTTTAATGCCTCCCTCAGTCACCTCTTTCAACCTCCACACCTTCATTCTCCGTTCGTACTTCACCCGCCGAGCTCTCCTCGCACCTTTCACCCTTATGTCGCAGACAACCAAGTGGTGCTGTGAAACAGCCTCCTCCACCGGGATCACCTTTGTGTCCCAGAGGTGCCGCCTATCTCACCTACACACCAGCAGGTAGTCAACGATTGTCGTCAACCCACCTGAAGTGTATGTAACAAGCTTATTATCCTCTTTCTGGAACTGAGTATTACAAATCAACAAATCAGCTCCATCAGCAAACTCCAAAATCCTTTCACCTTCTCCATTTCTCACACCATATCCATAACCCCCATTAACTCCCTCAAAACCGTCCATACTCCTTCCCACATGTCCATTTAGGTCTCCTCCTACCACAACAACCTCCTCATCTTTCACGTTTTCCATCAGCTTCTCTATCGCACACCAGGACCTGTCCTTCTCTTCATCGCGCCGACCAACCTGCGGAGCATATCCCGAGATGACGTTCACCAAGAGCTTTCCAATCATCATTTTCACCATCATCAACCTTTCACTCACTCTCGTCACACTCACCACATTGTCTACAAACTCCTCAGAAAACAGGACACCAACACCATTCACGCCTTCTGGGCACCCTTGCCACACAAACTTGTATTTCTGTCCCTGCCTACCCTTCACCATTCTCACACCACTTCCCTTCCATCTCGTCCCCTGCACACAACATATGTCCACTCTTCTTCTGACCAATACTTCCACCACTTCTCCTGATCTCCCTGTCATTGTCCCTAGATTCCATGTCCCAAACCTCAGAAACCGATCTCTACATCGTCTCCGATCATCCTCGTATGATCAAAGGTATACACTTAAGGGTGTAGTACTGGTGAACAGGTGATTTTTTTTTTTTAGCTGAACAGTTTCCTTATAGTCTTATAAACAAGAATCATGCTATTAGAGGTCATAGAAGTACCCCTAATTATTGAAAAATTCAAATTTCAATTCAATTCAATATAATATTTTGCATGAAATTTGTTATAACTTGGGAAATGCATCATTCTTTTGGGCTGAAATTTGGACAGGATATTCAGAATATCACTTCCTTTAAAATGATGAAGGCTTTTGTTTATAGGAGTAGCCATTGTGGATTTATTGAAGGACAACCAAGTTTTATCTGGTAATTGGCATAATTAGCTAATTAGTGAACATTTGACATAATTTCACAAAATCCTCTCATCAGGTAGTAGAGTAACACATGTATAATACATGTACCAAGTTTTGTGTGAAAAGAATGATAGGTGACATAGAAGATAGAAGTAGAAATGTGTTCTTTGTTTTTCCTTGTTTTTTATTGACGGTCTAATTTATGCAAATTATATGCATGTAATATGACAAAGAAGCGTTGAAACTGGTCTGAGTTAAAGCCAAGATTATATCTTTCAAGAAAAACTGAAAATTAGATATTAACTTGACTTTGTTTTTGTGTAAAGGCCTTTCAAAGGTACCTATGTAGTTTTCTCAATTTTTCACCAGTGCTACACCCTTAATCCGACATTCAGGCTACAGAACTTATTATATCGAGATTCCCTGTCTTGACAGACGAAGCACCTACCAATGCAGATCTACCTGGATCTATATATGCCCTACCCAACCGACATAACAATATCATGTCGATATAAAATAACATGAAGATATAAAATATAATGTAGATATAAAATATAATGTAGATATAAAATATCATGTAGACCTTTACACGGTGTCTGTATGGAGATATAAAAAATTGTTGCGGTTTTGAGAACCCACACAGGTAACATCATTAAAGGTTAAAGGTTGCACCCCATAGTTAGGCCACATGCAACACGTAGGTCACCTTAGAACGTTAGTTATTTCATAGTATGTGTTTAGGATCAGGCCATTTCCAATAGTTGCATCTGCGTTGTGTAAAACAAATAAGAGTAGGCCCCGTTCATTTTTCACCCTACTTCCAATCGACTCCATTGCACACCGTCCTGTCTGCACCCCCATGGCCCCTCGCGGTTTGTTACGCGTTGGGCCGGTAGCTTTCGCTGCCCTTGGGCTTTCGCTCGAACCAGCCCAAATGCCACGAATTAAGGCCCGAAAATGGGGTGGAGCGCAAGGGTGGGGGTGTGGCCACGTCAGGCAGCCATCAAGGGCGGAGCCGGTAAGACCTCATCAACCAATCAGGGCTGAGGCGACATCGCCTGACAGGGTGTGGCTAGAGATTCCAGAGGGTTCGCTGGGCGTTGCAATAAAACCCGAGGCCACCACCTCAGTTATGAGAAGGGAGAGGCGCTCGTGAGGTCGGAGGACTTGAGTTATGAGGAGGGAGAGATGCTTGAACAGATTTGAGACTCGAGTTATGATGGGAGAGGTGCTTGGGTTGTGAACGAGTTACGAGCCGGGGTCCTCTCTTGAACGAGTTATGAGAAGGACTGCAGCGTTGTAAAGGACTCGTGAGGGAAGCTAAGCATTGGCATTCGTGCAGAAGGACTTTTGTGGAAAGGCGCTTTGGTGACATCATTGGGGAAGTGGCGCATTGTACATAGCGATACCGGGAGCGCGTATAAAGGCGCCGGTACAACTATTACGTACGCAGTATAATAGCCAGCCTACCTTCCCCCCAATATAACTGTCCGATCCGTGCCACCGACACGCGGCGATCTCGTCTGCCGTCTGCCGTCTACCATCACCAGCTGCTTCGTGGTACGAGTCGGGGACCGGAGCGAGCTGTGGACGCCATCAGTGGATCCTCAACCCGACCATCTACAAACCCTGTGTGAGTGAGTCTGAGAGTGAGTCTGAGTGCGGATGGGCCCGTGTCCAGGGGATAAGTATAAGACTGAATAAGGCTGCCCTGTGTATCTGCTTCTTCTTCTTCCCTGTACATTGCTTCTTTTCCTCTTCTTATTTGTACAAAGTGTGTACTTCTCTTCCTATCCATACAATTGTAAATAAATTACCTGTTCTTCCTGTTTTCCTCTTAATCCGCTCGTCTTAGTGATTTCTCCATTGGGTAAGCGTGGCACGATTAAGAACCGCTCCAATCGGTTTAGTTCCCGGTAACGGCCCGAATCGCGGCTCGCTTCGCTCGGCGTGTCCACTAACGCCGTGGTTTGGGTGGGGTTATTTCCGTGCTTCACGGCCGGTGTTAGTACTTAGGTAATAAGACTAATTTGGCTTACAACCCTATTTAACACCGACCGGAAGGAACGTGATAGCCCCGGGATCACGTCGGCCAGTAAAAGGACAAGGGGATTAATCCCCCCTTGATAAGGGGGAGGCCGATGTTCTGAGATCCGCAACAATTGGTGTCAGGAGTGGGATGGTACAGGAGACCTTACCTAACCTAACCTAACCTAACCTAACCAAACCTAACCAAACCTAACCTAACCTAACCTAACCTAACCTAAACCTAACCAAAATGGAAGTTTTGCAGTTGGTGCAGGACAGGAGGATCCCGAAGGTAAGCAGGATTGTGTATGGCGCGAAAAGGTTTGGCGCGAAAAGTTTTTTCGCGCGCTTGGGATCCAGACGTCACCCGGGCGCTTGTGGAAGGTCCGTGGTGCGCTGTACGAAAGTGAATGGCGCGTGTGTGCGAACGGCGCCGGAGCGCGAGTGTGGAACGGAGTGCGACAGAGTGTGAGATGGATGAAGAATGTGTGCGAGGATGCACACCAGAGCGTGTTGTGGAGAGTGTGCGGGGATGCACACCAGAGCGTGTGAGTGGGTGTGTGCAGAAGTGCACCCCCGTGGGTGTTACAGGGGATGTAACCAGAGAGTGTGCGAATGGTAGGAGTGCGCAAGGATGTGCGCGGGGAGGTGTGTTAATGAAGTGTGCGAATGGTGTGAGTGCGCCTGGGTGGTGTGCAAGAGAAAGTGCAATAACAGAGTGTATGGAGACACCTGGATGTGTGAGTGTGGAAAGGGTCGCAAGGTGTGAGAATGCGATTCAAGCATCGACGCAGACCGGGGCAGCGTTTAGGCCGACGTACAGCCGACGCGAGCTCTCGGGGCGTGGTGTTCTTTGTGTGCTGCGGGAGCCGGCGGGGATCATTGCCACGGCGCTCTTGCAAGGAGCGCCATGCTCGATTCGGGCCGGGCCCCGCCCTGTATGGTTGGTGCCGTGCCGTGGCGCAAGAGGCAAATGGCACGATTCCGGGGGGGGGGGGGGAGGTAGGCCAGGTCGGACCTTCGCCCCCTGGCGGGCATGGTGTTCCGACCAGGGGAGGTTGGGTCATCGTGGCGGAGACTGAAAGGCTCTGCGCAGAGATGGTGCTTGGAACATCGGTCCGAGTATGCCTCCTCCCCAGAATCGAAAATGCCGGACGCACCCAACCAACAGGAGACAGACCACCAGTATGCATTGCTCGGCTTCTTGAAGCCGAGCTGTGACGAAAATGTATTACGGCGCACCGAGAGGCTCGAGAGTAGTGGACTGGAATAGCGATAGTGTTGGCGATGGTATCCGGTGTAGAGAGATGCTAGATATCCATCCCTCACATCGTTTTCTTTGGGGCACATGAGCTATAGTTTATGGGGTTTGGCAGTATAAACTAGCCGAGGGTGGGCTAGGATAATTGTTAGGGATCTAGAAATTACTTTAGGAGACTTGAGATTTAAGTAGAGACATTGAACAAGTAGTGGGCACGTAGTCAGATTAGGTGGATGATAATGAGGTGGGAGTGCTTAGTCTAAAGGGAAGACGGGGAAAGCACTAGTATTAGAGGGAATTAGTTAGTCAGATGATGCTGTGTGTGTGGAGAAACTGTGTGTATGAGCTTGAGGGTGCGCTTTAGGCACAAATGAGGAATTGTGAATGAGAGTCTTTGTGGTGAGAGTGAGCAAATGAGGCAATGGTCGAGAATGATGTGTGTGTGTGTGTGTGAAAGTGTATGAGTACAGTATTGTGGACAAGTGTAAGTGTATTGAGTGATTGGCTTGCATGGGGTGCAAGTGAGAATACTGAGTGGTGTGGAATAAATGGTGTGGAGTAAATGGTGTCTGGAATGAGTGGTGTGGAGTGCATGGTGCGAAGGAGTGGATGGGGGAAGATGGACGCCTTCACGAATACCCGGGGAGGGTAGTTTAAAGTTAGGTAGCTGGAGTAGGTAAATTGTTTGGATATTGACATCTGTGGTGCGAGTAGTAGCAAGGTGTTGCTTTGAGGGGTGCATGAGTAAGTGGAATGGCTGGGCGTGTGAGCCTGTTGGTGAGAATGGTTAAATGAGCATCCCGCCACTGGTAGTCTGTCGGCCAGGTGAGGCCGCAGGTAGGCTCTGGGAGCCAGTTAGGGTCAGTGTAGAGTTCAGTGGGGCCCGAGGATCCCATGAGAGGACCTGCGTAGCCCAATGCCAGAGAGGGCATTAGTGGGGTGAGAGAGCCTGGAGGGCCTTCCCCAGGTTAGGGTAGTTGAGGAGCTAGGCAAGCTCGTGTGGCGACTTCAGTGGCGGAGGTGCGCAGGTAGGTAGACCTGCTGGTAGAGCCACACGACCCAGCCCCGAAATTGTGTGAGGGCACAGTGAGAAAAATGGAGGGAGTGAGACCCCAAATTGGAAGAGCACCACAGGATGGTCAATGGGAATTGGTTTCTAGAACCGCATGGAGTAACGATGGCCAATTGACCCCGGGTAGTTTAAGTGAGTTAATGTTATTAGAGTATAGTTAGGATGAAATCTCTTCGCACCATCCACATCCACTCACCAAGGTGACAGGACTCCACACCAGGTTTTTTGCAAATGTTTGGAGAGAAAGACGCATCATGACGTGGGTGAGACATTGTGTGTAATTCCATCCCTTCCTTCTTGGGAGGGATTGGGGATGAATTTGGTTTAGGGGGGGATAGAACAGACAAGACTGTAGAGATGGAATTTGTCAATCGTAAAGTGTAAATACGGGGAAGGGCAGGGGTAGAGTAGGTGACATGCGGGGTCACGCACATCTAGGGACGAGCTTTCTCCGCTCGCTCTCCCGCGCCCCTCATGTCGCATTACCTTGTTTTGACGTGTACCCTTGCACCCTTGACCCCGCGAACCTCTGCTTGTCTTTCCTCCCCACCCATGGACCCATTACCTTTTGTTGAGGGGAGTGTGCAGGTGTCCTGAGTGGTGCGGCCGCACTCTTGCGCTGCACCCTGCTGCCGGCCGCCTGCACCAGTACACCATATGGACCACACGTTCTGTGGCCTGGCACCTTTGCTTGGGCAGACAATCGCTGCAAGCATTATCTTGCCCTGCGGACCACTGTTTTTTAAGTGGCATCGATGCCATGCAGTCGGACCACCGAAGCTGGCCCTGCTGGCCATAAATAAAAAGCGGACACGGTTTGTGCACTTTTTATTAATTATCTTTGGTGTGTCCAGGAAAGAAGACATTAAGTTTGACAATGGCACACCGAAGAACACGGAGCAAGAAGACGTCGCAGCCCAGCAGCCAAGCACAAGACATCGTTGATTAATTTGAAATATTTTGGTGCATTGTGATGATGGTGCATTTTTGGTGATGGTGCTTTTTGTGCATTTTTTTATTTATTTGTGAGCATATGGGTGTATGGTGTATTGGTGCAGTGCATGGCATTTGTGTTTCCTCTTTTCAAAAATCCTTCTCTCTCCCACAAAAGACAGGTCCTGGGTTGTAGTTTTGTAAATAATTAGTAGTCTTGTAAATAACATGCTCCCCACCGGCTTTATGTGTAGTTTGAGAATAATTCCGTAATTTGGTTGATTGTGGATGTGAGTCAGTTAGATAGTACACAACGCAGCAGGTGGGACATATCTAGTGTTTAAAACTGTTGCACTCAGGGTGTTAGGTTAAATGTAGAGGGTAACCACACCTAAGTGTCACACTAATTTAAAAGGTAGTCCTGACCCTTGCTTGAAGCCGGCCGTCCTCACTGGTATGTGGTTCAGCTCAGGGACGAGCCTGGCGAAAGGAGGGTTGCAGTGTTGCAGTTTTGAGAACCCACACAGGTAACATCATTAAAGGTTAAAGGTTGCACCCCATAGTTAGGCCACATGCAACACGTAGGTCACCTTAGAACATTAGTTATTTCATAGTATGTGTTTAGGATAAGGCCATTTCCAATAGTTGCATCTGCGGTGTGTAAAACAAATAAGAGTAGGCCCCGTTCATTTTGCACCCTCCCTCCAATCGTCTCCATTGCACACCATCCTGTCTGCACCCCATTGCCCCTCGCGGTTTGTTACGCGTTGGGCCGGTAGCGTTCGCTGCCCTTGGGCTTTCTCTCAAACCAGCCCAAATGCCACGAGGTAAGGCCCGAAAAGGGGGTGGAGCGCAAGGGTGGGGGTGTGGCCACGTCAGGCAGCCATCAAGGGTGGAGCCGGTAAGACCTCATCAACCAATCAGGGCTGAGGCGACATCGCCTGACAGGGTGTGGCGAGAGATTCCCGAGGGTTCGCTGGTCATCGCAATAAAACCCGTTGCGCGAGGCCCCCACCTTAGCTATGAGGAGGGAGAGGCGCTCGTGAGGTCGGAGGACTTGAGTTATGAGGAGGGAGAGACGCTTGAACAGATTTGAGACTCGAGTTATGATGGGAGAGGCGCTTGGGTTGTGAACGAGTTACGAGCCGCGGTCCTCTGTTTGAACGAGTTATGAGAAGGACGGCAGCGTTGTAAAGGACTCGTGAGGGAAGCCAAGCATTGGCATTCGTGCAGAAGGACTTTTGTGGAAAGGCACTTTGGTGACATCATTGGGGAAGTGGCGCACTGTACATAGCGATACCGGGAGCGCGTATAAAGGCGCCGGTACAACCATTACGTACGCAGTATAATCGCCAGCCTACCTTCCCCCCAGTATAACTGTCCGATCCGCGCCCCCGATACGCGGCGATCTCGCCTGCCGTCTGCCGTCTACCATCACCAACTGCTTCGTGGTACGAGTCCGGGACCGGAGCGAGCTGTGGACGCCATTGTTGGACCCTCAACCCGACCATCTACAAATCCCATGTGAGGGAGTCTGAGAGTGAGTCTGAGTGTGAACGGGCCCGTGTCCAGGGGATAAGTATAAGACTGAATAAGGCTGCCCTGTGTATCTGCTTCTTCTTCTTCCCTGTACATTGCTGCTTTTCCTCTTCTTATTTGTACAAAGTGTGTACTTCTCTTCCTTCCCATACAATTGTAAATAAAATACTTGTTCTTCCTGTTTTCCTCTTAATCTGATCGTCTTAGTGATTTCTCCATTGGGTAAGCGTGGCACGATTAAGAACCGCTCCAATCGGGTTAGTTCCCGTTAACGGCCCGAATCGCGGCTCGCTTCGCTCGGCGTGTCCACTAACGCCGTGGTTCGGGTTGGATTATTTCCTTGCTTCACGGCCGGTGTTAGTACTTAGGTAATAAGACTAATTCGGCTTACAACCCTATTTAACACCGACCGGAAGGAACGTGATAGCCCCAGGATCGCGTCGGCCAGTAAAAGGACAAGGGGATTAATCCCCCCTCCATAAGGGGGAGGCCGACGTTCTGAGATCCGCAACAATATCATGTAGACCTTTACACGGTGACTGTATGTAGATATAATATCATGTAGATATAAAATAACATGTCGATATAAAATATCATGTAGATATAAAATATCATCTCGATATAAAATATCATGTCGATATATAATATCATGTAGATATAAAATATCATGTCGATATAAAATATCATGCAGATATAAAATATCATGTTGATATAAAATATTGTCTTTACACAGTGACCGTGTAAAGCAGGGAAAATGTAGCTTACCCTAGGATGCATTCTGGGGTGTTTTTGGTCCGGCATAATTTTTTTTTTGCGATAACCTCGTTATAAAAATGTTTACACCCATGATCTTTCATATATGCTTCAAATAAAGGGTAATACATATTCCTGTGAGTGTGTTTTGGTTTTTTTATGTTCATGGTCGGGGAGAATGTATTTTAAAATTGTTACCCGCATTAATGCATTCATGGGTCTTTTTGGACCCAGGCCAAGCATAATTTATGTTTCGCTATAACTTTGTTATAATAACTTATACAGACTTGGCATTTAATATGGAATATTTTTTTGGTGGGGGTGAACTTACTTTTCAAGTTGACTTAGAACCAAAAGTTCATTGGAATTATGTTGAAATTATTCTAGATTTTGTTAATGTGACCTTTAAAAGAAACAAAAACCACATTTGACTTTTCGAAGCAAATAAATTGATCCTTGAAAGTGATGTAAACTGATATTGAACTCAATTCACGGACAGTACTGTGTTAAACTTCTGTACATTTTCCAGAAGTATTTCGTTATTTTGCACATTAGCCAAAATTTTTTTTAACAAAAACAAAAGTTAAATTACAACTGGGATTACGGACAGTAAAATTACAGTTCAGTACGTTGTGTAACCCCCACGAGCATTCAGGAGAGCATGTACACGTTGATGCACGCTGTTCACGAGATTTGCCAAGGTTTGGACAGGAATCACTTTGCCATGTAGCCTGCTGCAATTCACGCACAGAGGTAGGCTGCTGGTCCAAGTTGTAGATTTGACGCGTTAATTCTGCCCACAAGTTCTCTATCGGATTCATATCCGGGGACATGGCAGGCCACTCCATATGCTCTACACCACGGTCAGCAAGAAAGTGTTGGATCATGCGAGCACGACGAGGCCGTGCATTGTCATCTTGGAAGACAAAGTTTCCTCGAAAGGCTACACGAGCAAATGGAAGCAATGTTTCTTCCAGAATGGCCCTGTACTTGAACTGGTTCAGGTTTACATTCAGAACAACCAGGTCAGTTTTGCCCCCTGCATGAAAAGCAGCCCAAATGGTCACCCCACCACCTCCAGCCTGGACTCTTGGCACTATACAATCTTCGTTGTAGGCTTCATGCACTTGTCTGCGCACTCGGATATGGCCATCTTGACGATAGACCAGAAATCAAGACTCGTCACTGAAGATGACGTGATTTATGTGTCCTGGCTGCCATTGGCGGTGCTCTCTGGCCCACTGCAATCGGCGCTGGTGGTGTTGTCTTGTCAGGTGTGGCTTTATCAGGGGATGCCTGGCACGATAGCCTGCTTGAAACAGTCGTTGGTTGACTAGCCTTCTGGATGCAGGCACATTTGTCAGTTGCTGCCACTAAGCCGATTAGCTGACTTGGTACGGCCATTGCGGACTAACCGGTGCAGCTGGCGATCATCCCTCCTTGTGGTTCTGCGGGGACGTCCTGGCCTCGATATTGGAGGAGGGACACCCCTCTGAGCATTTCGTTTCGGGATCTTTGACACCTGACCTTGAGTGATGCCATACTGCCGAGCAATAGCACACTGTTTCATGCCGGAATTTCGTAAAGCCACCACTCCATGGCAAACAGCATTGTCGAGTTGACGGACCATCTCCAGAGGAAGCGGCAATAACTTTTGTAGACGTGCAGCAGTTTTTTTTCCACTAATACAGAATGCAACAACCCTTATATACCCGATTGTGAAGCCAATCGTCAAATGTACCTGTCCGTACATTTTGTCACGCCACCTGTGATATAATCCTGTTATTGACTTCTTGCTGTGACAGGCAATCAGTGACAAGGTTCTTTTAACAAAGAAATCACCGAAGCGTAAAATAAACTCACCAGATTGATATTCTGAGTTCAGAAAGGAAACCCAAGTCAAGAAAAAAAAAAAATCCATATTAAATGCCAAGTCTGTATTTGCATGACCTCTTATATGTGCTTTCAATAATGGGTAGTGCATGCCCGTGTGTGTGTGTGTGTGTGTGTGTGTGTGTGTGTGTTTTCCATTCAGGATTGGGGGAAAATTTATTTCTTAAAATTTTATCCTATCACATTGCCTGGGGGCATGATTTT
This sequence comes from Myxine glutinosa, assembly GCF_964187855.1. NCBI lineage: Eukaryota > Metazoa > Chordata > Myxini > Myxiniformes > Myxinidae > Myxine > Myxine glutinosa. The sequence goes on along the minus strand of NC_136267.1, from coordinate 188,121,106 downwards.
GTTTTTGCGATAACTTTGTTATAAAAACGTTTTTATCCATGATCTTTCATACGTGCTTTGAATAAAGGGTAATACATATTCCTTTGTAAGTGTTTTGGTTTTTTCTTCTCAAGGTTGGGGAGAATGTGTTTTAAAATTTTACCGCCATTAATGCATTCGTGGGTATTTTTGGACCAGTTTGACATTGTGTATAACAGGTTGTGATATCTCAGGTCACAACCTAACAGGAAGTGGTGACCAGTTAGCCTGCCATTTTGCAGTCCTTGTCAATATCTTGCAATCCTTGTTTGTGAGCCTTCCAAAACATTGCCTGTAAGTATTGTTACGAATTTGGGTATTGATATATGTAGAGCAGAGTATATCTGAGTAGGTAACATGCTTCGAGATGTCGCGATAGGGAAACTACCTGTAATAAGTCGTGTGTAGGCGTTTTGTCGGCTAAGATGTATGATTGTGAATCTACCAGGGGATTTGTGTGTTATGTAGTGTAGGGAATAATGAGTAGAGCCCTTGTATGTCTCATCTGGTAATCAAACCTTTGTCCCTTCTGGCACTGCAGACCACATAGACACTAGTGAGGACCTTTAGTACAACATTAATGACGCCCTTCCCCCCTGACATGATGTAGGAAGAAATCAGGCCAGAACACCGCCACAATTGGCCGCCACCATTTACACCTCCGAGAGGCCTACCCGCCTCGCATAGCACGTGCTGTGACCAAGGAATAGGGGACGGGAGTGAGAGTGGCGCAGTGGGCATGCCCCTGGACGAGCCGGCGAGTCGGGGGAGGCTCTGATTGGCAGGACAGTGCGCCAAAGCTGACGTCATCGGCCGGAGATATTAACGGAGGCCGGACCCCATTTCGGGCAGATGGAGTAGGACTGGCAGTTGAGCAGGAGTTCAGATCTGATTCCGAGTTCGTGTGCACAAGCAGTTTTTGAGAGTTGAGAGTTGCGCAGCCCATGAGTCACGAGTCGGTGTTGAGTTGAGACGAGTTCACTCCTGGCCCCTGTCAGTTCAGTAGAGAGTGGATTCATGGTCGAGAGTTGATTTTGCAGTGCGCAGTTGGCAGTGAGCAGTTGAGAAGCGAGTTTGAAGGACGAGATGTGCAGTCACACCGGCGTTCTCCCCTTTCCTGTCTTTTCGTGCTTTGTGTGGGGATCGACCTCGTGTGAAGCCGCTGGCCTGCATTGGGTGCTTTGTAGCTTGGTGCACGGACCTCGTGGGCGGCGAGAGGATCGGAGCTCGGAGGAAGACCTCGTGGTGTGCGGTCGGGCCGAGCGGGCTGGTGTTGGACAGCAGCAGAAGAAGACGACAAAGACAGATAAGCCGAGCTCCGCGTATACATTTAACATAACGTGTTCTTTTTATTAATTCACATCCCCTGTTCGTGTTTGAAATCTGTTGTGCGTGGGATCCCAATTTAGTACCTTATTTTATTACCGGCGTGTGTTTTTACTGTCTTTGCTTTTCCTGAAAAAACCCTTGCATTATTTTTGTACATATATCTGAATGCAGTTTACCGGGTGGTTGATTTCAATAGTTAAGACTGCGGGGACTTACGCCGCTTCCCTCCATTCCGCGCGCCTAGGTGTTTTAGATTTTGGAATCCGCCATTGAGTTTCTGCCTCGGAGTTAAAGCCTTCATGATCGGCATCCGCGACCGCCTGATATAAATTTCGGCGGTTGCGCGACAGTATAAAAATATAGTCCAACAGTTCATCTTGTTATATCCATCGGAATTTTGCACATATGGTTTGCACAATTGAAACATTGTTCGTGTGCTGAATTTATATCACCAGCTCAGTCGGCCTAGTCTGCTATTGAGTGTCATCAGGCACTAGTTGACACAATTGTGTTATTTGGCATCACTGTGGATGAGCAACTGGTACCATTCAGAGGCCGTTGTAAATTTGTCCAATATATGCCGAGCAAAGAAAGCAAATCCAACGGAAGGAAATCTCATTTCCTTTCACAAAGCCCGAAACAAGTGTGTGTCCACCCTCAGGAGAGCCAGGAAACAATATCTCTCCATTCTCAGGACCGAACTCTCTTATCTGTCTCCCTCTTCCAAATCCTGGTGGTGTCTGGTCAAATCTGTTACTGGTGTTTGTTCCCCCTCCATCCCCTCCCTCACCTCAAATGGCCACACGGCTGACTCCGCACGTGAAAAAGCTGAATGCCTCAACTCTGTGTTTGCCTCTAAATCTTGTGTCCCAAACCCATCCCTCTCTGTACCCACCATACCCAGTCGTACCCAGCTGCTCCTGGACTCCGTGTCCTTTCCTCCTGACAAGGTGGAAAAGTTTCTGTGAACCCTCGACTCGGATTCTGCAACTGGACCTGACGGCATCAGCCCACGGGTCCTAAAATCCTGTTCTTCCGCTCTTTCACTCCCTCTCTCTGTTCTCTTCACCCTCTCTTTTGCTCAAGGTCATCTTCCATCTGCTTGGAAATCTGCCAACATCACCGCTTTGCACAAAAAAGGTGCAAAAACAGATCCCAGCAACTACAGACCAATCAGCCTTCTCCCAATTATCAGCAAAGTCATGGAATCCATCATTGCTTCAGATATGAAATCTTTCCTCTTCTCCAATGGCTTGATCTCTGATCATCAATTTGGTTTCAGACCTGGACACTCTACTCTGGACATGCTGCTTCTGCTTTCTCAACAATGGATGGAGGTCCTCAATGCCAAACAGGAAATTAGAGCAGTCTCCCTTGACATATCACGTGCCTTCGATACGGTCTGGCACCCCGCTCTGCCTACCAAACTCTCCTCTTTTGGTATCCATGGAAATCTCCACGCATGGCTGGCGGACTTCCTCTCTAGTCGTAGTCAACGTGTGGCCCTGAATGGGTTCCTCTCATCTCCTCTTCCTGTTCAGGCTGGAGTTCCACAAGGCAGTGTTCTGGGCCCTGTGCTTTTTCTGGTCTTCATCAATGATCTCTCTGACTCTCTTGAAAATCCTCTGTATCTCTTTGCTGATGACTCTACTCTCTGTCGCTCCATTCTTCATCCCTCAGATCGGCAGTCTGCTGCCTCCTCACTCTCTGCAGACCTGGACAAAATCACAGACTGGGCAAACAAGTGGAACATGTCTTTCAATCCTGACAAATCTCACACTCTTACGATGTCTCTCCGAAAAGACCGACTGGACAACCCTCCCATCCACTTTCTGAATAATCCTCTCCAAGAAGTTCTGTCACTCAAGCTTTTGGGTCTCACTATCTGCCATGATCTTTCCTGGGAAAACCACATTTCAAATCTGGCCTCCAAAGCCAGTCGCCGACTGGGCATCCTCCGTTGTGCGAAGTCCTTCCTTGGCACACCTGAGCTCCTCACCACATACAAGGCTTTCATCCGCAGCTCAATGGAATACTGCTCTCCCCTCTGGGCTGGTGCTCCTGCCTCACACCTAGCTCGTCTTCACGCTGTTGAAACCAAAGCATTCAGAATCATTGGAATCTCCCGCGATGAAGCTAACTCCAAGGGCCTCTCACTCACTCACGCAGGCAGGTTGGTGGTCTTTCCATCTTCTACCGACTCCTCTCTGGCCTTGCCCCCCCAGCTCTCTCTGGGCTCTGTCCCGCAAATATTCCTACAGGTCGCACAAGATCTGCCTGCAACCCTCTTATGGTCAAACTGCCAAAATCAAGACTCTCTGCTCACCTTAACTCCTTCATTCCTCTTTTCTCCCGCCTCTGGAACAAACTCCCTCACTCTCTTCAATCCCACTCCACCCTCCAGGTCTTTAAAACAGCTGTTCACCACCATCTCTTATCTTCCCCCATCCAAAACCTTGATCTTTTCTACCCCCGCTAATTTCACCCCAATTACACTTTTTTGAAATACCAACTTCTGTCCTGGAAGTCCTTGGTGTCCTTGTGTTTTATACTTCTCCCTCCACCCCCCCCCCCTTCCCACGCCTCCTCCCCCCAAGCCCTCTCCCTTCCACACATCTCCCTGCTCTCAAATGTTGTGTTTGTGTGCTTCCCCTCTCTCCCCATCTTGTTTTCCGCTCCCTCTTTTTATATATTTTGTTTGTCTGGTTGATTTGTTTGTGAAGTAAATGTTAGCTCTTTCACGAGCCTCGATTCAGTATACAAAAAAACCCCAAAAAAACCAGAAAAATATGGCATCAAGATATTTTGGGCTTGTGATGCAAAGACCTCGTATGCTGTGGATGGCATGGCATACACAAGTAGACAGCCTGGGCAAGCCGTGCAAAAAAACCTAGGATCAAATGTTGTACAGACATTGTGTGGTCCATTGAGCGTTTCAGGACAAAATATCACCATGGACAACTTCTTTACGAGTGTTCCACTTGCTTGGACACTGCTGGAGAAACGTCTGACGCTTGTGGGAATACTTAAGAAAAATAAGGCCGATATCCCTGCACTGATGGCAGCCAGAAAAGACAGAGCGCGTCATAGCAGCGAATTTGGATCCACTGAAAATCTAACTTTGGTGAGCTATGTGCCAAGACCCAACAAAGCTGTAATTTTGCTCAGCAAACTGCACCATGACAAGGCGATCATGGAAGGAATGAGCAGGACAAAAAAGCCCAAAATAATCGGCTACTATACAGCACCAAAGGCGGCGTGGACACCATGGATCAAATGGTTCGCACATATTCATGCAAACGACAAACCAGGAGGTGGCCCATGGCACTGTGGTATGACGTCCTGGATGTTGCCTGCCTGAATGCGTTTCTGCTGTTTTCATCACAACATCCAGAATTCCATTCAAAGGTATCCAACAAACGCTGCTTGTTCCTGAAAGAACTTGTCGTGGAAATGGTAATGCCTCATATGGAAGACAGGGTGAATAACAACCCTTCACTTCCAAGTAGCATCAAATATTCCATGGAGATTTGGTGCTCAACAGCCAAGAAGTCCACAGGTGGTGCCAAAAAAAGGAAAAGGTGCACTTACTGTCCAAAATAGGAGGACAGATAAATCTTCACGACATGCCAAAACTGCTCACAGCAAGTGTTTTGTGTAACAAATGCCATCAATAAGGATGCCATCACTAAGAAATAACAATAAATTTACTGTTGAAAATGTTTTGTATTGATTTTTTTTGAAAATGCATGTCTTGGAAATACGTCTGTGTTTTCGGGGGTTTCTTTACCAACCCCACCACACATACATTCAAGACAGGGTGGTGTGGTGTGGGGTCGAATTGCAAAACTATTCTGGGGAAGCAAACATTATTCATGCCAAGTTTGAGCCCTGTGGGTCAAAGGGTGTGGAAGATACATCACAACACATCACACACACACATTCAGTGATGCCATGTAAAGGGGGGAGGGGGAGTGGGTATTAAATAACAATGATAAAAAGAAAAAGAATACATCCAAAATAAAACAGCAATAAAGAAAATTACATCTTATTGGTTTGTTTTTACCAACAATAACCTAAATATTAAACCGGTCCAAAAATACCCCCAAATGCATTAATGGGGTAAAATTTTAAAAATACTGTACATTCTGTCCGACCCTGAAAATAAAAAAAGGAAAACACACACAGGAATATGTATTACCCTTTATTCAAAGCACATATGAAAGATCATGGGTAAACACGTTTTTATTACAAAGTTATCGCAAAAACAAAATCATGCCCCCAGACAATGTGATGGGATAAAAATAAAAATAAAAAATTTTCCCCCAATCCTGAACAAAAAAAATATCTACACACACAGGAACATGCACTACCCTTTTAGTACAGCGGATAACAACAACAATTGTGCATTTTATGAGAAAAGCATGAAATTTCTAACATAGTTAGTGCATACCATTGGGTTTATTTTCAGATGTGGAGGGAAGTCACATTTGACCTCTGAGGACCGTGAGAGGTCAAATCCAAAATGGCCGCAAGTCCACCGAGTCTAATGTTCAAACGCGCTTAATTTTGGAACCAAATAGTGTAGAAAAACATTATAGGTGTCATTTCCAACTAAATTGGGGATGCTCCTGATGAGCTGTGGGTTGCCTTTGGTGTCGGGTCAAGCTTTCGGTACATAGCTGTTCACGAAATGGTTGCCACATTGAATCCAACACAGTCTGACTCTCCCAATCTTTCACGCTTTCACCGGGTGTGATACTGTATCTGCATTCGCTGGCAGAGGAAAGAAGACTGCCTAGGAAACTTGGAAGTCTTTCTTAGAGGTGAATGATGCTTTCAATGAACTCCTAGGCATGCCAAGTGAGGTCAGTGAAGGCTCAATGTTACTGCTGGAGCGATTTGTGGTGCTGATGTTCGACCGAACCAGTGAGAGCACGGAAGTGAATGATGCCAGGAAACAGCTCTTCACACAGAAGTGTAGAACTCTAGAGAACATTCCTCCAACCCAGGCAGCACTCAAGCAGCACATCAAGCGTACTTGCTACCAGGCCAACTGTTGGAACCAGGCATTGGTCATGGATCCAGAGGTGCCAGACCCACCTGACTGGGGCTGGACAAAGGAGACAACTGGGTGGCAGCCTCTTTGGACCACTCTTCCTGAAGCATCAAAATCGTGCCAAAATCGATCCACTGTGGCTGCAAGAAAGGGTGCACTGGACGCTGCAAGTGCCAAAGCTGCACTCAAGTGCACTGCACTGTGCTTCTGTTCTGGAGACTGTTAGATTTTGTTCATTACCAATTTTCATCATTGCACTTGATTTAATGTAAGCTTTGGTGGACATACTTGGTTAACTACACTTATTTTTTCAGAGGTTATTGCATCATTCCTTGCAGTGTAAGCACTTTTTTTCATCATTTCTGGTCTTTGGGTGTTCTGTACCTATCCCTCCCTGTACCTGAAAAAAATAAAGTTTTAGAAGTTCAAATGAACTTTTTCCAATAGCAGTTCCAACTGCAGTATCATAAAAATAGATATTTAACGTAATTTGACCTTGACCTAAATGCATGTCCTTGAGTTCTGGCGATCTCAAAAGTATCACCAAATGAATGGGCACCGCCAATTTAGTTGGAAATGACACCTATAATGTTTTTCTACACTATTTGGTTCCATAATTAAGCGCATTTGAACATTAGACCCGGTGGACTGGCGGCCATTTTGGATTTGACCTCTCACGGTCCTCAGAGGTCAAATCTGACTTCCCTCCACATCTGAAAATAAACCTTATGGTATGCACTAACTATGTTAGAAATTTCATGCTTTTCTCAAAAAATGCACAATTTGTTAAAATATGAGAGCTTATCCGCTGTACTATTTCTTCGAAGCATATATGAAAGATCATGGGTAAAAACGTTTTTACAACAAAGTTATAGCGAAACAAAAAAACAACATAGCCTGAGGTTGTAGCGTGGTGCTACGCACGCAACTTGTTTGGCAAAGAAGGTTAGCCACAAGGCGTAGGGTCAAAAGAGTCTTTTTGTAAAGCTCAAACTGTAGCAGTAGCACTGACTCGCTCAGGACCGGGGCGCCGGGCGGCGAGTCCCGTGTATATCCCGAGGCCACGCCTACCCCTCGGGCGTGGCCGACACCCCATTGGTGCGCGGAATGATGTCACCGCGCCAGCGAGCCATCGTGCCCGCCACAAGGTCATAAAAGACCCCCGAATGGAAGGGTCCGGGTATCGTACCCGAATGCATCGTCGGGTTAAGGTTGTGTTTAAATGTGCACAATACGAGGGTCGTGCTTGTGATAAGATAGAGAGGGATTAAAGTGAAGGAAATGTGTGTAAAACCTCATGTAAACTTCCGCCGCGCGTGCCGGTCACATTCTTGTGTCACAGTCACTGATCTGTATGTAGTATACTGTATACAGATCAGTGGTCACAGTCACTCAAGGAGAGAGGCAAGAAGGACAAAAGGGTGGAGCTATAATCGTTCCCTGGACGAAGGTGGAGCTCAACGACTGAAGGAGGGGCAAGCGTTGTCAAGGGAGACGAGGGAGGAGCCCCGAGAAGGTTGGTCTGTCAGGAGATTTGAGTGAGTTCAGACTTCAGTGTGCTAAAAGTAGAAGCGGGAACTGTTCTGGAAGGATTGCGCCATATTTGAGGAGAGCTTGCTCGTTGGGAGAGTTCTGAAAATCCGAGGAGAAGACGGAGGAGCCTGAATTGGGCGGGTTGAGTGCGTTGAGGACCTTGCTGTTTTGTGAGGAAAACTTGGATAGTTCTGAAGAGAATTGGGAGTGAAAAGAGCTTGAAAGGATGTCGTCCTGCCTGTTCATCATCCTGCTCGTCTCATCTTCTCTTTGTCGTCCAGCTGTCACCTCAGCTTGCCCATCGTCCTGCCCATCTCAACACCAGCTCCGTCCGCCATCTTCCCGCTCCGCCATTACATTAGGCATTACCACACCACAGATAAGTCGTGTCCCTTTTCCCCGTCTGACTGACTGTGAGGCGTCTTAGATTGAATAGGATTTATTTTACCTCATTATTTTACTTCATTGTATATCGTGATTATTTATTTTATTTTCCCTTATTTGTTCGGGAATAAACCCGTTCGGTTTTATGAAAGACTTAAGAGTTAAGGTCGTCGTGATTCTCCTCAGCCGCGCGAGCTTTTGCCGCCATAAATTCGGAACTCCTCGGAGTTAAAGCCTGTTCCGGACTCCGGCCCATCTGTTAACGGGTCTCTGTTTAAACCGGCTGTGAACAGGACAACATAAAATATGTGGACCTTTACACGGTGACTTTATGTAGATATAACATGTCATGTTCTATGTAGACCTTTACACGGTGACTTTATGTAGATATAATTTATAACATGTCATGTTCTATGTAGAACTTTACACGGTCATGTTCTATGTAGACCTTTACACGGTGACTGTATGTAGATATAACATGTCATGTTCTATGTAGACCTTTACACGGTGACTATGTAGATATAACATGTCATGTTCTATGTAGACCTTTACACGGTGACTTTATGTAGATATAACATGTCATGTTCTATGTAGACCTTTACACGGTGACTGTATGTAGATATAATTTATAACATGTCATGTTCTATGTAGACCTTTACACGGTCATGTTCTATGTAGACCTTTACACGGTGACTGTATGTAGATATAACATGTCATGTTCTATGTAGACCTTTACACGGTGACTGTATGGAGATATAACATGTCATGTTCTATGTAGACCTTTACACGGTGACTGTATGTAGATATAACATGTCATGTTCTATGTAGACCTTTACACGGTGACTTTATGTAGATATAACATGTCATGTTCTATGTAGACCTTTACACGGTGACTGTATGTAGATATAACATGTCATGTTCTATGTCGACCTTTACACGGTGACTTTATGTAGATATAACATGTCATGTTCTATGTAGACCTTTACACGGTGACTGTATGTAGATATAATTTATAACATGTCATGTTCTATGTAGACCTTTACACGGTGACTGCATGTAGATATAATTTATAACATGTCATGTTCTATGTAGACCTTTACACGGTCATGTTCTATGTAGACCTTTACACGGTGACTTTATGTAGATATAACATGTCATGTTCTATGTAGACCTTTACACGGTGACTGTATGTAGATATAATTTATAACATGTCATGTTCTATGTAGACCTTTACACGGTGACTGTATGTAGATATAATTTATAACATGTCATGTTCTATGTAGACCTTTACACGGTGACTTTATGTAGATATAACATGTCATGTTCTATGTAGACCTTTACACGGTGACTGTATGGAGATATAACATGTCATGTTCTATGTAGACCTTTACACGGTGACTGTATGGAGATATAACATGTCATGTTCTATGTAGACCTTTACATGGTGACTGTATGTAGATATAACATGTCATGTTCTATGTAGACCTTTACACGGTGACTGTATGTAGATATAACATGTCATGTTCTATGTAGACCTTTACACTGTCATGTTCTATGTAGACCTTTGGCTTTACACGGTGACTTTATGTAGATATAACATGTCATGTTCTATGTAGACCTTTACACTGTCATGTTCTATGTAGACCTTTGGCTTTACACGGTGACTGTATGTAGATATAACATGTCATGTTCTATGTAGACCTTTACACTGTCATGTTCTATGTAGACCTTTGGCTTTACACGGTGACTTTATGTAGATATAACATGTCATGTTCTATGTAGACCTTTACACGGTGACTGTATGTAGATATAACATGTCATGTTCTATGTAGACCTTTACACGGTGACTGTATGTAGAAAAAACATGTCATGTTCTATGTAGACCTTTACACGGTGACTTTATGTAGAAAAAACATGTCATGTTCTATGTAGACCTTTACATGGTGACTGTATGTAGATATAACATGTCATGTTCTATGTAGACCTTTACACGGTGACTATGTAGATATAACATGTCATGTTCTATGTAGACCTTTTACATGGTGACTGTATGTAGATATAACATGTCATGTTCTATGTAGACCTTTACACGGTGACTTTATGTAGATATAACATGTCATGTTCTATGTAGACCTTTACACGGTGACTGTATGTAGATATAACATGTCATGTTCTATGTAGACCTTTACACGGTGACTTTATGTAGATATAACATGTCATGTTCTATGTAGACCTTTGGCTTTACACGGTGACTTTATGTAGATATAACATGTCATGTTCTATGTAGACCTTTACACTGTCATGTTCTATGTAGACCTTTGGCTTTACACGGTGACTGTATGTAGATATAACATGTCATGTTCTATGTAGACCTTTACACTGTCATGTTCTATGTAGACCTTTGGCTTTACACGGTGACTTTATGTAGATATAACATGTCATGTTCTATGTAGACCTTTACACGGTGACTGTATGTAGATATAACATGTCATGTTCTATGTAGACCTTTACACGGTGACTGTATGTAGATATAACATGTCATGTTCTATGTAGACCTTTACACGGTGACTTTATGTAGATATAACATGTCGTGTTCTATGTAGACCTTTACACGGTGACTGTATGGAGATATAACATGTCATGTTCTATGTAGACCTTTACACGGTGACTTTATGTAGATATAACATGTCATGTTCTATGTAGACCTTTACACGGTGACTGTATGTAGATATAACATGTCATGTTCTATGTAGACCTTTACATGGTGACTGTATGTAGATATAACATGTCATGTTCTATGTAGACCTTTACACGGTGACTGTATGTAGATATAACATGTCATGTTCTATGTAGACCTTTACACGGTGACTGTATGTAGATATAACATGTCATGTTCTATGTAGACCTTTACATGGTGACTGTATGTAGATATAACATGTCATGTTCTATGTAGACCTTTACACGTTGACTTTATGTAGATATAACATGTCATGTTCTATGTAGACCTTTACACGGTGACTGTATGTAGATATAACATGTCATGTTCTATGTAGACCTTTACACGGTGACTGTATGTAGATATAACATGTCATGTTCTATGTAGACCTTTACACGGTGACTGTATGTAGATATAACATGTCATGTTCTATGTAGACCTTTACACGGTGACTGTATGTAGATATAACATGTCATGTTCTATGTAGACCTTTACACGGTGACTGTATGTAGATATAACATGTCATGTTCTATGTAGACCTTTACACGGTGACTTTATGTAGATATAACATGTCATGTTCTATGTAGACCTTTACATGGTGACTGTATGTAGATATAACATGTCATGTTCTATGTAGACCTTTACACGGTGACTGTATGTAGATATAACATGTCATGTTCTATGTAGACCTTTACATGGTGACTGTATGTAGATATAACATGTCATGTTCTATGTAGACCTTTACACGGTGACTGTATGTAGATATAACATGTCATGTTCTATGTAGACCTTTACACGGTGACTGTATGTAGATATAACATGTCATGTTCTATGTAGACCTTTACATGGTGACTTTATGTAGATATAACATGTCATGTTCTATGTAGACCTTTACACGGTGACTGTATGGAGATATAACATGTCATGTTCTATGTAGACCTTTACATGGTGACTGTATGTAGATATAACATGTCATGTTCTATGTAGACCTTTACACGGTGACTGTATGTCGATATAACATGTCATGTTCTATGTAGACCTTTACACGGTGACTGTATGTAGATATAACATGTCATGTTCTGTGTAGACCTTTACATGGTGACTTTATGTAGATATAACATGTCATGTTCTATGTAGACCTTTACATGGTGACTTTATGTAGATATAACATGTCATGTTCTATGTAGACCTTTACACGGTGACTGTATGGAGATATAATATCATGTAGATATAAAATATCATATAGATATAGAATTTCATGTAGATATAACATGTCATGTTCTATGTAGACCTTTACATGGTGACTTTATGTCGATATAACATGTCATGTTCTATGTAGACCTTTACACGGTGACTGTATGGAGATATAATATCATGTAGATATAAAATATCATATAGATATATAATATCATGTAGATATAACATGTCATGTTCTATGTAGACCTTTACACGGTGACTGTATGGAGATATAATATCATGTAGATATAAAATATCATATAGATATATAATATCATGTAGATATAACATGTCATGTTCTATGTAGACCTTTACATGGTGACTTTATGTAGATATAACATGTCATGTTCTATGTAGACCTTTACACGGTGACTGTATGGAGATATAACATGTCATGTTCTATGTAGACCTTTACATGGTGACTGTATGTAGATATAACATGTCATGTTCTATGTAGACCTTTACACGGTGACTGTATGTAGATATAACATGTCATGTTCTATGTAGACCTTTACATGGTGACTGTATGTAGATATAACATGTCATGTTCTATGTAGACCTTTACACGGTGACTGTATGTAGATATAACATGTCATGTTCTATGTAGACCTTTACACGGTGACTGTATGTAGATATAACATGTCATGTTCTATGTAGACCTTTACATGGTGACTTTATGTAGATATAACATGTCATGTTCTATGTAGACCTTTACACGGTGACTGTATGGAGATATAACATGTCATGTTCTATGTAGACCTTTACATGGTGACTGTATGTAGATATAACATGTCATGTTCTATGTAGACCTTTACACGGTGACTGTATGTAGATATAACATGTCATGTTCTATGTAGACCTTTACATGGTGACTGTATGTAGATATAACATGTCATGTTCTATGTAGACCTTTACACGGTGACTGTATGTAGATATAACATGTCATGTTCTATGTAGACCTTTACATGGTGACTTTATGTAGATATAACATGTCATGTTCTATGTAGACCTTTACACGGTGACTGTATGTAGATATAACATGTCATGTTCTATGTAGACCTTTACACGGTGACTGTATGTAGATATAACATGTCATGTTCTATGTAGACCTTTACACGGTGACTGTATGTAGATATAACATGTCATGTTCTATGTAGACCTTTACACGGTGACTGTATGGAGATATAATATCATGTAGATATAAAATATCATATAGATATAGAATTTCATGTAGACCTTTACACAGTGACCGTGTATTTCATTTATATGGGTCTGGCAATTATTCCTCTAATTGTTTAGTAAATCATTATTTTCCACGATCCCATATTCATAATTCCCTGTTCTCGGTGAGTAGAAATCACACAGACCCTTCCGCTGATGGTCCTCGGCAGTATCGTCATTTCCCCCTATTGAGCCCACCGTGGCCCCAGCATCTCGTCGGCATTTCCCCCGATTGAGCCCACCGTGGCCCCAGCACCTTGTCGTCATTTCCCCCTATTGAGCCCACCGTGGCCCCAGCATCTCGTCGGCATTTCCCCCGATTGAGCCCACCGTGGCCCCAGCACCTTGTCGTCATTTCCCCCTATTGAGCCCACCGTGGCCCCAGCATCTCGTCGGCATTTCCCCCGATTGAGCCCACCGTGGCCCCAGCACCTTGTCGGCATTTTCCCCCTATTGAGCCCACCGTGGCCCCAGCACCTTGTCGGAATTTTCCCCCTATTGAGCCCACCGTGGGCCCAGCACCTTGTCGGCATTTTCCCCCTATTGAGCCCACCGTGGGCCCAGCACCTTGTCGGCATTTTCCCCCTATTGAGCCCACCGTGGCCCCAGCACCTTGTCGGCATTTTCCCCCTATTGAGGCCACCGTGGCCCCAGCATCTCGTCGGCATTTCCCCCTATTGAGCCCACCGTGGCCCCAACTCCTTGTCGGCATTTTCCCCCTATTGAGCCCACCGTGGCCCCAGCACCTTGTCGGCATTTCCTCCTATCGAGTCCACCGTGGCCCCAGCACCTTGTCGGCATTTTCCCCCTATTGAGCCCACCGTGGGCCCAGCACCTTGTCGGCATTTTCCCCCTATTGAGCCCACCGTGGCCCCAGCACCTTGTCGGCATTTTCCCCCTATTGAGGCCACCGTGGCCCCAGCATCTCGTCGGCATTTCCCCCTATTGAGCCCACCGTGGCCCCAACTCCTTGTCGGCATTTTCCCCCTATTGAGCCCACCGTGGCCCCAGCACCTTGTCGGCATTTCCCCCGATTGAGCCCACCGTGGCCCCAACTCCCGAGCGGCAGCGGTGAAGGCTCGTGTTGCGATGGAAACGCTGAATGTTGCTCGTTCCACCCCCTTTTGCAGCTGCAGCTCCGCCCCTCCGGTTGTACCCCTGGGACCGCGCACTTGGACACGCGCTCTTTAACGACAAGGGGATCGGGACAAACGTGGAGGCCGCTTTCCGTGCGTCTCTAATGATTGCTGTGTGTGTGCATCACGTGCTCTTTCTGACATTTTGTTAATAAATCACACGAGTAGAGGATGAAACAACCATGTACGTACATTTCACCTGTGTTCACCTGTGTTTATCACACATGGGAATAATACATGACAATCTACATAAAGGTCTGTGAGTATCCACACTCTGACATATTGGTTTACTAACAGCAAAGGATATTTAATGATGTGATTGATGTGTTTATGTGAATGCAGTGTTTTGTTTGTATTATTTAATCGTGGTCAATATTGTGATTGGTTGATTATCTCGTCCAATGCGAGGAAATATCACAATGTCAACTTTCCATTTCAGGTAACACTTGCACCATCACAATGAAAACATCTAATAGAGCTCCTATGATCGTTTTACAACATTATTACTTCTGGAAGCCATCCATTTATGACGTATATTATAGAGGGGTGGGGTGGGGTAATGACGTATGTAGGGAGGGGTGGACAGGGGGGAGCGGGGAGGGTGTGATGACGTATGTAGTGAGGAGTGGAAAACGGGTTAATGACGTATGTAGGGAGCGGAGGACAGGGGGAGGGGGGGAGTGATGACGTATGTAGGGAGGGGTGGAAGTGAGGTGAATCCGTATGTATGGAGGGTTCGACAGGGGAGGGGGGGGGGGGGAGTGATGACGTATGTAAGGAGAGGTGGACAGGGGGAGATGGGGTGATGTATGTAGGGAGGGGTGTAGAAGGGCTGTAAGGAGGGGTGTAGAAGGGGTTAATGATGTATGTAGGGAGGGGTGTAGAAGGGGTTAATGATGTGTGCAAGGAGGGGTGGAGATGTGGTTAATGATGGATGTAGTGAGGGGTGGAGAAGGGGTTAACGATGTATGTAGTTTTTTTTTTTTTTTTTTTTGTAGACATAATCGAGGCTCATGAAAGAGCTAACATTTATCACACAAACAAATCAAACAGACAAACAAACAAGAAGACGTCATGCGGAGCACGATACTTGCAAAATACACCCCCCTCCCTCCCCAAGAAAAAAAATTCCATTGATACAGCAAATTGGCCATTTCATGAAGATTAAAATTGACAATCTTGATCAAAGCTCGGGTCAATAGGAAGAAAATTGACGATTTTTCAGATGAAACAAATAAAGGTAAAAAAAACAATTCAAAAAAATTCATTTAAAAAACAAACATTGCATGTTTAAAACAAAGAGGAATATTGAAGAAAAAAACAAAAAACAAATACTCCAAAAGAATGGCGCAAAAGAAAAGTGCTGAACAAACAGGTGTTTTAGATTTTTGTGACGTCACTTCATAATGTCTGGACTGATTTTCACGAGAGTTGGTTGGTGACCACCGAGGTCGATTGCCTATCACCTGGTCAAGTTTTGTGATGATCGATCAATCAACATATTAATGTGCAGTTTTGTGACCATAATTTGCAAATTAACTATGAAGGCCAAAGAAAATTACCTCAGCCACAGCTTTGAAAAAAAATCCCACAGCAATGTTCATCTAAAAGTTTCTTTGGAAACGATGAATAAAACCCTCAAATGCACACCATTTGTCATTAATATATTTTATTTATTGAAAATACATCAGAAATGATTCCAACTGTCACGATTCATGACAAATATTGTGATGTATGACAAAATGTCGCAAATGTGCTGTTTTAAATAGAAAGGCACACACATAACTAAAATACATCACCGATATATATCCTTTTATGCATTGAAAAGACAAAAAGAACACGAAGACCCTTAAAGACCCAAAAGGCCAAAAAGACCCCAAGACCCTTAAAGACCAAAAATACCAAAAAACCCAATGGACCCCAAAAATCCAAAATACCCCAAATATCCCTGAAGACACACAATACCCCAAAGACCCTTAAAGACCAAAATAACCCAAAGACTGAAAAGACCCCAAAGACCCAAATGACTCAAAATACACCGAAGGTCCTTAAATACCCAAAAAACTCTGAAGAATGAAAAGACTCCGAAGACCAAAAAGACCCTGAAGACCCAAAAGACTGAAAAGACCCTGACGACCCAAAATACCCGAAAGCGGAATCCAAACGCAATTTTTTTTCTTCTGAAAACCATGGCACTCTCACGAGATTGTATCGTCAAATAAACGATTTCAACCCATCATTCTTGACGGGCTTTTTGACTAGTTGCATCAATTTATGATCAGTGAAGGTTTTCCAGTTTAGAATGAAGAGTACTTAGTTTCCTCCAAGTATACACATGAGTACAGTATTTTTTTTAACCATTTTTCCCCGCAAGCGGGGGTTGGCCTTTTTCGGGAACTGTGGTGGTTGTTGTTTTTCGGTCCCCTTTTTGAAGCAATGTTTTACGGCCGGATGCCCTTCCTGACGCCAACCCTTTTTGCCGCCTTTAACGACAAACAGGGAATTACCAGTGAACTGGTACTCAATTTGCCGACCTCGGAAGGATGACAGGCTGAGTCAACCCCCCTGGCGTTAATTCAGCGATTGACCGGGATTCAAACCCAGGATCCTAGGATCCTAAGCCGGCACCCTAGCCGCTAGCCCAACACCAGGGATCACATGAGTACAGTATATGAGATTATATTATCAGGTCAACTTGGTGGTGAAGAACACAGCATCATGGTCTGAATAATATACATCATGGACATCAACTCTCATATCTGTATCATTTCTGTTGAAGTAGACATGATCTAACAGAGATCCACCATCTGTTGTTGATTGTGTAACATATTGTGTGAATCCATACTTGTTCATAAGTACAACAAGTTGCAAATTTGATTGAGATGCCAAGTTTTCATTAAAGTCACCCAGAACAATGGTTGGAGCATACAATGGCATCAATGTCAGCAGTTTTTCCATACAGCACAGGAAACTTTTCATACTGCTAGATGGTTTTCTATAGATAACAGCAACTACAAGTCTTGATTTTGCAGTTTCCAAGACCACAACTTTTGATTCGATACCACAGACAGATACCAACTGTAGTTCCTTTGGTTCAAGACAGGCAGAGGCACATATCAGTACACCATGTTTCTCTTGGTGATCGTGTTCACTAAATACATCCTGTCTGAATGGAACATAGTCATTTATGGAAAGAAAGTTGTCAATGTTATGGTTTGGGGTCAGATATGTTTCTGTGAAACACATTACGTCAGTATTGGCATAGATGGATTGTTCTGATTCACTAGTCAAATCTTTCATCTTTTCCAAAAAGTAGTGTACATTTAAATGTCCAACAGTAATATATTCAGGTCTGTTTAAACTCAAAAACATTGGTTTTGTTAAAGTATGTATAGGATTTTGCCTCATTTCAGTCATTTCGCTTTTAACCTTCTTGTCAGTTTTTATTCCATCTTTGTGAAAATTAATGATGTGTAGTGAATCAAGAGACTTCACACGACTGAATGCAACATATGCTTGACCAGATCCAAATCTCTTTGCCCCTTTCATATTTACAACAATTTCATCCAAAGTCAGTCCTTGGCATTTGTGAATTGTGACAGCCCATGCTAATTTTAACGGAAACTGGCGACGTGATATCTGCGCTCCCTTTTTTCCAACTTTTTCATACTTGCTTTCATGACGCATAACCGGTACAGCATTTGGATAATCGTGCTTAAATTTACTTGAAGCTATTGCGTGTTCTCCAACTTTGTTGTTATCAAACTTAACAAGAAGACAAGCTACTTTTCCAACATTGTTTTGGATAATAGCTTCTACTTTACCCATCGCACCGTTAACCAAACCGTCTGCTGTGTTTACATTTATTGTCATCATCACTCTGGCACCAACAGCAACAACTAAAACAGTTTCCAATCCACCAGTGTTTGCACGTTTTTGTGATGTACTCAATTTTGACAAATCCAACTGACCAGTACTATCTGTTTTGTCATCTGATGCTTGAATTGTTACTTGCTGGTCTTTTGCTGCTATTTTATCCAATTTTTCTGAATTGTACCTATCTACATCAGCATTGTAGGCAAACACGTGAAGTGCATTCTCTGGATAACTGGTAACATCACTACCAATGTCTCGAGAGTGTAATATTTCAATGTCTTCTTTCCTGGCTTCTCCAATTCTTAGACGACATAGCAGCTCTGCAAATGCACTGTCATCTTTTTGCCTCATTATTTCTTGCAACTCGTGGAGCTGAAACTGATTTTTCCATAATTGACCCATTCAATCTTGCCATAGCATCTTTAACTGGTTCAAATATGGGTCTTTG
Source organism: Myxine glutinosa (assembly GCF_964187855.1). NCBI lineage: Eukaryota > Metazoa > Chordata > Myxini > Myxiniformes > Myxinidae > Myxine > Myxine glutinosa. The sequence goes on along the minus strand of NC_136267.1, from coordinate 188,102,150 downwards.
CATGACAGGTGATAATTGGTACAGGTCACCAACAGCTAAGACACAAACATTTCCAAAGAATATTCCATCTCTAGATGCACCTTTAATTTCTCCAAGCCGTCTGTGAATATTCAAGAGCATGTCTGAGCCAATCATTGAAACTTCATCAATTATGATCAGTTGAAGGTTTTCTAGTTTAGAACGAAGAGTGTTTAGCTTATCAAAAGTAAGTGGTGCACCATCTTTGCCATATCGTGCTGTTCTCAACAATAACGCTGAATGAATGGTCATTCCATCAATGCTAAAGGCGCCACGCCAGTTGGAGCCGTCAGAAGCGTAACTACGTCTGTTGGTTTTATCTGGTTAGAGAGTGGCAATATTTTTCTGGTATCTGAATGAATCAATTTAATTACATGGCTTTTGCCAACACCACCAGGTCCACTGAGAAAGATTCTGTATGGTTTCACCTGTTTGTTTTGCTTCAATGCAATGACAGCCTGTTTGCACCAATTGCAATGATAAAACACAATTTCTTTTTGTTTCATTCAGATTTCTCATCATATTTCGATACTCATTAGAAGACAGATAATGTTTGTGAATTACTGCATCATACCGTGCTACTAATTCACTTGGATTGTCAGCTGTTTGATGTTGGAACATTGCTGCATTTGCATCAAGATCCTCTTGTTCTAACATTCTCTCTACTTGTGCACCTTCTTCAACATCCTGCATTTGGCTATGTCCAGCTCCTGGGGCTATATTTGGCCAAGTATGCTCTGGGGCTCCATGAATGGCATTCTCTTCAATTGCTCTTTCAATAAGATGCAAGTTTCTCGTGTATTTTGCTTCATTTTCTTCAATTTGATCAGCAATTGCGTGATAATGAGTGGCATAGTCTGGATATCTCCCCATCAAATCTGATTCTTCATCATGCCAAGGAAGAAACAACATTAACTTTGCATGGAAACATTTGCTGCTTTCCATTTCTATGTTGTATTTGTGGAATCGAATTACTGATTCTCGCCTGCGTTTGTGCATTATTCCCTTCATGTATTGCAATCGTATCAGTGCAGGTAGATCGTCGTTGTTATCATTTTCGACGTCATTGTCATCTTGGTCTAAAATTTGAGGAGTGATATCGTCAGTGTCTTCATTTTCAGCTTTATGCACTGTATAATTTGAAGCAAAGCTTGCCAAACACATGTTTTCTAAACAATTAGGTCTGAATGAATATCGAAGCACAATGTTGCTTTGAAATACATCTTCATCATCATCATCTTTGTCTTGAATTTCTTTCATTGGTTTTAGAACTGCACCTCGTGTTTCTTTTGGTTCAGTGTTTACAAATACAACTGATCGACCTAATCGCTTCAAAGGCATTGACAAAATTCGGTAAGTTGCTTCTGGTGCCCTCACTTCTCGATGGTTTAAGAATACCGATCCTAAGTGTCTCAACTTTACTCGTATGTCTTTATTTTCATACTCCTCCGAAACTTGTTTGAGTAGTTCACCCATTCCTTTTTCATCTTTTGTCATATATGCAGACACGTTCATCACACATGCATAAGGATCTAAAATGAACTGCAAATCCATGTTTGCCTGCCATGCCTTCAGAATAACTGGATTGTATGGGTTAATCGACACTTCACATGGCTGTCTTAGCAGAACAAGTGTATTCCCTTTTTGAGAAACCGATAATGCATCGTCATATTCATCCTGACTGATACCTGCTTTGTCAAGCAATTCTGTGAGGCTCAAATCTGGAGCAGTTTCTTCCTCTGTCAAAATGTTGTGCACTTTTTTGAAAAGTGTTTGATCACTGCTTTTTACTTGCTCAGGGTTTTCTACATCGGTTGGCTCTCTGGCCAGTAATGTTCCTCTACTTGGAGATTTTGGGAAACGAAAACGACAAATTCCTTTCTTTCGACAATATGAGGAATGGTTGTGTTTTTGTACATTGGTGACGAGATCAGCGAGAATAGGATCCCCTTCTGGAATACTGCACGATACATGGCTTGAAACAAAGTCACACACTTCTTCATCACTTTGTACATCTAATTTTGGTGCATCTTTAATCCACAATAGTGTGTGTGCATGTGGCGAACCTCTGGCTTGGAATTCTATGCGTATCACGTAGTCAACGAGTTCTCCCAATGGGTGTGCTTTCGATTTCAAAACGGTCTTGAACAATAGGTCGAGTCTGTATTGAAAATGACGTGCTGCAGTAACTGGATTGGATCTCAGCCATTTGTATTTGTCATTAACTGACATGTTTTTCACATCCTCGTCATCAAGAACTGTTGCATATTGCCTCGCTATTGTTTGAATGAGATCTGGCCACTGCATATCAGCTGCTGATATTGTGAAAAACCATGTTGGTAGTCCAAGTTGTCGAACCATTGCAAGTACATCATAAAACACAGATTGCAAATAAGCAGGAGATCCTCTGACATTCTTCAAGATCTTATATGCTTGGTCCGTTCTGACTAACTGTCGCATCCTTTCTGCATCTTTAAGTGATCCAGCAGTTATATTTTTTCCTCCATGTTGTCTTGTATTGATTCTTCGGAAAACATAATGGTCGATGTTCCCATGAACTTGTTTGCTTTCTGTGGCATATTGTGCACAGAAGAGATATGGCTATTTCCATAGTAAAGTGTCCACATGGGTGAAACAATATCCCAAAATTGAAAATAAAACACGATAAAAGTTCGGTGTATATTATGAATGCACACATACTTGCCTTTTCAAAATACAGAGTATTAAGATAACTTCGGAAGGTTCTACAAAACTGTGACACAATGTATGCCTCACTGAAGGGCATATTACTCACGTAACAGGGGACGGAATTCTAATTGGAGAGAGGTTACAGTCATCAATGAAAACAATCTTAGCAATGTTATTTTGAAGAGCCTGGACTACCATATTGAATCACACAACTGATCAAGAGAAAATAATAAGTTTGGAGAAATGAATACAAATGTATTCATACATACCACACACTGTTAAACAGTATTTCTTCCATTACATTTGCCTTGCAGTCATAAAACCCATTCACAGTTCTTGATCACATCCCTGCAAACTCTCAGCAGAAAGGACATTCCTGTAATACAGTCTTGGCATATCAATATGCATCTTTAAGTTTTTGTCTGATCTTCAAAGTAGATATGCCCTTTCATAAGGAACACGTTACATGCGTAACAGAGGACGGACACAGCATGAACTCAATTGTTACATTTTTTTTTTTTACTTCTACAGAATAAAATACCAAATGATTTTATGTATAAAAAAAAAAAAAACACCATTTAGAGGCCATTTTTCCCTACAAAGCGGGGGTTGGCCTTTTTCGGGGACCGTGGTTGTTGTTTTTTGGTCCCCTTTTTGAAGCAATGTTTTACGGCCGGATGCCCTTCCTGACGCCAACCCTGTTTGTCGCCTTTTTTGACACACAGGGAATTACCAGTGAACTGGTACTCAATTAGCCGACCTCGGAAGGATGACAGTCTCAGTCAACCCCCCTGGCGTTAATTCAGCGATCGACCGGGATTCAAACCCAGGATCCTAGGATCCTAAGCTGGCACCCTAGCCGCTAGCCCAACACCAGGGGTAAATTCTATGTATGATGTATGATGATGTCCCAACACCATTACCCAAAATGATTTTATGTATGATGATCATAAATCAAACTGAAACACATGATTAAAGCAATAGAACAAATTCTTGAGTAATTTGAGGGTGTGAGTGTGGGTGTACTTGTATTGTTATTCAAAATATACGAAAGTTATTATATGCTTCAATTGCAGATTATTTTGAGAAATGACAGGTCCATGCCGATCATGATTATCTTGGATCTTAAAGACCTAGCAGAGAAGAGCAGGCTTCAAGGATATCAACATGACAAGGCCCACAGATCCATGCTGATCATGTTTATCTGGGAGTTTAATGACCTAGCATTTTTATCCTTCATGAAGAACTGCATTAATACATAGCACATGTGCTAATCTAGGAATAAATTAGTTTAGAAAAAAAATAATGATGACGTCATCGGACACGTGGTTCGGCCACCAAATTTGTTTGAACACAAAAGCCTTAAAAACCACTGAAAATACATCCTCGCGAGGGTTTGCAATCTTTGATTGCTCTTTCTTGTTTCATTAATGTGCACGTTTCCTCGGCCTCTTATTGAATTTCAAGGAGATGATTATTGATGTCTTTCATGAACTGAGCTACCGCGTGGGAGTCATGGCATCTGTCATCAGAGACAATGTGTATTGCTTCTTTCACAATGGTTTTATGAGGACATTCATAGAAGGTGACTACTGGATGCAGAGTAACTTGCTCTTGACTCCAGTGTGCACTCTGGACCTCTCCTTGGAACCCACATGTGAAGTTTTGTGAATAGTCCATCACCAATACAACCGAGTCCTTCGGAGGGGATTTTGACACTTTGTTTTATTGCTGCTTCTGCCACTCAGCTACAAAAAGATGTGAACTAAATGTTTCTAGTTCTGTGTACAGTTCCTCCATAAACATGTTCACTGACCCTTTCTTCACTACTCTGGTTTTCCTGGAGAGTTTAAAACTTGGGTTGTGCACACTTTCCCACCGTGCCCATTGTACTTCTACTGTTGGGTCAGCTACAAGTGGTGACAGTCGTTTCTTCATTAAGCATACACCACATTTGCTGCATGTGCGCTGAATGCATTTGATGTTATTGAACTTCTCTCCTTGCTTCGGACACAGTGTATACATGCTTGCATCAAAGACGTCTTTCACCTTGACCTCTGGCCTTCCGAGCTTGTTAGCAAGATTGTTGATTGAATCAAGCTTGTTTTTTTTTTTTTTTTTTTTTTTTGTATACTGAATCGAGGCTCGTGAAAGAGCTAATATTTACTTCACAAACAAATCAACCAGACAAACAAAATATATAAAAAGAGGGAGCGGAAGACAAGATGGGGAGAGAAGGGGAAGCACACAAACACAACATTTGAGAGCAGGGAGATGTGTGGAAGGGAGAGGGCTTGGGGGGAGGAGGCGTGGGAAGGGGGGGGGGGGGAGGGAGAAGTATAAAACACAAGGACACCAAGGACTTCCAGGACAGAAGTTGGTATTTCAAAAAAATGGAATTGGAGTGAAATTAGCGGGGGTAGAAAAGATCAAGGTTTTGGATGGGGGAAGATAAGAGATGGTGGTGAACAGCTGTTTTAAAGACCTGGAGGGTGGAGTGGGATTGAAGAGAGTGAGGGAGTTTGTTCCAGAGGCGGGAGAAAAGAGGAATGAAGGAGTGAAGGTGAGCAGAGAGTCTTGATTTTGGCAGTTTAACCATAAGAGGGTTGCAGGCAGATCTTGTGCGACCTGTAGGAATATTTGCGGGACAGAGCCCAGAGAGAGCTGGAGGAGCAAGGCCAGAGAGGAGTCGGTAGAAGACAGAAAGACCACCAACCTGCCTGCGGTGAGTGAGTGAGAGGCCCTTCCCAGTAGGCACACAGACATTGGATCCACGTTGAATGAACGTCAAGATTCGACATGGACCCGAGGTTGAAAACGAGTTGGATTTGCAAATTGGATCAACGTCATTTTTCCAATGTTGAATAAATGTCGTTTTTCCAACATTGATACAACGTTGGTTTCCAACGTTGATCCAACGTCAGGTTTAGACTGGATATCAACGTTAGTTTTCAACATTGAATCAACATGGAATCAATGTCGGTTTTTAACCTCATTTCAACATTATTTCACCTCAGAACTCTGTAATTTATGCAAAATCATAACGTGACAAAGTAGGATCAAGTGGTAATGAACACTTTTATTATCCACTGCTGTACAAAGCTATTTGAATTTCAGTTCTCTTCTGTCTTCTCTCTGCCACCACCTCCCCTCCTGTCCGGGGCGTATTTCAGGTTATTTCCTACGGCATGTGTCACCATGCTTTCGCTGCTCCCTTTCTGCTGCGCCAGAACACCAGCTACAGAACAAAACAGAAAGAACAGAAAGTTAATGATGGATATCACCATGTTTATGATGTAGAGAACATGAAGCTTTTAACAGGATTTCAAAAAATAGTGTGAAACAATGTTTAGTTAAAATCAGTTCACAGGTGGTTTGTACAGCTGGACACTGAGTATGTAACTTGTGCAAAGTAGCATACCTTGGACAGCATTGAAAAGCCTCGTCTTGCTGAAGGCCAACTTGCCTCCCGCCCCCGACATGTTCATCAGAGCCATGAGCTTGTTTGTCATCAGTCTGTTGAGAGAAAACAAAATATTTAATAAATTCAAAGCACAGAAAATTATAACTATTATTGTCTTTTTGTTTTTTGTTATATTCTTACATAAAATGCAAAATTATAAAAAAGGGTAGGTAGTAACATTTGAATTTTTGTAGTCAAGAACAAATTTCAGTACTGGCAATTTATTGTCACGGAACTTACTTCTTCATCACTTCTTTGACATTGTCCTTGACCGAAACACCACCAATAGTTTTCAGTCGGGCAGTCTGAAAAGAAAACCGTGCATCTATCTTCAGCCATCAGGTATTAGCCAGAGATTGATATATTTTACCTAACTGATATATCAGATTATGCATCCTTCCAAGCCGATTTGATTACTCTACTAGATATTATACACTATTTATTCCATTGTTGTTTTCTTGTTTTTGCTTCCTTCCTCACCAGTAATTGTTGTTTGTTCTGATCTGCCAAGGTTTCCTCCATCTCGTAGAACTCGTCTTCTGTGTCCATCTTGACGAGATGGAAGCTGGACTCATCAGGCTCGATTCTCTTGCCAAGACTCTTGCACCCTCTGTGCTGTCTTTCCCTCGTGGTCCCACTGTACTGTCTTTCCCTCGCGGTCCCACTGTACTGTCTTTCCCTCGCGGTCCCTCTGTGCTGTCTTTCCCTCGCGGTCCCCCTGTGCTGTCTTTCCCTCGTGGTCCCCCTGTGCTGTCTTTCCCTCGCGGTCCCTCTGTGCTGTCTTTCCCTCACGGTCCCCCTGTGCTGTCTTTCCCTCACGGTCCCCCTGTGCTGTCTTTCCCTCACGGTCCCCCTGTGCTGTCTTTCCCTCGCGGTCCCTCTGTGCTGTCTTTCCCTCACGGTCCCTCTGTGCTGTCTTTCCCTCGCGGCCCCCCTGTACTGTCTTTCCCTCGCGGTCCCCCTGTACTGTCTTTCCCTCGCGGTCCCCCTGTGCTGTCTTTCCCTCGTGGTCCCTCTGTGCTGTCTTTCCCTCGCGGTCCCCCTGTGCTGTCTTTCCCTCGTGGTCCCCCTGTGCTGTCTTTCCCTCGCGGTCCCCCTGTGCTGTCTTTCCCTCGTGGTCCCTCTGTGCTGTCTTTCCCTCGCGGTCCCCCTGTGCTGTCTTTCCCTCGTGGTCCCCCTGTGCTGTCTTTCCCTCGCAGGTCCCCCTGTGCTGTCTTTCCCTCGCGATCCCCCATTACTGTCTTTCCCTCGCGGTTGTCAGCTCTTTCACGAGCCTCGATTCAGTATTTAAAAAAAAAACAACAAAAAAAAAACTCTTGACCTCAGCCCTGATTTCTGTCAGGAGGAACATCACCTTTCGCTGGAATTCTAAGATAAAGGGCACAATGTTTTAGAACATTCAAAAAGGACCTCTACATGTATTTACCAGAAAACTCTTAACATACCTCCTTGCTGCTGGTATAACGAGTGAATCCTCTTGGATTGCGCTGAGGTTCGGGCATGGAATTTCTAGGAGGAAGTATAATTTGTATGCAATGAAAGTACATGTAATATGGGATCGAGTAAGATCGAGTAAGCTTCACCAGTGCGCGTGCGCGAATTTACGTCACGTCGGCAGCGAGAAGGCGTTCCCCAACACGAACCAATCAGGAACTGCCACGCCCACTTATATGATCTCAGAATTCCTGTGACAGGAATTAGCGTTACACTGGCTGGAAGTCATTCGCTAGAGGCGCTTCCTCAGCGCCAATCACCAGTGCGCGTGCGCGAATTTACGTCACGTCGGCAGCGAGAAGGCGTTCCCCAACACGAACCAATCAGGAACTGCCACGCCCACTTATATGATCTCAGAATTCCTGTGACAGGAATTAGCGTTACACTGGCTGGAAGTCAATCGCTAAAGGCGCTTCCTCAGCGCCAATAATATGAAAGAGGATGTAATGTACTTTGAATTTTCCATCAATATTGTTAAATATTTCTTTCACACACAAAAGAGAAACACTTCAAAGCTTACTTGCTTCAGTCATTGGGAAGACATCTGAATGTCCCTGTCTTGCTGACGGCGGGTTGGCAGGCCCAATCCGGGCAGAAGTTGTCTTTGAAATTCTTCTGCCATCGTCTTGACTCGACCAGGATCTGGACCGAGATCGCCCACTAGACACCGACCTGGACATGGAGTGTGACCTTGAGCCATGGGCCAAGGGTGTCAAGGACCTAGACATGTAGCTGTTGTTTGACTTCCCCTTTCCTTTCCCTTTGCCCGACCATACAGCAAAACTATATTCATGGCCTGTATCGCTAATGGGCATCATGGACCTCAATCTCGACTTTGACCTCTCCTTGCGGCTGGGGTGTGTCGGGGACTTTGACCTCTCCTTGTGGCTGGTGTGTGTCGGGGACCTTGACCTCTCCTTGCGGCTGGTGTGTGTTGGGGGCTTTGACCTCTCCTTGCGGCTGGCGGGTGTTGGGGGCCTTGACCTCTCCCTGCGGCTGGCAGGTGTTGGGGGGCCTTGACCTCTCCCTGCAGCTGGTGTGTGTCAGGGACCTTGACCTCTCCGTGTGGCTGGCAGGTGTTGGGGGCCTTGACCTCTCCCTGCAGCTGGCGGGTGTTGGGGGCCTTGACCTCTCCTTGCGGCTGGTGTGTGTTGGGGACCTTGACCTCTCCTTGTGGCTGGCTGGCAGGTGCTGGGGGCTTTGACCTCTCCTTGCGGCTAGGAGGTGTGCAGGACCTTGACCTTTCCTTGCCACTGGGGGATGATCTTGATTGTTGCTTCGATGTGGACGGGATGGGTGACGAATGACACGCAACCTTACGAGCAATCTTCGGAGGTGGTGATGGCAGATCGAGGTTCTCCATTTCCAGTTGGGCAGAATCTCTGTCATCCTTGTTCTCATGGTCACTTTCCACTGGAGAGTCTGGAGAGATCAAACCTGAACATAACATTAACATGCAAAGCAGATGTTACAGTTAACATTATGTTTGAAAAATAACTAGAAACAGATTTCCTAATATTTTCCACATACACACCCATGATACAGTCACTGTAGATTTTCTTCTTCTTTTTGCGTTTCTCTCCGGTTTCTTCTTCATCGCTGTCATCTAGTTCTGCTGTTGTGTCGTCATATCTTTCGCACTCTGCCTTACTCGCTGAAACGCATCATAGGGAAATTGTTTCAATTTACCATTAACCTTTTGAAGCACGAGCACATGTTTTGCAGTGGTTAACTAGTTTACATATTTGACTAAACAGTCACCTGAGGTTAATTTGATCTTGACCAGGGGGAATTTTTGCCACTTCTTGTTTGGCATTCGCTGGTCCTTCATAGCCTGGGCTGCACTGGCACCTGGCGGCCAGTACACAGATCCATCTTTGACCCAGACAGAGGGGATGACACCCTCTTCTTCTGTGGTTCCCTCAACCCATACAGCTCTTGACCACTGTGACATGCTGCGTCTGAAACAGTTGTGCATAGGACTATAGGAGTATACAACACAACAACAACATGCATTTTAAGGCCATTTTCCCTGCTAGAGCGGGGGTTAGCCTTGCGGTCCCCATGACAATCTTCTCCATTTTGCCCTATTTTCTGCATCTCTCCTTGTTAACCCCCTTGCCCGCATTTCTTCTTCCACCATCTTTAGCCAAGTCTTTCTCGGTCTTCCCCGTCCTCTACTTCCTTCTACATTAATTTCCATCACTCTTCTCAACCAGTCACTTTCATCCTTCCTCAACACATGACCAAACCATCTCAACCTGTTTCTCTTCACAGCATCAATCACAGGCAATATTCCCATCATCTGTCGCAATTCATCATTTGTCTTCCTCTCTCTCAACGATACTCCGCACATCCATCGAACCATTCGCATTTCCACCCTTTCCAGCCTTCGTTGCTGCTGTACGTTCATTACCCATGTCTCGCTCCCATAAATCATAACACTTCTCACACATGCAGCATACACCTTTCCCTTCAGCTTCAGCGACACTCTCATCAGCACGCCACTCAGTTCCCGAAACTTCTTCCATGCACATCTCACTCGAGCAACCGTTGCCGAGTCTGATCCACCTTCTCCATTCAGCATGTCTCCGAGGTAGCAAAATGTTTTCACCCCTTCCAGCTTCACTCCGTCTCCAAGATCCAACTCAACATTTCCTCCATCTGCAGCTCCGTCTGTGCATACCTTACATTTGAATGTAGCTGCCACACTGGTAAATGACCCTCTCAGACCACTACATTTTTGATGAACCCACTCAGCGCACATTGTACATTGAATTGAGTTCACTCCGACACCCTTCCTGCACACAGCACACGGACACTTCCCAGTTCTTTCCACCTCACCACATGCTTTACCACTTGCCATCACCTTCGTCTTTCCGATATTCACCTTCAGACCTTTTGTCTCCATACATTCCTTCCACTCGTTCATCTTTTCCTTCAGTCCATCCATACTTTCCGCAATCAACACCAGATCATCTGCATACAACAACTCCCATGGTAAACCCTCCTTTACGTTCTGAGCCAGCACCTCCATCACAGCTACAAATAGTAGTGGACTTAGTACCGACCCCTGATGCACTCCCACCTTCACCTCAAACTCACCACTGTTCCCATCCTTCGTCCTTACAGCTGTGCACGCTCTTTTGTACATAGGACTATAGGAGTATAATACCAGTTATTAATGTACCAGTATTTCCAGGGCAAAAATATTATTTAGGGAGGGGCAGCATGCGACCTGTACCATGCAGAGCCTTCAATGCCAATTAATGTATTTATAATACACTAAAATACTAGCACTAATCAGAAATAATCTATACTGGAAAATAGAAGAACATCTAAGGATATGGTATTCAAAGGATGATGCAGGTTGTCTAGTAATGCTTACTCTGGCTGTTAATATGTCCTCATGTTGTCATGGATGTCCTCTCCACCTCATGAAGCATAGGAAATAACACATGCCCTTGGTTGTATGGCAAGCACACTGCTTTGCGCCGAAAATCTCGTCTTTCCAGCACCCTCTTCGTTCGGTCATGTAGGTTCCTGATGTATGTGATGTTAAAGAGCTTAGATTCACAAGGACTGTCGAAGAAATTTGACATGTGACGCTGCTTGATGACATCGCAGACAAACATGCCATCCTGCCTAGTGTCCACCACAAAGGCAAATTCATCGGTGTGCAGCAGGAAACAGCTATCCCTTAGTCTTGTTGATATGCATGTAAACATGCTCTTGGAGGGAGCAGGATGGTCATTTGCCTTTTCCAACTCTGTCAGTCGTTTGGCCACTTGAGCTATTGGATTTTTAGACTTCCTGACATACTTTTTCAATGTTTGTAGGTAATTTTCAAATTGAAAGGCTGAAATGTCATTGAGTGAACTCTTGAAATACTGCACATCTTCATGAAGATGAATTAGGCCATGCACATTGTAGACGGTGAAAGTGTCACTATAGAGAGTTTCACACTTTTTCACAAAGTGCACCAGTAGTTCCTTTGCATAGGCTAGATAGCCATTTCTTGATTCTTCTTCAGTATCCAGCATAATGGATAGCGCGACTGTCAATGTAAGGAAATGTTTGTAAAGTCGAGTTGATACAACATTTCTCAATACCACAGGTCCAGTGTACAATACAAACTGTCGGAATTCTGTAGCTTTCCACCTGTCTACTTCGAAGAGGGACCTGGGCTGTCTTGCAAACTCGCTTGGCATGTGTCCATTTAAGGATACCAGATTCTCTGATATTTGAGATTTCTGTCGAGGAGACAAACGACACACAGCAGGGCCCTGCTTCAGGTGGCTAATTATGCGCTTTACTACGCCCAGGCATACAAGATGCATGTAGTCTAGTGGAAACTGCTGTATGCAAGAAATTCCAATTTGTATCAATGGCGACTCCCGTATTTGATGATGGTCGTAACTAACAGTGTTGAATCTTTCTTCGGTCCATGGGCGACACTCACAGGGTGCCTTACCATTGAAGACAACACGGCCATTCCAGGACCCTTTTACTGTGCACCGCTCACACGAAAAGTAGGCATTGTGGTTCTTGGTCCCTTTCAAGAAAGCTCTAGCTGGAGCATCGCAGACGAAAGCATTTATGTTGAATTTGAATTTCTTGTTTCCATATGTGATCCCGTTTTCTTTTAAGCCTACATATTCTTCAATGAAGTCGGATAGGTACTCAACCGTGTCACTGGGTTTGGCATCCCCACAATATAATGCAACAACAAATGGTTCACAAGTGGCGAAGCTGCACAAAATAGGCCAAAATTGAGCACCAGATGATTTGAAAAGTGGCACACCATCAATGTTGACGTTCAGGTTAATTGAGTTCTGCTGGGAAAAAGATGGGTTCTGGGCCAGTACCTTCAAAATGCCTGCTTCAATGCCAAAGTAAGCATACTGCCCACCACACTTCACAACTGAATCTATTTTTCGTGGAGTCTGCATCAATGTCCGTGCATCTTTTGGCAGTTGGTGCCCATGGCGTCTGAGAAGTTCGAGTAGTTCATTCAATGCAGATCTGGTGCATTTATTCTTTGCTGCCCATGCCGCAATGTCTACGCCAATGTCTGTGGCTGACTCTTCAGACTCAACATCAGACTCAGAGTTTTCGGACTCAGTTTTCCGATGACAGTACTCGGTCAGACTCGGATAATCGAAGGTAGTCAGGTTCACTGTGTATTTTCGTTGGTTTTTCTTGGAGATTTGCAAAACTATACTTTTTTGGAAACTTTATAGTATAACCAATCGGAAAAGTGATGTTTTCATTTGCATGGAAGGTTCCATGGCGGCCATCTTGGATTTTCAAAATGGCTGCGCTAAAAATTGTTTTTTTTTTTTTTTTTTTTTTTGTATACTGAATCGAGGCTCGTGAAAGAGCTAACATTTATTTTACAAACAAATCAACCAGACAAACAAAATATACAAAAAGAGGGAGCGGAAGACAAGATGGGGAGAGAAGGGGAAGCACACAACCACAACATTTGAGAGCAGGGAGAAGTGTGGGAGGGAGAGGGCTTGGGGGCAGGAGGCGTGGGAAGGGGGGGGGGGGGGAGGGAGAAGTATAAAACACAAGGACACCAAGGACTTCCAGGACAGAAGTTGGTATTTCAAAAAAGTGGAATTGGAGTGAAATTAGCGGGGGTAGAAAAGATCAAGGTTTTGGATGGGGGAAGATAAGAGATGGTGGTGAACAGTTGTTTTAAAGACCTGGAGGGTGGAGTGGGATTGAAGAGAGTGAGGGAGTTTGTTCCAGAGGCGGGAGAAAAGAGGAATGAAGGAGTGAAGGTGAGCAGAGAGTCTTGATTTTGGCAGTTTAACCATAAGAGGGTTGCAGGCAGATCTTGTGCGACCTGTAGGAATATTTGCGGGACAGAGCCCAGAGAGAGCTGGAGGAGCAAGGCCAGAGAGGAGTCGGTAGAAGACGGAAAGACCACCAACCTGCCTGCGGTGAGTGAGTGAAAGGCCCTTGGAGTTAGCTTCATCGCGGGAGATTCCAATGATTCTGAACGCTTTGGTTTCAACAGCGTGAAGACGGGCCAGGTGTGAGGCAGGAGCACCAGACCAGAGGGGAGAGCAGTATTCCATAGAGCTGTGGATGAAAGCCTTGTATGTGGTGAGGAGCTCAGGTGTGCCAAGGAAGGACTTCGCACGACGGAGGATGCCCAGTCGGCGACTGGCTTTGGAGGCCAGATTTGCAATGTGGTTTTCCCAGGAAACATCATGGCAAATAGTGAGACCCAAAAGCTTGAGTGACAGAACTTCTTGGAGAGGATTATTCAGAAAGTGGATGGGAGGGTTTTCCAGTCGGTTTTTTCGGAGAGACATCGTAAGAGTGTGAGATTTATCAGGATTGAAAGACATGTTCCATTTGTTTGCCCAGTCTGTGATTTTGTCCAGGTCTGCAGAGAGTGAGGAGGCTGCAGACTGCCGATCTGAGGGATGAGGAATGGAGCGACAGAGAGTAGAGTCGTCAGCAAAGAGATAGAGAGGATTTTCAAGAGAGTCAGAGAGATCATTGATGAAGACCAGAAAAAGCACAGGGCCCAGAACACTACCTTGGGGAACTCCAGCCTGAACAGGAAGAGGAGATGAGAGAAACCCATTCAGGGCCACACGTTGACTACGACCAGAGAGGAAGTCCGCCAGCCATGCGTGGAGATTTCCATGGATACCAAAGGAGGAGAGTTTGGTGAGCAGAGCAGGGTGCCAGACCGTATCGAAGGCACGTGAAATGTCAAGGGAGACAGCTCTAATTTCCTGTTTGGCGTTGAGGACCTCCATCCATTGTTGAGAAAGCAGAAGCAGCATGTCCAGAGTAGAGTGACCATTTCTCAATATCTTGGCTTCTAGATGACCTAGGGTCTTGATTTTAACAGTTAAACCTACATTTTCTGGGGCAAGGAATCCAATCGTACCAAGTAAAATAAGCTAAAATAATCAGAGCCAAATATTATGTTGACGAATGTTTTATTCTGTAGTACAAAGAAGATAACCTGCATGGAGAGTTGTGAATTTCAGGAATAGGTAACCTCAAGCATTAATTTTAGGGCAACCTCTTGGATGCTATTTCCTGGACTTCATCTAAAAATCAGCTTGAATATCATGGCGTAGGAGAACACATCAGATCAAGTATTTATATAGGGACTAATCGATTACAGCGTCTCTGACAATAAACACGTTTACACATCGTCATCACTCTCATCAGACAACATCACATCGTGGGAGTCCTCATCGTTCTGGCACTGGGTGCTGCACTGACAGAGGTCTGTGCATGTTAAGTTCTTTGATCTGCAAGAACATCTGGAAGATGAACAGTCTGCCTTGCATTGACATCTAACCATCTCGATGATGGCCTTGGGGGCTGGGAGGACCTCAGTTGTGGTGGGCTTGACCTGACCATCTGTGTCCTTGTAGAAGCCACTTTTCAGTGGATCCAGGAACTCCTGCTCAGGGATACTTGCCTGACCCCATACTCTGGCCTGGATGTGGACTCTGAGGATGTGCTGCTTGAGAGCCCCAAGGGTAGGAGGAAGTTTGTCACTTTCTGCCATGTGCTTACAGAAGAGATGCCATCGTAGCTCTGGGATCGTCTCGATGTGAATGCCCTTTGGTGAGTATGCAGCACATACAAATGTAGATAATGTAGAGAGCATATCTTCAGTCACCTCAGTGGCATCTTCTAGCATCTGCAGAGCCTTGATGACATCTTGATGACATTTGATGTAGACTTGCAGCCATGTTGCCTTGCCTATTCTAGAGAATCTCCCAGTATTGTCTGCCCCCGTGAATGCATGGAAGGCGGGCAAAGCCTTTGCTCTTTCGGGACCTAGAGCTGTCCATATTGGCTCTACTTGGACAACTCCAGATGTCATCGAAATTGATGTGTTTCTCAGCAAGAGGTCATAATTTGCTATGACCAGCACTAGTACGTCTGTGTCTGGAGAGAAGAACATCAACTCTGCATCACGTGGGTTCCGATGTGATGCCAGCACTGCCTGTTGGATCATCAGTGTGTCTGCTTCTTCATGATTGTTGTCCTGAAAGAGGAGCTCGCTGTTGCTCCTAGTGCGTCCTGAAGCAGATGTGATGACCAGCTTTGACGAGTCCATGTTGCACTCAAGGGTTTTTGCTGCCAGATACTCGGTCAGATCAGCCTTTGTTTTGTCATGGGAAAGGAACCGGCTCATTGGAATGTGTTTGATGTTGGTGTCATCTCTGACTTGATATTTGATTGGATCCTTTCCTTGCCTCCTTTTCTCCCTTGTGGTACTCTTCAGGGAGTCAGCCTTGTATGTAGGTATCGAACACGAGAATAATCTCGTCATATTCTCTGGTTAGAGACATCAGTCTCCCATTGAAGCAGTCACTGAGATCTTTGACTGTCACTAAGGTGGCTGGTTTCTTGGTGAGCTTCTGCACAACCACCATCCCGTCCACCACTGCAATTTTCCCACATGCATGAGGAGGTTCACTGGATGTGAAGTCCATGGTTTCTACATCTGCTGCATCTGGGTGCAGAGCACTTGCAGCTTGCAGTGGCTGCTGATCATCATGGGGGGGTTCTGCTTGTGGCAACTTCCCCAGGAGGTGGATTAACTTTGATTTGTCAGTACATGGCAGCATTGCCCCATTTGGAGCGAAGAGTGCTCTCGGTGTCAAAGTGAACTCATAGTTCCCAATTGCATGTTTCTGGTCGATGTCTCGGTTTGACCTGGCCAGGTCCATCAGCCGTCCATAGAGATCCTTGGTCTCTTTCAGATCTACAGTCTTGTCTCGGAGTTTCACAGTGGCTTTCCTGTTCCCCGACATGAACATTTTGTTGTTGTGTTTTTTCACTGGTGCCCAGAGGCTGGTGTCCCCATTGATTCTCTCTGACACATAGTCTTCATAGAGCTGCTGACCAGTGACATCAATGTTCAAGATTGATGGAACATACTCCTGTGGGATGTAGGCATGTGTGATCAGATTGTGCAACTGGTCACCTTCTGTGACAAATGGATTGCCATGACTGAGTATGGCAGCCTTGATTTTGTCGATTGCATCATGGTCCTTCAGCTGGATCATGGTGTATAGTTCAGCTGGAACATCATCGATGTTGCTAGACACTGGTATGGCACATTCTGGCTTGTCCTTCTTTGTGAAGTCTGCAATGCTCTTGCGTATCACCTGTGCTGATTTGTAGATGGCCTTCATGTTCTTCACGTCATCCTCTTCACTTGTGATAGCAGCATGGACCATGTCTTCCTCACATGCGTCTGGAGAGTAGAGGACGGCTGATTTCCTTCGATTCTTCTGTAGAACAGACTTAACGGTGGGCAGCTCAGTGAGGATCATTTCCTTCAGCCAGCGTCTAGTGAATGCAGGGTAATGGTGGTCAAGGCCTTCTGCACCAAGCATGTTGACATAGGTGGTTTCAATATCGTCCATTGAGAGGTAAGCTTGGTTTTGAGTTTGAAAATCGATGAGGTTGATCAGCTCAATCAGACTTGCCCTTTGCAGCAAGTGCTCTTTGTCTGTACTTCTGGTAGTTTCATCTCGCACAACGTGGAACACATGTCTTGTCCAACATGGCTTGTGGTACCTCACGTCTATTGCGTGTGCATCAGTGGGTGAGATAGATGTGTTCAGCCTTGTTTTCAATGATGCATCGTCAGACATCTCCACAGCTTTTCTCAGTTGTTTACCAGCATTTTCAGTCCGAACTGTGAACAACTGCTGGTCATCATCCGTCTGACAGAAGAAGCACTGGTCCTTATCCAGTGGCACAGTGCAGGACCGTGTAAACGGCAATGAACATAATGAAGAACCAGAAGTTGGTGGACCTGACTCATCCATCTCTGTGCTTTCTCTCTTCTGTCCACGTTTCTTTGGAATATATGACCCAGTAGACAGTTCATGATCTCTGCGGTCCCTTGCACGTTGTATCAGTTCTGTGTTTGTTGCACTGGCGTAGCAAGTGCGGTGCCAAACAGCCTTCTCTTGGCACAGTGTTTCTTTTGTGCTGTCTTTCAGTCGTATTTGCACTTGAACAAAGTTGCCATCTTTCAAGCTGGCTCTCTCTCTTATCACCCCCAAGAGACGATTGTAGGAGTCTATTCTGGGGTGTAACACCAAGGCTCCTTTCCCAGTATCACCAGACTGGCACAGCAAGCATAGCTCCCAGTTCATGGATTCCTCACACACGTGTTGACCAAGCTCACGTACCTCACTCATGATGGATTAGGACCTGCAAATACACAAAATCAAAACTACAGCTAGAAGGGTCATATGCAAATTAGAAGAGTCGCGAAATTCTTCCACGAGAATCTAAATGGATTCTCGCGCAGTGTCGCGAACTTCTAGGCCTGGTACCAGATATTCTGCCACTTGTTTCATTGATTTATTTGCTAGCTGTACCATTACATGGGTCTCAACAAATGTATATATTCATTACTGTGTGGGAGCATGAACCTACGCCAAAGACCAATGTCAGGCATAGGACCACGTGGCTAAACTTGCGACAATCCAAAATGCCACAATTATTGACAATGGGCAAAACATACAGTACTCTCGTCCTCGCTGGACCAGTTGCAACGGTAGTTGTCACTACACTCACTAGGTGGCACTGCAATCACATTACTGCACATCTTATGATTAGTGTGGAGTTTATAATAGGACCCGGCATCATAATAGTGATGTAACAAGTGTAATGGTCTAATGGACAGTGGAAACACGATACATGTATATCAAACTATCGAAAAAATAGTAGGACAAAAGGCATAACTGACCGTAACTGGTCTAGGGATGGGTATATGCCATTTTACTTGGTACGATTGGATTCCTTGCCCCTGAAAATGTAGGTTTAGCTGTTAAAATCAAGACCCTAGGTATTCTAGAAGCCGAGCTATTGAGAAATATCAATTTTTAGCGTGGCCATTTTGAAAATCCAAGATGGCCGCCATGGAACCTTCCGTGCAAATGAAAACATCACTTTTCCGATTAGTTATACAATAAACTTTCCAGAAATGTATAGTTTTGCAAATCTCCAAAGAAAACCAACGAACTTAACAATCTGAACATAGTGAACCAGACTAAGATCTGCATCTGTGTCCTGTGAAGTGGCAGGCGATTCAATTTCACTCGAACATGCACCTAACCCTTCAATGGAGTGGTTGTCTTCCTCACTGCTGCTAGATGCTGCAGCAGCAAGTGCCAGTACTTCTGCGGTGCGTTTCCGCCACTGCTTATAGTTGTAGCTTGTCATCCTTACCTGCAAAGAATAGCATGCAACCCCGGATGTAATTTGCAGTTTCATCCACGGCCATTTTGCTTGTGTTAAAGGCCCAATGGCATGGGCTTAATCCCCACCTTCTTCTAAGACATACAGAATATTGAGGACAACATGCTATTTGTTAGACTGCATAGATCTACCTATTTTAATGAATTTAATAACATGCACCATGCACCCGACAAAGTCAATGGTAATAAAGTCGTTTGGGGTTGTGTACCAGAAGTCAATGATGTCAATATCATTGAATTGCTAAGATCTTGCGTACATCTGGACTAGCTATTTCTGAATGCTATACAAAGTATAAAGGCCTAAATGCAACCTACAATGTGGGAAAGTTGGGGGAAATGTCCTTGACAAACACAGCATCCAAAGATTAGGGTGTGTGCTCTGTGCACCCCCCCCCCCCCCCCCACACACACACACACATACTTTGTGTGTGACATTTCGCAACTACCTCTAATATTTTAAATAGGTTACTGGATTTCCCCCTTATCTGTACAGACTAGGGGGGTCTGGGGCTATGCTCCCCCGGGAAATTTTGGAATAAAAGGTGCAATTTGGTGACATCTGGGACCAAATTTACAGCTCCAGAAACTTTTTAGGTGTTTTTGAGAGTTAAGTTTGCCTTCACAGGTGTTGAAAATCCAGTATTATATTCCACAGAGAACCAATAGCACTCGGATTATACAGGTATCTACGTAATGACTCCTGCGGTGCCCTTATCTGTGTATCTGATCCCACACATCATCACTCTAATTAGGCAATGTTCTGGTGCTATAAATTGTGGTTACTGCGGCTGAGCTATTAAACTCCTAGCCTAGGCCAGGCCAAGGGAACGACTGATGAGATCTCCGTAATAAAAAGACGGAATTTTGCATATTTAGACAGACAAATCTCATGCCTGATTACGTTAACTGACAGATGATGTGCATACGTATTCGTACTAGCTAGGCCTACAATAACTTTCACAGCTGACGCAATGTTCCAGTACTGGCTATAGAATCATAATGTTTATGTGCCGGCAACCAGACGCTAGCTGGGGCCGGCTGCATGTACTGATGTAGGCCATATCATTAATCAATCAATGTGTGGCGCGGGCCGTGGCCAGTTTGCCGCCGCAATCATTTCTTTAAAATACATATTGATCTCTACATTAAATGGCAAAATATTCTTTCAGGACCATCCCTACATACTAAAGAAAAGTTCTGATTCATTGCTGCATTTGGATGACCGCTCTTACCCAATCATATTGTCGATTTTCTAGACGAGTTTGTCTCCTTTGTTTCCGTTTTTTTCCAAGATGGCAGCGTCTTCTTCAAACTAAAACGAGGCTGTACCTGGCCCAGATACGTCACGCCACGTCATGCGGTGCCACGAAATTGTTTATCAGAATCAGAATTAGTTTATTGGATAAAACACATAGCAGTACATCCACATAGGTAGAAAATAATAAAACAAAATCAAATCAAATCAAAGCATATTAAAACTACCAAATTACTACATATAATTGGCTATCCTAACAACGTCGAATAAACGTTGATACAATGTCACACTTTCAACGTCGATGTAGGGTCGAACAACCAACATTGAAACAATGTCATTTATTCGATTAAAAAATCAAGCCAAGTTGCCAACGGTGAAACAACGTTGAATGACTGTCGGGTTTTGATGTAGGTATTAATGTTGACAAAACGACGTTGGTCTCAGGTTGGGTTTTGGTTGTCCGACGTCGTGACCTCATTCCAACCGTTATTCGACGTTGAAACAACGTCGTGTGCCCGCTGGGTTGGAGTTAGCTTCATCGTGGGAGATTCCAATGATTCTGAATGCTTTGGTTTCAACAGCGTGAAGACGAGCTAGGTGTGAGGCAGGAGAACCAGCCCAGAGGGGAGAGCAGTATTCCATTGAGCTGCGGATGAAAGCCTTGTATGTGGTGAGGAGCTCAGGTGTGCCAAGGAAGGACTTCGCACGACGGAGGATGCCCAGTCGGCGACTGGCTTTGGAGGCCAGATTTGAAATGTGGTTTTCCCAGGAAAGATCATGGCAGATAGTGAGACCCAAAAGCTTGAGTGACAGAACTTCTTGGAGAGGATTATTCAGAAAGTGGATGGGAGGGTTGTCCAGTCAGTCTTTTCGGAGAGACATCGTAAGAGTGTGAGATTTGTCAGGATTGAAAGACATGTTCCACTTGTTTGCCCAGTCTGTGATTTTGTCCAGGTCTGCAGAGAGTGAGGAGGCTGCAGACTGCCGATGTGAGGGATGAAGAATGGAGCGACAGAGAGTAGAGTCATCAGCAAAGAGATAGAGAGGATTTTCAAGAGAGTCAGAGAGATCATTGATGAAGACCAGAAAAAGCACAGGGCCCAGAACACTGCCTTGGGGAACTCCAGCCTGAACAGGAAGAGGACATTTGAGAAACCCATTCAGGGCCACACGTTGACTACGACTAGAGAGGAAGTCCGCCAGCCATGCGTGGAGATTTCCATGGATACCAAAAGAGGAGAGTTTGGTGAGCAGAGCAGGGTGCCAGACCGTATCGAAGGCATGTGATATGTCAAGGGAGACTGCTCTAATTTCCTGTTTGGCATTGAGGACCTCCATCCATTGTTGTGAAAGCAGAAGCAGCATGTCCAGAGTAGAGTGTCCAGGTCTGAAACCAAATTGATGATCAGAGATCAAGCCATTGGAGAAGAGGAAAGATTTCATATCTGGAGCAATGATGGATACCATGACTTTGCTGATAATTGGGAGAAGGCTGATTGGTCTGTAGTTGCTGGGATCTGTTTTTGCACCTTTTTTGCGCAAAGCGGTGATGTTGGCAGATTTCCAAGCAGATGGAAGATGACCTTGAGCAAAAGAGAAGGTGAAGAGAACAGAGAGGGAGTGAAAGAGCGGAAGAACAGGATTTTAGGACCCGTGGGCTGATGCCGTCAGGTCCAGTTGCAGAATTCGAGTCGAGGGTTGACAGAAACTTTTCCACCTTGTCAGGAGGAAAGGACACAGAGTCCAGGAGCAGCTGGGTACGACTGGGTACAGAGAGGGATGGGTTTGGGACACAAGATTTAGAGGCAAACACAGAGTTGAGGCATTCAGCTTTTTCACGTGCGGAGTCAGCCGTGTGGCCATTTGAGGTGAGGGAGGGGTTGGAGGGGGAACAAACACCAGAAACAGATTTGACCAGCCACCACCAAGATTTGGAAGAGGGAGACAGTTAAGAGAGTTCGGTCCTGAGAACGGAGAGATATTGTTTCCTGGCTCTCCTGAGGGTGGACACACTTGTTTCGGGCTTTGTGAAAGGAAATGAGATTTCCTTCCGTTGGATTTGCTTTCCAGGAGACGAAAGCAAGTTGTTTCTGGGCAACAGCCTCACCACAAGATTCCGTGTACCATGGACGGGAGGAAGGGTATGACAACTGAAGACGAGATGGGATAAATCTGTGCATGAGAGAGCAATTTACTTTGGAAGAATTCCCAGGATGAGTTGATGTCGGAGGCGGTAGAGATGGGAGACCAGTCCAGATGATTGATGGCTGCTTGAAGACCGTGCCAGTTGGCCTGAGTGCCAGACTCGTCTGAGTGCCTGAGTGCCAGACTCGTCGATGCTGAGGAGGCTCTCGGAGAATGGTCAGAGAGATGTCCACTTTCACAAGCACATGATCAGAAGAGCCAATTGGAGCAGAAGAAGAGCAGCAGACATTTTCAGGGAAGTTAGTCATAACCAAGTCCAGAAGAGAAGATGCTCCGTTGACTGAAATCCGGGTCGGGAAATTGACAGATTGTGTCAGTCCCAGTGAGTCACAGAAGTCCTTATAGAGTCACAGAGTTTCATATTTTCACAGTACTCGCACAGACATTGTTCACGTCTGCGTTTATTTCGGGTCAGGATGTGTCGAGGTCTCAGACTCACAAACATTGAGAATCCAACCTTTACATCTTTGTGTTGTTTCTTCCACATTGCAAATGCAGACCTCAAAGTCTGATTCATGATTCGTTTTGCAATATGAGTTTTCTTACTTACATCCTTCTTGTTTGGCAACTGGGTGGACACCTCTTCAGAGAAATGTTTGAGTGAGTCTTTGACTCTTGTCGGCAGAGCATCACTCCGTGTCTTTCTTTTCCATTCATCTCCTTGACGTTGAGCACATCTCGAGAAAAACCTTCGTTCCAATCCCAGTGATGAACAGAAACCTCTGCGAAGAATACCATACTTCCCACGAATTTGCTGGGCAAGTTTCATTGTAATCTTTCTTTTCAGTCCTTTGTCCATGCCTTTGATTGTATCTTTGACTGTCTGTAATGTCTCTGCCAATTTACAACTAATGTGGCTGTCATCATTTCTGTCCAACAAACTCATCTTTTGCCTCTTCATGTCTGTCATCTTAACTCTTTGTATATTTTTCCGGGCCCTGTCCTTCTCCCTGACTCGTCTTTTCTTCTGCGAGGACAGTTTTGCTCTATACCTCCTTTGCTTGAGTCTCCAGTATGCTCTCTTCTCTTCAACTTTCTTGTGCTCTGCTCTTGTAATTTTCTGTTTCTTCTTTTCAGCAGTACGTATTTCTTGCTCCTTCTCATTTTTCTTCCTTGCTCTGTAATTCCTCATCCTCAGTTTGCTGAGTTCTCTTTCATGCTGTTTTTGCTCTTTTGTTCTCCTACTTCTTCGAATTCTTTCATCTCTCACCCTGTCGGCTTTGTACACTTTCCAGCCTGCCTCATTTTGTTTCAACCTGTCACGATATTCTTGTACATATTTTTTTGATGATCCATTTTGTTTGTGGTCAGTGGCACGTCTCTCCTTTAATCTCTCGGTAAAAGGAAATTTGATTATAACCCTTTGAGCTTCCCTTTCCCTTTTCCGACCACTCTCTAGTCTTTTCATCTGCAAAATAAGACAAACAGAAAAATGTCTTTGAAATGTTTTACATGTACCGGTAATTATAAATACAAATAAAATAATTCTAATAATGAAAACCTTGTAACTCAAGTTTTGTTTTATTAATGAAGTTATGAGACTGTCAAGTCATCGGCAGAGCTTTGATTCATAATTTCAAATCTAACATTTCCACCCAAACTCTTCTCTGTATTCGGTGATGATGGAATTGTCATAGGGCGTACTAAATGTTGATTACCCAGGGCAGGCCATACCAAGTCCAAGTTTCAAATTTGTCTTTGCGGTTTATCATTAGTAGACGACGTCTACATTCATGAAGAAGTTTATATAGACTAATCAACTAGAGAAATTGGACTGCATTGTAGTCAATGTGTATACCTGCCCTTCCCTCATTAACTCCATACCTACTACAAATGTGGTCAATAGCCAGCAGTATGACCACATACACGAATCTAACGTCACTTTACGCCGCGCCGACGGTATCGTCGCCACGCATGATTATTATTAAACATTTGTTACCTTCTTACTATCCTTGTTACCAAAATTGAAATGTGAATCCTTGTGGTAAATCCTTGCTCCATTCTGTTAATAAATCCACCTTAATTTATAATTTTTCAAGTAGAAATTACTCAATAAACAATCTTTTTCGCCACTCTCGTAGTGAATTTATGGTAACACTGTTTGGTCACCACGTGATAAATTGTGTCCAGACTGCACATGAAAGTCTATTAGTGGGACCACAATATTGACAATACATGCGTGATTTCACAATAACTGTCATAAAAATAGTGACAAAAAACTAAACACACGTTAATTGCTATGAAAACTGACAATATCAACATTACGATTTAGCCGTAATTTTCACTAATATATATATATATGTAAAATATAAACTGCATTATACCTTGGAAACTACCAAAGAACCGAAGAACAGCTCTGTGCTCTACCGAAGAACAACTCGATCGAAGCGAAGAAGAGCTCCGAGACTTCATCACGTCGTCTGATTAGCCAGCGTGTGAATTCGGTAGTACGCTCGTCCAATGAAAACACTCCTACAATATCCCGAACTGTCTCTATGTCACTGCCACATACACGGAATCCCATTGGGTAGCAAAGACGACTGAAATCATCACTGGCCAATAACAAATTACGTTATTTAATTGAGTGCACGCTCAGCCAGCAGACGACAAGAAATTAAACCGAGCCCTCGTGGGCGCGCGTCTTGGCACGTAACAATACACGGACACGCCTGTTCCGTCGTCCGTTACGTGGCGAGATTACCGATGCGGTGAGGATCCGTCTCTTCGTATTATGGGTAGGGATTTTTTTATGAGATGTATTGAATTTGGGAATGCAGCATATTTATCGTGGTTGAAGAGGACTGGTATGAAACGAGAGCAATGTTTTTGGATGTTTTTACAACTTCCCATTTTAATTTAGGCCATCAATAAAACTCAGTAACATTACTCACGTAATTGCTTACCCATGTAACACATTGGACAGATCGTAGTGCCGAGATTCCCATGGAACTAGCGATTGTTCTGTGATGCTGGTAGTGGGTAAGCGAGGTCTGCTAAGAAACCGTGTTTCAATGGATTGTAAAGCGGTGCTCACCATGCTTACCGATTTGGGAATGACATGATATTACCCACGTAACAATTTGACGGACAACACACTTACGAATTAGTAACATTTTATTCATTAGTATTTCCAAAGTAGGCCTTATTTGACATTTGTGAACGGAAAGTATAAGCACCCCTGCATATTTTGTTGCAAGCATAAAATGTGTACATCTTCCGACTATTTTACAACTCTGCTGTCTTACACAATATTTTGACGGACATGCGTTAATTGTGACGAATGCGACGGAAGTTTTGCAGTCTCTCCAAAAAAAACTATGAAACAGAAATAGATTGAACTCAAACTGAATTGAAAGAACTGACCGTAGTGTTCAACAATAACTAAAATAATTATCACCCAGATTTCAAACAGGGCCAACCTGAGAGACATTAACATGATGTACAATACAACAGTACACAAAAAGTGCTTTCTGTATCACACTCTTTCATACAATACACTCCCACACAAATGAAACGAGGCACTACTCGGCGATGATTTTATTTCCATTATAACTTTATTACATGTGCTCTCAAACAGAATTTAGCTCACATTCTTCGACCAACATATCCAGTCAAGAATACACTTCAAAGTAGGGTCCGTCAAAATGACCATTTATTGTGGAAATAGCCATATTCTATTGATTTGGCAAATCTTCCATCTACATCAAGCAAACGCTGGTTAAAATACTTTCGTATACCAATTTGCTTCTTCCTCTCAGTCAATAGGCCATTTTTTCCATCTGGGTATTTGTCTGGGTTTGATCATTCCTCAAAATGTGGATCAGCTAGCAATGGTATTTAGGTTTTTCACCCTCTGCTGGTGCCAAATAAATTTCCTTGTCAGTGAAATCTAGATCGGTTTGGACCAAGCTTGTTTCATAAGGCATTCCTGATATTCTACAAGCCTTATCAAATGAATCATTGTCTTCTCTCATTTCCTCGTCACTGTCATCACCAGACATCTGATCATCAACATTTACAGCATGAGTGTAATTGCTTGTGTTATGGAATGCATTGTCAGTTTCAATTGGTTCAGGAGCAGCTTTTGTCAATGCAACGTAGTGGTACTGCTGAATAAGTCCGATATATGTCATTATTGCCTGCACCATGCATTGGATAGATCGGATCCATGTTAGGATTCTCAGTAGCAGTAATATGTATATTCATTTGGAACAGTTCAGCCAAAGCTTTAACAGCAAGATGTTCACCCCATTGAATAGTGTAGGCTGTTATGTCATTTCGTGTTTTGTTTTTGTTAAAAGCAAAATTCCACTTGATTCCTAGTCTTTGGGGTGTCACATGTTCGAAAAAATAGGTTGTTAATTTTTTAAAACGGATTAAGGGTGTCAAATCCAAGATGGCCGCCAAAATATATAAATTCCATTAAAACTGGTATTCTGAACACAGTATGAGGTCCAAATTAATGATAATACCCATAATTTCAATACCAAGGAGTTCAAAAACAATTAATTTCAATATGGCAGTCAAATTCAAAATGGTGGAAAAATCCAAGATGGCCGCCACTTCTTAAATAACCACAATACAAAAACTTAATGTTCTTGATAACACAAATTGTGAATGATGAAATAGGTACATTTTGGTGGTAATGCCCACATAAGTAATGCTAGGCCGTTGGGGAAACATGTTACTGATTCGTTGAAATCGGTGGATGCCAGCCATAGTGAGAAATAGTGAGAAAATCCAATATGGCTACCACTGTTTTACACAAAGGTCCACATTGCTATAACAATGATAGCGTAATGTAATTTCCTGTTTGACCATATTTAAATATT
Source organism: Myxine glutinosa (assembly GCF_964187855.1). Classification (NCBI taxonomy): domain Eukaryota; kingdom Metazoa; phylum Chordata; class Myxini; order Myxiniformes; family Myxinidae; genus Myxine; species Myxine glutinosa. The sequence goes on along the minus strand of NC_136267.1, from coordinate 188,074,910 downwards.
CCTGTCTCACAATCATCCGTTTTACCTTACAAGTCCTCGTGTTCATCTCCCACAATGTTCTGAGCTGATTGTTCATTGTTGCTACAGCCGTAGTTCAAACAGCTACAGACCTCTGTGCATGGGAGTTTATTGCTGCGGCAACTACAGGAGTTTCCTTTGCATCCTGATTTGCAGCCACATTTTACCAGCTTAGTCACGGCCTCTGGTGCTGGAGGGTTCAAACACATCACCGGAAGAAATCTATTTTCCTCTGACTTCCATCCGTAGTCAGTGGGAGAAGGAAGGGACGGTTGACTTTCGCATGCCTGCATCCATATCATTGCAATATAATGTGCTCGCAGAATGTGTGGTGTCAATGATCCAGAGGTTGGAGGCAGACTCTCTCCCTCGGCCTGTCGATTTGAGTACAAGAACCATCGTAGTGCATTTACTTTGGTGTGTGTTTTGGATCTGTACAACAAGCAAACGAACCTTTCCAGTTGGTCAATTGCGTTTGGAGAGGGTGTAGCAGCAGATTTGCCAAGTGAAGCAAGTGAATCCAGTATCATATCATCACAGGACATGAACACCTTCATACACCAGTCCTTTGTCCTGCCGGCGAACCTGCCACACATATCTGATCCTGTGAAAGAATGAAACCCGAGAATAGCTGAGGCGCGGTTAACTCCTAACTTTTCAAAGATAGGTTTGACTGCAATTTTCCTATTCAGTTTTCCTTTTCCGGTAAGGAAATATGTCTCAGCAGGTAGCTGTGGATACATGTGGATCATCAGCAAGAAGACATCGGTATCTGGAGAGTCTATTACAAGTTCTACATCGCCGTTAACTGTTAGGGCATGGAGCAAGAGTAACGTATCCACTTCTTCATGACCGTGTTTTACCAATTCATCAGGCACACTTACATTGCCTTTTGTCTCAGTGCCGAAGGTTACCATGAACTTCTTCAATTTGTTGGCAGAGCTGTTGCTGTGATCCAGAGTCTTTGCAGCTAAATACTCTACAAGTTCTGCCTTGGTTTTGACACTTGAAAGGAAGTCCTTCAAGGAAATATTCTGGATCAGTGTACTATCTTGGATGTGATAGTAGGTCGAGTTTCCCTTTGTTCTCTTTTTTACTCATTTGCTCTTTCAGAGAACTTTCGACATATCTGGCAAATACCAGTCTTACTTCGTCATAGTTAGCTGCAATCCTGATAAGCTTTTCAAGAAATGACATGGCAAAATCACTGCATGTTTTCTTTTTGTCTGTCTTGGAGATGGAGTTAACGAGGGCCATGCCGTCAATGACTACAACTTTAAATTTCTCAGACATGTCGGACATGTCAGTTGAAGCTTCTTGCTCAGGCTGCGCTTCTTGTACTTCAGGCGCCTCGGCTTGGGGTGGTACTTCAGTTTGGGAGTTTTCACTCAATACTTGGTCGCCAGAAACACTCGGTATGGCATTAGCTGGATCGCTTGTGGCTTCTGTTGGGCTAGGTTGCTCCTTGGTAACTAGCGCTTCAAGATGATGAAGGACCTTAGCCTTGTCATATGCTAGGAGAAGTGACCCATCCGAAGCGAAAAGGGCACGTGGAACAATTCCAAATTCATACTTCCCAATACAGTCCTTTAGATCAAGGTCTGGACGGCTTCTTGATGCTACTATAAACCTCTGTAGGAGTCCTCGTTCTTCTTTGACTTTAATGAGTTTGTCACCTGCTTTCACTTTCTTCACTGTGTTGGCACTTTTTTTGTCAGTATATTTTTCTCTTCTACCTCTCATGGACGTCGAAGGAGAATCCGCTGCAGAACAAGAAGGACGTCCTATCTTCTTCCGTCGTATGACAGCAACATCTCCCACTAATGCTGCCTTTTTGAATCGTGTCTTTGCCTTATCAATGTTACCTTTGTGTGTAACATTTGCATAGCATCTCTTGTGATAGGCAACACCCTCATTTATCAGTTGTTCTGCAGAAAAGTCCTGAACACGGGCATTCAGTTCAGCATAGTCTGTGTCTCCATATCCATATCGCAGTTGAGCAGAGTCAATGATATTCTGAATGGAATCTAATGCAGGTTTTGCTACATAGCTTTTGTAGTCAGCTTGCCGAACACCAGTCTGGCAAATAAAACACAGCTTGAAATCCACGGATTTTGGCCTCTTGTCGGGGGGAAGAGCTTCCATCACGGGTATCAACCTCACCTATAGGTTCAAATTAAGGAGAGTGAGGTATACATCATGATAGTTGTAGTGACACCATTTAAAAAAGATATCACTATTTGATGTATTAACAGCTTTTGATATTTGTTTCAGTAACACTATCAATGTAGAATCAAACTCGTCATAATAAGTATCCAATGTTGCTGCATATAACTGTAACTACACTTAACAATCCACCACTAACCTGGCAATAAATCCACTACGTTGTGTTTTGTGCTTGTCATCAGGGCTTCTACCCATGGCTTCTTATCAACTTTGATACGAGATGCTTGTTCAAACTTCGGAGAAGGGGAGGAACAGGGTTTAGGGCGTTGTAACCTTCAAGTATAACAGCAAATGTGTACATAGGACAACTAGTGTTTAATGCACTACAGATATAATACAATATGACAGGAATCAGTACATACCGTGGATGTATAAAAAGGATCATTGAAGGACCATTGCCCGCCTTTACAGTCAATGCAAATTGTTTTCTGCTATTCAGTTTCTCTTGTTTTGTTGCTTAAGTTTCTGGTTCATTTTCCAATACTACTCACTGACCTGGCTACTATCAAAACGCTTGTTCAGATACGGTATATCTTGAGTGGGTAAGGACTCCTACCATGGTACAGCTAACAACTTTTTTGCTTGCTAATCTGTCCTGAACTTCAAAATCTGGGGATGGACATGGTTGACAGCATAGTAACCTAAAATAGAAACAGTGCTTTGTACATTAATGTCAAGATTATAATCAATATTGTAATACTGGTAGAGGATGTAGACGTTTTCACTCACTCAAATAATAAGATCGGCCTGTGTTTCTCATGGCAGCCATTTTAAAATTCAAGATGGCTGCCATCCACCGTTTTCAACGAATCAGTAACATATTTCCCCAACGGCTAAGCATTGCTTGTGCGGGTATTACCACCAAATGGACCTTTTCCATCATTCACAATTTGTGTTATCAAGAACATTAAGTTTTTGTACTGTGGTTATTTAAGAAGTGGCGGCCATCTTGGATTTTTCCACCATTTTGAATTTGACTGCCATATTGAAATTAATTGTTTTTGAACTCCTTGGTATTGAAATTATGGGTATTATCATAAATTTGGACCTCATACTGTGTTCAGAATACCAGTTTTAATGGAATTTATATATTTTGGCGGCCATCTTGGATTTGACACCCTTAATCCGTTTAAAAAAATTAACAACCTATTTTTTCGAACACGTGACACCCAAAAGACAAGGAATCAAGTGGAATTTTGCTTTTAACAAAAAAAAAACACGACAGCCATTTTTAAGACATAGCAGCCTACACTAGAAGTCCTGATTCTAAATTATCCAAATATTTTGCCCATCTAATTTCTTTTTGTGTTTCCACATTGTCTATCAAATTAATGGCTTCGTTTTCATCACTGGGCTGTTCAGTATCTGCATTAAATACATTATTTGACTGAACATGTGCTGAGAGGAAATCTCGGTACTGCATTCCATCACTGGTGCAATTTGGATTGTCTTTCATAAATTTTGCAAGTTTTCTACGTAACTCAATTACAGTTCCTTTGAAAAGACAGAGTTTGCAAAGATGATAACATATAGAAGCAAACAAACAGTTTCCATCCTTAGGCACATCCACAATTGGCATTTTTTGATATTTTGCCATATTTTCTAGTGTTTTCATGCCTTCATCATATGTCTTTTCAACGAGAACGATTTCCCTGCTCTGAATATCTATATGGCATGAAGAATGGCCCTGAAATTCCTTTTCAGTAATATCTATTGTAGGGTCATCATTGGTCATCGCATGGTACATCTCAGGATCGTCACCCTTACAGTCATCACACCAGTTTTCATTGATAGCAATGTCTGCATCGAGTAGGTTGTGAAGCTTCAACCATGTCAATGCTGCCAGTACCTTTTCTGGTCTTACATAGTCATACAGGTAGTGGGACTTGTACGGCATTTTTCTCTTCAATTTCATCGATACGATCTGAGATTTAGAAGGCAGGCGGGGAAACTCTTTACAAACAACGTTGAGCTTGGCAGGGACATTGACAGCAGGTCCATGGATTCCATGTTCTTTGCCACGTGGAAGACCAACTATTTTCATGAAAGGGATCCGTTGTGATATTAGTCGTAATTCCAAAGAATTAAGGTCTTTCAGTTCTGTTGGTTGTGGTTTCAGTGTCATTTTGTTACATTTGGCTTGTCCTGGCATCTTTCCTCTTTTCAATGTCAAATGACATGTTTTGCAGATCCACTCTTTTCCACCTACAGAACTTTTAGATAAGTGCAATATATTATTTAAAAGATCTACAGAAGCTTTATTATAGCTGTTTTTTTTGAAAGGCAAAACAGAAACTCTGTACATGAGGCGGTGGCATGAGCAACACACGTAGTCAGCAGCATCTCGCACTTTTATGAGAAAATCAGAAATTACTTTGTCAAATTTTGGAATGAACGTTTGTTTTTTAATACGATGTAAATTCATTCGGAATTTGACTTGTTGTTTTCTCACTGCAAATTGTTCTGGTGTTTCTTGTAATCGTATTTGTTTCATTACTTTTATGCCTTTTTCTTTCCTTTGTTCTTTCTGCTCATGGAGTTCCAGTGTAAGTTTCCATTTCTTGCTGAGATTATCTTTTGAGCGTCTTTCTTTGGTTTTCTCAGGCAGCTCTGCTGCACGTTTCCATTTTTTTGTTTGTTTATCTTTAGTTCGTCGATCTTTGGTTTTATCAGGCAGCTCTGCTGCACGTTTCCATTTTTTTGTTTGTTTATCTTTAAATAGTCGATCTTTGGTTTGTTCAGGGAGCTCTGCTGCACAAATTTGTTCCATGTGTATTTTTACCTTAAACAGTCGATCTTTGGTTTGCTCAGGGAGCTCTGCTGCACGAATTTGTTCCATGTGTATTTGAACATTTAGACAGTCGATCTTTGGTTTGTTCAGGGATCTCTGCTGCACGTTTCCATTTTTTAGTTTGTTTTTCTTTGGACAGTCGATGTTTGGTTTGTTCAGGGAGCTCTGCTGCACGTTTCCATTTTTTAGTTTGTTTATCTTTGGACAGTCGATCTTTGGTTTGTTCAGGGAGCTCTGCAGCATGAATTTTTTCCCTGTGTATTTGAACCTGAGACAGTCGATATTTGGTTTGCTCAGGGACCTCTGCTGCACGTTCCCATTTTTTAGTTTGTTTATCTTTTGACATTCGATCTTTGGTTTGCTCAGGGAGCTCTGCTGCACGTATTTGTTGCATGTGTATTTGAACCTTAGAGAGTCGTCCTTTGGTTTGCTCAGGAGCTCTGCTACACGTATTTGTTGCATGTGTATTTTAACCTTAGACAGTTGATCTTTGGTTTGCTCATCATTTTGGTTTAAGCGCTTCAACCTTTGAGCCATTTTTACTTGGGTTTTTTTTTTTTTTCAAAACTCTGCTTCTTAGTACCAGGCATTGCATTATACTAGGGCATGCCCGTACTATATATATATCTAAAAGTATATCCCCCCCCCCCCCCCTCTATTTACATGCAATGGTTTGGTCCAAAGCTAACGGCTTGCGAGTACGGTGACAATCCCCCCCCTCTATTTACATGAAATGGTTTGGTCCAAAGCTAACGGCTAGCGGAGTTTGGTAAAGAAATCGCCATAGCGTGCACAAATGCGCAGGAAAGCGAAAGAATCGCAAATTAGTTTTAATTAGTTGTAAAACATAGTTTAACGCCAACATAGCGGCAACATAGTTTGCCAACGTGAAATAAATGAATACGCTCTCAAATGTGCCAAAAAAAAAAAAAAAACGCTACCCGTACGCTCTACCCCGCCCGTACGCCCGTAAACAAAAAAAACAACGCTCTTCGCTTCCACCCTTCGCTCTGACTGAATTGGGAGAAATAATGCGCATAAGAAATCGAGAAATTATTATTTTCTCCGGAAGAAATCGAATTACGTACCGTAATGGCGCACGCGCTGGGCTCAGCATCAGCTCGCTCTCACATCGGCCACGCCTACGCAATAACGCGTTCTGTGATTGGATGCCGGAAGTGCAGTCCTCACTGTCCGGAAGGTCGTATATCGCAGTTACGATGAATCGCAAATTAGTTTTTATTAGTTTTAAAACATAGTTTAACGGCAACATAGTTTGCAAACGTGAAATAAATGAATACGCTCTCAAATGTGCCATCCGAGGCAGAGTGTGTCCGCCACGTTCGGCACACGCGATAGCTCGCTGCTCTCTGATTGGTTGAATCGTTTTTTGGACATAGCTCGGTAAGTAATTGTCCGATTAATATGAAACCTTGAAAAGGCACATCCTCGGGTCCCCAGCAATATACCTGGCAAGTTTCAAGTATATCGGACCGGTAGTTGTCGAGAAACAGCGGTCACAGACATACAAACAAACAAACAAACGTACAAACAAACATACACACAGAGATTAGTGGAATTATAGATAGATTAAGGGTGTAGTACTGGTGAAAAATTGAGAAAACTACATCGGTACCTTTGAGAGGACTTTACACAAAAACAAAGTCAAGTTAATATCTAATTTTCAGTTTTTCTTGAAAGATATAATCTTGGCTTTAACTCAGACCAGTTTCAACGCTTCTTTGTCATATTACATGCATATAATTTGCATAAATTATACCGTCAATAAAAAACAAGGAAAAACAAAGAACACATTTCTACTTCTATCTTCTATGTCACCTATCATTCTTTTCACACAAAACTTGGTACATGTATTATACATGTGTTACTCTACTACCTGATGAGAGGATTTTGTGAAATTATGTCAAATGTTCACTAATTAGCTAATTATGCCAATTACCAGATAAAACTTGGTTGTCCTTCAATAAATCCACAATGGCTACTCCTATAAACAAAAGCCTTCATCATTTTAAAGGAAGTGATATTCTGAATATCCTGTCCAAATTTCAGCCCAAAAGAATGATGCATTTCCCAAGTTATAACAAATTTCATGCAAAATATTATATTGAATTGAATTGAAATTTGAATTTTTCAATAATTAGGGGTACTTCTATGACCTCTAATAGCATGATTCTTGTTTATAAGACTATAAGGAAACTGTTCAGCTAAAAAAAAAAAATCACCTGTTCACCAGTACTACACCCTGAAACAACCTTCACTTTATTGACAATAAATAGAAACGTTATTTAGAAGTAGTTTTACCTTGAAAATTGCATTATAACAAGGTATAATAGGCACTTTTAATCAGGTATTTAAACCATGTAATTATCAAGGCACCTGGACCTCACAACAAGAGGAGCAGCTTGCATCAGCTGTGAAAAGAGCCAGTAAAGTGGAGAATTAGCTGTGAATTGAGCCAGCTGTGAAAAGATCCAGCCGTCCAGGGAACCAGCTGTGAAAAGAGCCAGCAGTGTGGAGAACCAGCTGTGAAAAGATCCAGCCGTCCAGGGAACCAGCTGTGAAAAGAGCCCACAGTGTGGAGAACCAGGTGTGAGAAGAGCCAGCAGTGTGGAGAAGCAGCGGTCAGTAGTGCCAGTGGTGAGTAGAGCCAGCTGTGAGTAGTGCCACCAATGTGGAGAAGCAGCGGTCAGTAGTGCCAGCTGTGAGGAGTGCCAGCTGTGAGTAGTGCCAGCTGTGAGTAGTTCCACCAGTGTGGAAAAGCAGCGGTCAGTAGTGCCAGTGGTGAGTAGCGCCAGCAGTGTGGAGAAGCAGCAGTCAGTAGTGCCAGTGGTGAGTAGTGCCAGCTGTGAGTAGTGCCACCAGTGTGGAGAAGACTGCCATACCTCAGAGATCGAGTTGAGGAGAATTTCCTGCCTGTGGAGATCACCTTCTATTTCAGATCTGCTCGGGACTCTGTGCCCTGCAGCTCCTCAATCCATCCGAGTCGCAGCTTAACTCAGCTGTGAGACGAGGTAGCTGTGAGGATAAGCAGTCGTGAGGATAAGCAGCCGTGAGGATAAGCAGCCGTGAGGATAAGCAGCCGTGAGGATAAGCAGCCGTGAGGATAAGCAGCCGTGAGGATAGGCAGCCGTGAGGATAGGCAGCCATGAGGAGAAGCAGTCGTGAGGAGAAGCAGCCGTGAGGAGAAGCAGCGGTGAGGATAGGCAGCCGTGAGGAAAAGCACCCATGAGGATAAGCAGCCGTGAAGATAGGCAGCCGTGAGGAGGAGCAGCCGTGAGGAGGAGCAGCCGTGAGGAGAAGCAGTCGTGAGGAGAAGCAGCCGTGAGGATAAGCATCCGTGAGGAGAAGCAGCCATGAGGAGAGGCTGCCGTGAGGGTAAGCATCCGTGAGGAGAATGCCGTGCTGCTTGAAGACTGCAGCACCTCAGAGATTGAATTGAGGAGATTTTCCCGCCCGTCTCCATCACCCGATATTTCACATCGCCTCAGGACTCTGCGCTTCGGCTCCTCAATCCATCCGAGGAGCAGCTTAACTCAGCTATGAGACGAGGTAGCCGTGAGGATAGGCAGCCGTGTGGATAGGCAGCCGTGAGGATAGGCAGCTGTGAGGTTATGCAGCCGTGAGGATAAGCAGCCAGGAGGAGAGGCAGCCGTGAGGAGAATGCCGTGCTGCGTGAAGACTGCAGTACCTCAGAGATCGTGTTGAGGAGATTTTCCCGCCCGTCTCGATCACCCGATATTTCACATCTCCTCAGGACTCTGCGCTTGGTCTCCTCCATCCATCCGAAGCGCAGCTTAACTCGTTAACAGTTAAAAATAAACTTCACGATCGGTTGACTTATTGTGCTTTCAATCGTTTCGTGGCCAAATAATTGAGGTAATGAAGTTTGTCCTAAAACCTCGATATGTCAATGCGTTGGACATTTTGTCTCAGGAATGATATTTTAACAATAGAGGTGATAGACATGACACAAAGTCCCGTATGGAATGCCGAATACAACAAGGTCCAGAAGCGAGACGGACTTTGAACCATTTAATATCCAGATTTAGTGAATTATCTTATGTTTACAAAAAGTATTCACACACTGGAAGACGTGAAGGTTAAAAAAATTCTGGATGCTTCCAACCAGGTGAAGTCCGATTGGGTGGATCAGTGATGTGGCTGCTGTTCTTGTGAACAATCTAAATGGCGATCATAGACAGGAGGAAAAGTCAGCATTTGTAACTCCTTGAGGCATTTCTTGTTAAAAGTTGGTAACAAGTGTTTTTAACATAATTTGGGTATGCTGAATCTGAATCCGGTTGTTACCAAGCTGGCAAATGCTTTATAGTGGCTCAAAATCGCAATTCAAAATGGCCGCCAAAATCGCACATATTTGATGTCAAATTTTGTTGTTTCATGCTTTAGGTTTAAACTATGTTAGCAGAGTAGGTATTTGGTCTTTTGAAAACACTTTCAGCATGGATAATTCAAACTAAGTTGATACCAAGCAAATACAAGCTGCTAGCACCCCGCCAGAGGACAAAATCCAATCAAAATCCAATGATTGCGGTAAGATCATCAATCGAATCTGATGCATTGTCCAGTTCATTTTTCAGCTGCTCGTCATGCTCCTCAAGGTAGCTTGTAAGTTGTGGTAGAAGCACTTGCCAAAGTGCCTGCAATGTTAGTTTGTGAGCTCGCATTCCTCTAGAATATGACTTGCCTGCCATACAGTGTTCTGTGGTGCACGGTCCCATAATTCCACTCTCGGACCAGATATCTGCTAACCCCGACGACTGCATGTGCTGGCCAATAGCTTTGAGAAAGTTCAAGGAGATATGAAGACCACCAAGGCGAGGGATGAGAACTTCCTTGAACTCCGGTATCGCAGATTTCAACTCCAGTAATTTGCAATACAATGCTTGGTCTACCGTGAGTACTACATACTTTTGACCTCGCTTTGAGCTGATGTGCATGCAGCGTTTTATGACCGTAGTAAGAGTGTCAAGCTCATGCGCCGGGGCTTGAATAATTGGTAAGTAGCCAATCGTTGTCATTTCTGGATCCGTCGTGCTGTAAAACTGATTGTGTTGCGTCCATCCCAACTGTGGATTTTCATTTTGCCGTTTCATGAAGAAAGACATATCTGTAGCTCGCGCCAGTTGCGCTGATGCGTTTTCATGTTCAACTTCGGTGTACCATTCTGGCTGGATTTCTGCAGTAAACGCTGGTGTACGTTGTGTTTCCCTGACATTGGCTTCTATTATGTTATTCATGGCATCTGGCACTGAAAGTGACTTATGCTTCGATGGTACAAGATCATGGAAGTTGAAGTCTGGAGCAGGACCTCGTTGCCACACAGCCATCTGAGTGGCATGGAACGTGTTCTTTCCATCCATCGATGAATCATTGATGTCAATGTTATCTGCGGAAAAATGTACAAATTTTCCCGGTGTCAAATTAGGGGGAATGACTGCACCATTTTCAGTATCCATGTTCTGGATGGTATGCTCTGCCAGAGCATTATCCACTTGTAGGATGGAATCGTAGCTGAGGACATGACTTTTTTTTTTTTTTTTTGTTGTTGTTGTTGTTGTTGTTGTTGTTGTTGTTGTATACAAGATCGAGGCTCGTGAAAGAGCGAACATTAATCACACAGAAAGACAAACCGACACATAAAACATATAACATCGGGAGCGGTAGACAAGATGGGGAGAGAGGGGGAAGGACACAAACACAACATTTGAGAGCAGGGACCGAGAGACATGGAGACATCGAGAGATCTGAGAGAGGGCGAGGGCTTTGGGGGGGGGGGGCATGGGAAGGGGGCGGTGGGAGAGGTATAAAACATATGGACACTGCCAGGACTTCCAGGAAAGAAGTTGGAATTTCAAACAAGGTGGATCTGGGGTGAATTAGCGGGGGTAGAAAAGATCAAGGTTTTGGATGGGGGAAGATAAGAGATGGTGGTGAACAGCTGTTTTAAAGACCTGGAGGGAGGAGTGGGATTGAAGGGAGTGAGGGAGTTTGTTCCAGAGGCGGGAGAAAAGAGGAATGAAAGAGTGAAGGTGAGCAGAGAGCCGAGATTTCGGCAGTTTAACCATCAGAGGGTTGCTGGCAGATCTTGTGCGACCTGTAGGAATATTTGGGGGACAGAGCACAGAGAGAGCTGGGGGTGCAAGGCCGGAGAGGAGTCGGTAGAAGACAGAAAGACCACCTACCTGCCTGCGGTGAGTGAGTGAAAGGCCCTCAGAGATAGCTTCATCGCGGGAGATTCCAATAATTCTGAAAGCTTTGGTTTCAACAGCATGAAGCCGAGCTAGGTGTGAGGCAGGAGCACCGGCCCATAGGGGAGAACAGTATTCCATTGAGCTGCGGATGAAAGCCTTGTATGTGGTGAGGAGCTCAGGTGTGCCGAGGAAGGACTTCGCACGACGGAGGATGCCCAGTCGGCGACTGGCTTTATTAAACCTGCACTATTAAACAGTTGCACCAGATGTTTGGACCTCGTTGCCTGGTGCAATGTACTTCCAAGTCCAATGTGCTTTGGGGTCCACTTTTTCCCATGGCTGACTGCATATACAATATCTTGTGCAATGTTTAGGACGTTTGACCGAACTTTTGCCTCAAGTACTTCGTCGTCATTTTCATCAGTGTCACCATCAAGAGCTGACTGGCCTTCAAACAGAAGACGAAGGAACATATATAGGGAATCTGGTATACATGCAGCTGCATCATCTTCACTGACGTTGAATCCTTTGTGGCCTGGCTGTGACACGAGGTCTCCTCTAATCTTAAGGGCTACGTGGACTAATGAAAGGAAAATGTCATCTCCAGGTTGATGGACTGGCGTGAATAGTTCGCCATTGTCTTGATCTTCCATCTGTGAAATGGGAATATGGCGATATTTTGTGGGAACGAGAAGCGTTTTGTTTCCCGAGGGTGCCCTATCTAGCATAGGGATGAACTCGTAGATCTCCGTCAAATGATGTTTTAGCTTTTCTGTGAAAGAAGCCCTGCGGCTGAGAAACGATGGTGGAATCTCAATGTTTGCATCCTTGGTCAGGCAGCAGTACCGATTGAAAACATCATGTAGTTCCAATACATGTCCTTTCTGAGCTGAGACTTGCAGCTCTGAACATAGCCACGCCATGGCTAGATCAGTTCTGTGACTAATGCTTTGAATAGCTTGTGTGGACCTCGTAAAATTCACATAGCATTATAACCACCTTTAGAGGCCATTTTTCCCCGCAAAGCGGGGGTTGGCCTTTTTCGGGAACCGTGGTTGTTGTTGTTTTTCGGTCCCCTTTTTGAAGCAATGTTTTACGGCCGGATGCCCTTCCTGACGCCAACCCTTTTTGCTGCCTTTAACGACAAACAGGGAATTACCAGTGAGCTGGTACTCAATTCACAAAGTTCACATAGCATTGAAGGTGGTATTTGCCTTCTGACGCAATCAGATCGTTGACACATGCAACTCGAATACGTAACACTTTATCAAAATGTGCCGCCTCGATTATCTGCGCACTCATTTTCTGTGTTGTTACAGATACAAGTCTATGCTTTATATGCACAGTTTGACAGAATAAGCATTTGTCCCAGTCAGTACCCAGGACAGATCCTCGCAATATATGTGTTGATCTGGAAGAGATGCATGTTTCTTTGCTGCTCGATGCTTGTTCTCCATCTGTGTCCAATGGTCCATACTACCTCCTGATGTTTTCTGATGCTGGTGCAACCGCTGAATTTTTCCCTTGTCAGTAAATTGTGCGTAGCAATGTCTATGCCACACAACTGACTCTGCATCTGTTGACTGAAGCACAACTTCGAGTCTATCAATAACATCTCTGTTGCTATCATCTCTGAGTTTACTTCGTGCGGTTACAGCATCTCGGAGTGTCAGCAAACCCTGCTTCCCAGCCTGGTGCACATCCTTGTCGTCCTTCTGACAAATGATACAGAGACTCAGGGATGGTGATGAAGATCGCCTCTTGAGACTAAGCACTGGGTCCATTTTTCTGAAAAGAGATAAGCCATGGTTAATTCACTCGTACCCAATAAGCATGTTCTCAAATATACAGGTTATAATACTATACTTATAATTAAGTCTTAAATAAGCCGCTCTGAGTGTACACATTTAAACTGTAGCTGAGACAACAATATGTTAGCATGTATATCTTACCTAATGCCATTGCGCTGAGTAAGTATGTTAAACACCTTAACTAAGTCCACGGATTGTCGTCCAGCATAAAATGATTCCAATAATCTGAAAGATAACTTATGAAAAGCAATAACATGAATGAGGCAGTATAACTACCACTACTCCAGGTATCATCCAATATGTTTGCTGTTGTAGAAATAGTCAGTATTGTGATTAATGAGTTGTTTTAACTCTAAACCTTAAGTACTACATTCAGACACCAATAACATATCTGTGGCTAGTGGGAAACCAAATATATGCATTTTTCAAATTTTACTGCGGCCATCTTGGATTTTGTCCCTGGCGGGGTGCCAGCAGCTTGTATTTGCTTGGTATCAACTTAGTTTGAATTATCCATGCTGAAAGTGTTTTCAAAAGACCAAATACCTACTCTGCTAACATAGTTTTAACCTAAAGCATGAAATAACAAAATTTGACACATCAAATATGTGTGCTTTTGGCGGCCATTTTGAATTGCGATTTTGAGCCACGATAAAGCATTTGCCAGCTTGGTAACAACCGGATTCGGATTCAGCATACCCAAATTATGTTAAAAACACTTGTTACCAACTTCTAACAAGAAATGCCTCAAGCATTTTATATAAGGGCTTTTTGAGGTTTTACGTCCTGTCTATCATCACGTGGTACGAGCAAAGGTAGCTCTATAATACATTAATGACACGGGCTCATGTTAGCAGCACAGACAGGCATGACGTCGTTATATATGTTAACATAATGGTTACCTGCCCTGCCATCTCCTTCAACACTCCCAGATGTTTATCCGACCCCAAAGCTTTATCTTCTTTCGTCAACTCCAAGAAAGACACCAGGTAATGTGAAAAAACAACGAAATAACTCATAAGGGTCGACAGGATGTCCAGTTTAACGTCCATCCGAGGGACGGTGCACACACTGATGAATCTCCCTACCTGGGAAATACCTTGATGACAGTCTATATAGTCCTTGAGCCCAGACCCCAATTTTCACATATTGGTACCATCCAGAAGGACCAAACCAAATTGCTATTTTCAGCTTGCTAGATGTCCCTAGTTTACATTTTGGTATGATAGCCTTTGTAGATGAGTAGCTTAATGGTGGTTATCACCTCATATGTAAACATACCCTGCGCAAAAAAGACGAAACACACGTTTTTCCTTGTACTTTACTCTAAGAATAACAACTTTATTAAGATAGTTAGGAAAGAGTCAAAAGTACATTTTGAGTTATTTTTCAGTAGAAAACAATCTTAAAATGTGTCTTTTTATGAACTGGGATGTTTCACACACTTGAAGGTAAATTGAAATAAATGTGTTCATACACTCAATGTTGTTACTTCTGGCAATGTCATTTCAAAGAACTTTTTATATTTACATGGATTCACACCCTTATTCTGTTTAGAAAAGCCTAAATAAAAAAATAAATCCAATATGTCACTTATCATGTCATCACTTAATAACCCAAGTCAAAATTGAAATTTCTGTACCGTGGTACACACTCTCATATCATGACTGTACACTGCCAAGTTAATCAGTGTCATCATCAGTGTCCGTGTCTGACAATTCTACTTCCAGCTCTTTTTCTCTGGCTTGGTTGGTGCAGGTTTGTAGTTTGCACATGTCTGTGCACTTCAAGCTATATGCCAGGCAGGTACAGTCCGGTAGTTTGCATGAGCGCACACATTTGCAGGACAGCAACTGGAGCACAGCTTCTGGTGCAGGTGATCCACGCATCCACTGCACAGCAAGCTTGCCCTCTTCATCTGTGGTCCAACCACAGTCCTTGGGGTCAGGGATGATTGGGTGACTCTGCAAACATCTCCTCCAGATGGCCGCTTGATAGTTCGCACAGAGGGCATGCAGGAAGAGACAGTCCTCACAGGGAGGCAGCTGGCTAGACTGCACTTCACCACGTCTCGCACAGAACAGTTGGTAGCGAAGCTTGTTGACTGTGGCAGTCTGTGCAGAAGGCATGTAGAGATGGCAGGTGACCTTTTGGAGTTTACTGAACAGCTCCCCAGATACCTCCCATGACTGACCAAGTTCAGCAAAGGCCTCCAGATAGGTCTTGTCAGACTTCATTTGCTTGAAGGCAGCCAACTTGCCACGTCCAGCAAATGTGCTGACTGTATCACAGCCTGTGTAGCCATGCATACCAATCAGTGCCTCACACACCTCACCTCCCAGAGAATGGCTCAGCTTCTGGATGTCGAGGTATCTTGTCCTGGCCTTGGTTCCGCACTTCATGTACATGGGACATGGGATGGACTTGGCAACAGCCAGGCACAGCACGAGGACATCTGTGTCTTCTGCACTGATCACAACGGACCTGATGCCAGATTCTGCTGCAGGAACACCATGTAGTAAGATGCGGGTGTCAGCTTCTTCCTGTGAGGACTTTAGCTCTGTGGCCTCCTCCCAGTGCTCTTTCGACAGTTTGTAACATTGATGTCCACAGGTCACATACAGTAACTTGTTGTCAAGCTTCTGCCTGTGTTCTGGCCCCTTCCACGTCTGCACAAGGAACTCGATCAAGCTGGTCTTGTTAGATGAACTGGAGATGCACTTTCTCCACTGTTGAATGTTGTGCCCAGGTGCTATGGTCTTGAACTGCAATGCTGTGTCTCCTCCCCTGTTGACCCTTTCCGCATTTTTGATGGATGTGTCTCTGTAGACATCGAAGACGACAACAATGCGGTGGCTCTTTCCACCTTCGTGGAGGACTTGAGACAGTGCTGATTCTGCCAGCTGAGAGAAGGTCTTTTCATTTCCTTTCAGTTTATGGACTAGGCTCATCCCATCAATGACTGTTGCTGAGGGCTCTGGGATGACTTCTGCTGGAGAAACATTATTTTCCAACTCCCTGGCAAGGGCAGCTTTGTTGGTCTTGCGGAGAGACCCATCACCATTGGCCAGAGCCCATGGCAGGGGCCCCAGTGGATGAGCCAAGCACGTCACTCATGTGTAGTTTCCTGCTTTCGGCAACAAGTATCATCTGGCCAAACAGTTTCCTGTCAGCTTTGATGACTACTTCTTTGGCAGAGCTTTTACTACATGACTTCTTTCTGATGTCTGAAAACGTCTTCAGATTCTTCTTTGACATCGTCATGAAATGTTGGAGCTGGGGCAGCTGCTTCCAAGCGCTCTTGTTTGAATGTTTGATATGCCTCCTCTCCTACCTTGCGGGCGTCGAGAAGGTCCTTGGCAACTTCTGCTGGGGCCACCGCACCAGTTGACAGACTGACAAGCTCTCCATGGTCAAGGTTGAATGGATTCAACCAGCTGGTTTCCATCAGTGGAACCATGGACTGGATGTCAGCCTCATCTCTTCTGATTCTTGGCATCTGTAGGTCAGGATGACTGAAGTTGTCATGTTGGCCTACATGAACCATGTCCCTTAGCTGTCTCATATAAGTGCTTCGGTACTCAGATGTCAGGTAGTATCTAGCCACAGCTCCAGGTTTCAGGCTGAACCCTTTTGTGCCTCCAGGTATCTGGGTGTCCTTGTTGACAGTCTCTTTGATCGTCTGCTCCACAGGTATCCGCCCAAAGGGATTCTTGCAGCTGATCTGCACAGAAAACCCACCTTGCATAAAGTGGGCATGGATGTCAGGATGTTCGATGGGTAGCCGAGACATTGTGGCATAGTAGTAGGTCAGGAACCGGGCGTAGTTCACCTTGTCATAGGCAAAGCACCAGGGAATCATCTCTCGAATAGCTGCCAGGTGAAGCATCCAGTTACCTTCTCGAGATGCTCGGATGAGGCCCAGCATAATCTCAACCATGTCTAGGTAAGACATCCAGAAGGCTGCAAGGCTGTTCTCATCTGTGAGGGAGTTCATGTAGGTTTCGAACAGCTCCAAGATACGTGTGCATGATTCATCCTGAAGCAGGTCCTGGAAGGATGCTTGGCAAACATTGTTGTGGAACTCTCCAATGCTCTTCAGGGCTTCTTCTAGGTGTTGGCTGTCTTCAGGATGAGTATTCTCTATCCACAGAAGGAAGCCTTTCCAGGCAAGCATCATCAGTGCTTCATATGCAGTCTTGTGTGCTCTAACTGCCCGGTTGTACCTGCGACCTTCCATCAGCCCAGCCACAGACCCTTCTGCAATGACACCTGATTCAACAAACACATCTCTGAGTCCTGCATCTTCAAATCTCTTCCCTACGATGGACAGGAGGTTGCAGATTGTGTGGAAGACGCCCATCCTGATGATGATGTTCTTGAATTTGTCATGTTTCCACACTATCTCAGCAGCCTTGGCAAAGAGTGCTTGGTCAAAACGCAGACTATCTTGTCCAGCTGCAGGGACTGCATTATGTGAAACGTTTGCTTCAGTACGTCATTCACAGTTGACATCTCAGTTGCAGGAGCATTGATTGTGGGAAGGTAGCGCACAGTGTCCTGGATCACTGTCACATCATTGCGGATCTGGATGTTGAACCCTGTCCAGCTGCTTATGGTCTGGTTCTCAGGATCTGACATTCGAGTCAGGAGCCATACATGGTACTTCTTTGCATCTTGAACTTCTTTGTTTGTGTCGGAATCAAGGGTCTCAGTCTTAGGTGGCCCAGTTCGCTGTCCAACATTGTAGGTTGGTAGCATCAACGGGGCAGGACTGATGCTCCTCTTCTTGGATTTGCTGACTGCAGGCAGGACCTTCTGTGGCATGGGCCTTGCAACTTTGGGTTGGACAGCAATACCATTGACCCTGTGAGAGGTGCCTTCTCCACTCAGTGTCTCTTCAAGACGGTCAATGTTATCCCAGGCCAGGGTGGTAAACACACCAGGATGCATGTCTTCTGGCAGTGGTATGTCCTCTGCTGAGCGTTCCAGCTTCTGGACACAAAGAGCTGTGTCAATCTCTTCTACTTGGGAGTAGGAAATAGCATGGCCAAGACGATTCAGACTTCGTATCAGTTCTGTGTTTCCTGTCAGTGACTTCACAGCAAATGGGAGGAGTATGTGCTTGGGTGGCTTAGTCTTGCCACAGGTGACAGCAAAGACTAGATCACTGCCAAAAGAAGCAGCAAGACGCTGGACTCTTTCAGAGGGATTTGCACACTCAGTATCCCCAGTCAGCAGGGTATTAGTGGGGGGGCCAATGTTTTCCCGTTGAATTCAAATGTTAATTTGTGGACACTGGTTGGGTTGTCTTTAGGGATGATAGAAGTTGTAGAAAAAATATGTCTCCATTTTTTTCAAGTTCTTTATAGCGGCCATTTTGGATTATCAAAATGGCGTTTGTTGAAAACCGAAATTGTCATTATCTTGGCTTCTAAATGACCTAGAGTGTTAATTTTGGTGTCCAAATGTACATATTTGCGGATACTTAATCCAATAAACACACATTTATACACCTACATATGATCAAAAGGGTTCTTATGGCAGCCATCTTGGATTTTCACGCACTTATGCCAACACATATATATATTTTTTTCCATCATTTTCACTTCTAAATCACATAAAGGCTGGACTTTAGTGTTCAAATGTACACTTATAATGTCTTTGTGCAATATTTTTAGTTGGCAGTGTTCATTGTTACATTGAAGGATCTCCATCCTTGCGTGTAGCTGATTGTGAGCCAGCCATCTGACGGGCTTCTTCAGCAAGCCTACTCAGCTCTGGTGCTGTCAGAAAGAACCTTTCGCGGGCACTGGCATTCTGGGTAATGCCCACAATACCCCCTGTCACCTTCATGATCCTGTTGATGTGCTCCAGTGCATGGTCCACACCTACAGCACAGAAGGGGATTTCATTCTTATGGACACTGAAGTTCCCATCCATGAACTCTTGGTAGATCCCTGGATCTGTCATCTTCAGGGCCTTCATCTCTGCAAGGTACCGGGGAGTCAGCCTGGCATATTTCTGTTTGTCATGTGCAAAGAAGTATATGCACATCTCATCCAGTGAAGACAGGTGAAGCTCAAATTGTCCATCACGGGTGGCACGGATGAATGTGTATATCAGCATTATCATCCGCATGTAGCGTCGCACAAACTTGAACAGTGGACTCTTGGCTTCTTTCCTCTCATCAAACTTTGCCATGGCCTCCAGGACTTCGTTTGACTCGAGGACAGCTAGCATGTTGTTCTGCGCGCTTGTCATCTCCTCTCGGTTGTGTAGATGACAGCTCTGGGCAACCTGTTGTGCTGACTGGGTACATGGGCCCCTCAGATGGGGATGCTCTTGGAAGAATTCGTCCACATAGAGGTCGAAGAGGGCTTGGACAGTGGTGATGTGGGCCTCCAAAGCCCTCTTCATGTGCTTGGCTTCCAGTATTTGTCTGGTCGTTGTTGGGCCATAGATATCAGCCTCAGACCAAGCCTCGTCAAGACCACTGTCCTCTATGGCATTCCCAGCAGCCCTCAGTGCAGCCATCACAGTGTGCATCTCCCCTAGTCGCAGTACCCACTTGCCTTTGCAGTCATCTCTGGTCATCTCCAGCTGTTTGGCTCGCTCATACAGGGCCATGTCTAAGGTGATCACTGTCTTCCTATCGGGACCCATGACCATGCAGTTGATTTGCTGTGTCTGTTTCAAGACTGTTATCAGTGTTTGCCATTCATGGGCTGGTGCTGCTACCAATGGCAGGGCGTTGACCTCTGTCAGAGGCTTCGAAGAGGAGAGCAGTGAGTTGTAGGCTGTCCAAGTTGGGATATCGTGATGCTTGATCCTACTGCCAGGTGGTTGTTTTGGATCGTGGACGAGTGACCCAACAGGGTCAGCATGCTGGGGTTCTGCAGCTTGCAGCTGGTCATCTGGTGGGATGATGTCGTCTTGTACGTCCTCAGCTTCAGCTGTTCGCATGATTGTGCGTGAAAGTAGCCACACTGTGTCCGTCGCAGAGTACGGCTTGGTGACATCTGGGTTTGACCGTGTCTTGAAGCTATACGTGGTACCTGTGGCAGATTGTTTGTTTGGTGCTTGGCAAGGAACAAAGTCTGGAGCAGTCAGAACCTTGAGTGAGCGGTGTCTGGCCTTTCGGTCATGTAGTGTCAGTGTTCTATGTTCATCTGTGGAGGGTGCATGTTCCCGTCGTTGGTAGAGTGCCCAGGCTGTAGCATGGAGTGTCCGCTTCCCATCAGGTGTGTCTTCATTGAAGTCACTGTTGTCCACTGCAAAGAAGACAAACGTCCCTATGCGCATGGTTCTTGGAAAGTATACACCCTGTTCTGTCGTAGACTCTATGACTGAGTTGGCCAGCTGTGTCTCCAACCGCAAGATCCGACTATAATCAACAGACAGACCGAACCCATGCAGGAAATCCAGAAGCTTCTTGTTTCTGGTGGACTGATGGACTACAATGGCAACGGCAAGCTGCTGTGGCCATTCTAAGCGATGGCGGAATGGTGCATCTGGCTCTTTGGGCTTGTACGTGACTTGGCGTTTTGACTTGTAGCCGTACATGATGTTCTGACTGATGGTTATAACATCTCGATGAATAGTGGCTGAGCGCATAGTCTCTGGCTCAATGCTCGTGGCTGGTCCTTCCAGTAGCCAGCGGAGGAAAGCATAGAGTACTTTGGGTACATGCTTTTCAGCATCATCAGTGTTCATTTCTCCTTCAAATTGCCATGGGTGCTTGTTCTGACAAGCAATGGCACTGCGGAGAACAGAGGCACTCTCAAACAGTTGTTCGATGTTTTTTTCATTTGTCTTCGTCATTGCATCTTCGACAGCTGCATCACGCACGGCAGTGGAGAATACACAGTCTGACTCGTTTCGACGTTTTGGTTTCATGAAGTGAACGTCATCAATGTGAGAGTTGATTTTCTCCTTCATGCCTTGGGTAGTAGGTGATGGGACATTGTGCACACCATTATTGTCAAGAATCCTGGAGTAAACCGACTTCAGGTCAGACATGTTGAGAATTTCACCAGCTTGGAGTAGAGAGCGAACAAGGCTGACAAACTCAATGTCTGCGGCTATTTTGATAACATTAGTTTCTTGCAGTATGTGTTCTTTGTCATCACTTGATGTCCCACTCTTGGGAGCACGTTGGACATTCTGCACCCAGCATGGGAGATGATACTTGACGTCGATCGCATGAGCATCATGTGCACTGATGGCAGCACTCAGCTGAACTTTCCACTTGTGGTTGCTGCCTTCTTCAACAGCTTTCTTCAGCTGTTTACCTGCGTTGAACGTGCATACAACATGTACACTTTCCTTAGTGACCTCTTGACAGAAGAAACAAAGGTCTCTGTTGAATGGAGTTGATGATGAACGTGTGAAGCGAAGAGTCTCGTCTTGCGTAGAACCTGAGGTACTTGCAGCGGCAGGTGCAGAAGAAGGACGTCCACACCTCTTATGAAGATGCTGGGTGTCGCCATGTTCGCAGGCTTTCTGGTGGCGAACTCTAGCACGCTCCAGGTGAGCAGTGTTGCATGTAGATCCATAACATGCCCGGTGCCACTTTGCTTTATTGTTCCTCAAGTCAGTGGCAGTGAAACAGCTTAATCGTTCGCTGATCTGTTTGAAGTCGGCATCACCATATCGTGCCCTCTCCTGGATGAACTGGAGAAACTCTGCATATGAGCCCAGTGCTGGCTCAGTCACTAGTGCACCTTGGGGATCCTGGCACTGAATGCAAAGTGTGAAATCAGTTTCTTTCTTGGTTTTCTTGCTTTTTGGCTCCATCATAGCTCAGGGTCACGAATCTGGAACATACAAATAACAAATAACAATTAAGATAGATGTGCATTAAGTTAGATTTTGGACACTGGTTCGGCTGTGCCATAAAAACCTATTTTTATCCCTTGTAGGTTATTAAAGAAGGTTTCATTCAATTCTCTATCCCCAAAAATGTACAACTGGACACCAGAATCGAAACTCTAGGTCATTTAGAAGCCAAGATAATGGAATTTTACGTTTTCGACATCCGCCATTTTGAAAATCCAAAATGGCCGCCATAAAGAACTTGAAACAATTGGAGACATATTTTTTCTAGAACTTATATCATCCCTAAAGACAGCCCAACCAGTGTCCAAAAATTAACAAGCAATTTCACCGGGCATTTCAATCTACTACATTGGCCCCCCCACTATATACAGGAACTTTGTGACAGCTTCAGGGATGACACTTTTCTGTGCATCAGGTGGCCATGACTGTTGGAC
Source organism: Myxine glutinosa (assembly GCF_964187855.1). Lineage (NCBI taxonomy): Eukaryota > Metazoa > Chordata > Myxini > Myxiniformes > Myxinidae > Myxine > Myxine glutinosa. Next base: position 188,052,556 of record NC_136267.1, on the reverse strand, counting down.
ATCTTGTTTCTTGATCTGATTCCTCAGCTGTATGGCTGCTTTGGTGAGGACATCCATGGATTTGATAGACTGTGCTTCACGTAGACCTTGCTTCATGTTGTGGGCTTCCTTGACAAGGTCATCTATTGACAGGCTGTCTGGATAGAGAAGCACCCTTCCTTTCTCATTTGAGACAAAGTGAAGTGACCCTTCCAGCTCACTTTCAAGCTTGCGACGAACATGCTTCTTTGTCGAGGGTTTGATCTTGGTGATGCCATGGGAGTTCATGGATCTCTCAAGCCTGGCTGTGAGGTCTGTTAAAGGCAATATTTCAGGGTTTGGGAGGAATTCAGTCCTTACATGCATGAACAGTTCCTCATAGGCTTGTCTCTCTGCCTCCTCATAATCTGCTGCCTCACTCTCTTCCTGTTGTACTTCTGAAGAGCTGGTAGAAGACACTCTTCTTGTGTACTCTTTGTAGCACGTCTTGTGGTAATTCCCCTCTGCGGCAACTAGGTCTCTGCTCAGCAATGCAAGCACTCTTAGATCACATTTCTTTATTGCCGCCTTGCGGATGGTGTCGTCTGCTCGTAACTCAAGACACTGCATAAGAGGTTCCCTTGATTTTTGTCCTTTGATGTATTTTGGCTTCTGGCAGAAGATGCAGATCTTGTCATACAGTCTTGAAGTAGGCCTACTTGGTGCATCCCTGGTCCTGGATGATGATCTTCTGGAATCAGCTTCTGTGGGTTAAGCACTGGCACCTTTGGAGAGGATCGAGTCCAAAGACTTCTTCATGGTAAACATGCTGCGGCATTTGCGATGGTACTGTACCTGAGGTACTTCCCCTTCTTTTAGTCCTTTTGCCAAGTCAAGGACTGGGGCATGCTGTCTGATCTCTGCAGCCCGGAGCAAAGCCTTCCATGAATCCAGGTCCCTCAATGTCACCAGAGAATCAGAGTCATCGTCTGAGCAATTAATAAGACAGTTTGTGCACGGCCGCTTCTTCGGCAGGGTGGTACCTTGATCCATCGACATCACTCTGATCACTGTACAACACTATCTGCAACATACAAAAAGATAATATTGGTTAAGATATTAGTTTTGAAAGAAAAGATAATATAAGTATAATTGGTGAAAAAAAAAAACGCTTAAATCTACCTGTAATTCAAAATGTTAAGTTTCCAGCTGAAGATAAATACAATTATTGCAGGCAGTAAACACAATACAATGTAAAAAATAGTGTGAATCACATTTATTTTGCATTTTGCTTTTTAATCAAAAGGAAATAACCTTATTTGCATTGTTTTAATCCACATTGGTGGAGATAGAAATTTGACACTGGCGTATCTTTCATTTTTTGCAAATTACACAATGGCGCTAATGACAAAAAAAGGAGTTTTAAAAATTATTGACAAAGCTACCTATCTCAAAAGGCTATCATATCTTATTACACTCATATCAACCCTATAAACATTTTAGTACTGCTTTGGTTTGGTCTCCCCAGGTGGTACCGATATCTGCTCTGGCCCATGGACTAATAGCTGTGTCGGGATTCTAACCCAGGATTGACAGGTTAGAGGTGCGTGTGTACATCTCTAGGCCATCCTATCAGCCCTTACCATAAGGTACGAAATAAAAAAAACTTCTTTATTTAAATATACTAGGGGGCCCGTTGGTCCGTTGTACCAAATTTTCATTGGTCTTCACGGCCTTGTAGCATACCTGCCTTCCGAACTCATGGAGCTCTTTTGGGTTTACACCTGTAAGTTTGAATTCGCTTTAATGCCCTCTTGTTAAGTTCCCTTGACCCCCTCCTCCCTCTTACAGATGGACGAAAGGACCGATGACATATACACCTCTTGGCGGTTTTAAACATCGACGTGGTAATCGACATCGTAAACAACATCCATGCGAACATCCACGTGGTTTAATCACCGACCTGTATGCAAATTACAAATAGACGTGGAGACCTATCACATATCCGCCTGGTGGCAGATTTAAACATCCACGTGGTTTTAAACAACATCCATGCGAACATCCACGTGGTTTAATCACCGACCTGTATGCAAATCACAGATGGCCGTGGGGACCTATCACTTGACTTGCGAACATCCAATATCCGCCTAACAGGTTCATGCATGTGATGAGAATTCTGCAACTGCACAACTTGGAACCCTTCTCTTTGCCACAAATGTCTTTTCTCTACACCATTTGGAACTTCTTTTTCTATACTATGAGGTTAAATTTTTTGCCTTTAAATTTAAATATGAGGAAATTTGACCTTTGACCTTTTTACCTCAAAAATAGTTGGTGTTTCTATTTCGTGACACATGTGCAAATGCTATTCAATTTTCAAGTCAATCGGATGAAAATTGACGGTTTTTTTCAGATGAAAAGTGATGATTTTGGAAGTTTGACCTTTGACCTTTTGACCTCAAACGTAGTATGTTTCCCAATTCATTGACTCGATATGCAAATGCTGTTCAATTTCTAAGTCAATCGGTTGAAAATTGAGGGTTTTTTCAGATTAAAAATGATGATTTTACAAGTTTGACCTTGAGTTTACCTTTGATCTTTTGACCTCAAAAATAGTTGGTTTCCCAATTCAGTGAGGCAATATGCAAATGCTGTTTTATTTTCAAGTCAATCGGTTGATAATTGACAACAAAGTATATAAAAAGGGGAGCGGTAGACAAGATGGGGAGAGAAGGGGAAGCACACAAACACAACATTTGAGGGGCAGGGACATCGGGAATGTGTGGGAGGGAGAGGGCTTGGGGGGGAGGCGGTGTGGGAAGGGGGGGGGGGGGTGTGGGAGAAGTAAGACACCAAGGACTTCCAGGAAAGAAGTTGGTATTTCAAAAAAGGGGATTTGGGGTGAAATTAGCGGGGGTGGAAAAGATCAAGGTTTTGGATGGGGGAAGATAAGAGATGGTGGTGAACAGCTGTTTTAAAGACCTGGGGGGAGGAGTGGGATTGAAGAGAGTGAGGGAGTTTGTTCCAGAGGTGGGAGAAAAGAGGAGTGAAGGTGAGCAGAGAGTCTTGATTTTGGCAGTTTAACCATAAGAGGCAGATCTTGTGCGACCTGTAGAAATACTTGGGGGACAGAGCACAGAGAGAGCAGGAGGAGCAAGGCCGGAGAGGAGTCGGTAGAAGACAGAAAGACCACCAACCTGCCTGCGGTGAGTAAGTGAAAGGCCCTCGGAGTGGGAGGTAGCTTCATCACGGGAGATTCCAATGATTCTGAACGCTTTGGTTTCAACAGCGTGAAGACGAGCTAGGTGTGAGGCAGGAGCACCAGCCCAGAGGGGAGAGCAGTATTCCATTGAGCTGCGGATGAAAGCCTTGAATGTGGTGAGGAGCTCAGGTGTGCCAAGGAAGGACTTCGCACGACGGCGAATGCCCAGTCGGCGACTGGCTTTGGAGGCCAGATTTGAAATGTGGTTTTCCCAGGTAAGATCATGGCAGATAGTGAGACCCAAAATCTTGAGTGACAGAACTTCTTGGAGAGGATTATTCAGAAAGTGGATGGGAGGGTTGTCCAGTCGGTCTTTTCGGAGAGACAACGTAAGAGTGTGAGATTTGTCAGGATTGAAAGACATGTTCCACTTGTTTGCCCAGCCTGTGATTTTGTCCAGGTCTGCAGAGAGTGAGGAGGCTGCAGACTGCCGATCTGAGGGATGAGGAATGGAGCGGCAGAGAGTGGAGTCATCAGCAAAGAGATAGAGAGGATTTTCAAGAGAGTCAGAGAGATCATTGATGAAGACCAGAAAAAGCACAGGGCACAGAACACTGCCTTGGGGATCTCCAGCCTGAACAGGAAGAGGAGATGAGAGAAACCCATTCAGGGCCACACGCTGACTACGACTAGAGAGGAAGTCCGCAAGCCATGCGTGGAGATGTCCATGGATACCATAGGAGGAGAGTTTGGTGAGCAGAGCGGGGTGCCAGACCGTATCGAAGGCATGTGATATGTCGAGGGAGACAGCTCTAATTTCCTGTTTGGCATTGAGGACCTCCATCCATTGTTGAGACAGCAGAAGCAGCATGTCCAGAGTAGAGTGACCTGGTCTGAAATCAAATTGATGATCAGAGATCAAGCCATTGGAGAAGTGGAAAGATTTCATATCCGGAGCAGTGATGGATTCCATGACTTTGCTGATAATTGGGAGAAGGCTGATTGGTCTGTAGTTGCTAGGATCTGTTTTTGCACCTTTTTTGTGCAAAGCATTGATGTTGGCTGATTTCCAAGCAGATGGCAGATGACCTTGAGCAAAAGAGAGGGTGAAGAGAACAGAGAGAGGGAGTGAAAGAGCGGAAGAACAGGATTTTAGGACCCGTGGGCTGATGCAGTCAGGTCCAGTTGCAGAATCAGAGTCGAGGGTTGACAGAAACTTTTCCACCTTGTCAGGAGGAAAGGACACAGAGTAAAGGAGCAGCTGGGTACAACTGGGTACGGTGGGTACAGAGAGGGATGGGTTTGGGACACAATATTCAGAGGTAAACACAGAGTTGAGGCATTCAGCTTTTTGACGTGCGGAGTCAGCCGTGTGGCCATTTGAGGTGAGGGAGGGGATGGAGGGGGAACAAACACCAGAAACAGATTTGACCAGACGCCACCAGGATTTGGAAGGGGGAGACAGATAAGAGAGTTCGGTCTTGAGAACGGAGAGATATTGTTTCCTGGCTCTCCTGAGGGTGGACACACACTTGTGTGTTTGGGATGAGCTTTGTGAAAGGAAATGAGATTTTTTCCGTTGGATTTGCTTTCCAGGAGACGAAGGCAAGTCGTTTCTGGGCAACAGCCTCACCACAAGATTCCGTGTACCATGGACGGGAGGAAGGGTATGACAACTGAAGACGAGATGGGATAAATCTGTGCATGAGAGAGAGCAATTTGCTTTGGAAGAATTCCCAGGATGAGTTGATGTCAGAGGTGGTAGAGATGGGAGACCAGTCCAGATGATTGATGGCTGCTTGAAGACCGTGCCAGTTGGCCTGATTGGAATGCCAGACTCGTCGACGCTGAGGAGGCTCCCTGAGAATGGTCAGAGAGATGTCCACTTTAACAAGCACATGATTAGATGAGCCGATTGGAGCAGAAGAAGAGCAGCAGACATTTTCAGGGAAGTTAGTCATAACCAAGTCCAGAAGAGAAGATGCTCTGTTGACTGAGATCTGGGTCGGGAAATTGACAGATTGTGTCAGACCCAGTGAGTCACAGAAGTCCTTTGCTGAGGAGCCATGGCTGGTGAGAGAGGTACCCACACCTAGCCAACTGGCATGGTGACAATTGAAATCACCACATATGAGGAAGAGAGAGTTGGGATGAGTAGATAGAAGTTGGTCCATATTATCAGACAGCGAGATGTAGATGGAGTCATCACTGTTTGGTGGACGGTACAACACACATATGAACAAGAGGAGGGAGCGAAGGGGAAGCCGTAGCCAGAGGTATTCCTGGGGGTGAGGTGGAGAGAGGGCAGTGCAGGGCGAGTGAGAAAGAGAGTTTTTGATAAAGATAGCAACCCCACCTCCAGGACGAGGCTCAGGTCTATCATACCGGAGGAGGGAGTAACCCGGGAGAGTTACTAAGGAATCAGAGACATCATGAAGGAGGGGTGGAGAAGGGGTTAATGATGTTTGTGGTGAGGGGTGTAGAAGGGGTTAATGATGTATGTATGGAGGGGTGTAGAAGGGGTTAATGATGTACGTAGTGAGGGGTGGAGATGGGGTTAATGATGTATGTAGTGAGGGGTGGAGATGGGGTTAATGATGTGTGTAGTGAGGGGTGTAGAAGGGGTTAATGATGTATGTCGTGAGGGGTGTAGAAGGGGTTAATGATGTATGTATGGAGGGGTGTAGATGGGGTTAATGATGTGTGTCGTGAGGGGTGGAGAAGGGGTTAAGGATGTGTGCAAGGAGGGGTGGAGAGTGGGTGATCATGTATGTCAGAACGGTATGTTATATGGGTATGTTATATGTACATCACGCATGTCACATATGAATATAGTATCTCACTGAATGTCAGAACGGACGGTATGTTCAGAATGCACAGTGACGTGTCAAGTTGATTATTTAATCGCGCATTAAGGGGGCATTATACCATTGAAGGCAAAAAAAAAACATTTTTTTACAAATATACAAATGCATCAATTAAAATGTTTGTTTCCTAGTATTGTATATACTAGGGCATGCCCGTACTATATATAAGCTTGGACGTGCCCGTACGTGGGTGCCCGTTCCTTGCCAAAAAAAACAAAAAAACAAAATTTGTGTAGGGGTGTGTGTGTGTAAACATCCTAGGGCGTGCCCGTACGTGGGTGCAAAAAAACATGCGTGCAAACAACAACAACAAAAAAAAACTTTGAAACCACGTGGCAGTAACGACCACAGAACCCCCCCCCCCTCTATTTACATGAATGGTTTGGTCCATTCGCAACGACCACAGAACCCCCCCCTCTATTTACATGCAATGGTTTGGTCCATTCGCAACGCCAAAGCGAACGGCGAACGGCTAAATCGCCATAGCTCGGTAAGTACTTGTCCTATTAATTTCAAACCTTGAAAAGGCACATCCTCGGGTCCCCAGCAATATACCTGGCAAGTTTAAAGTATATCGGACCCGTGGTTGTCGAGAAACAGCGGTCACAGACAAACATACACACATACACACATACACACATACACACATACACACATACAAACACACATACACACAGAGATTAATGGAATTATAGATAGATGTACCAAGTTTGAACGTAAATGGACTTGTCATAGAGAAGATATAAGCTGTAAAGTGGTAATTCATCATTTGTATGCATCTGGTTACCATGGTAACCATGCATAATATAATACTATGTAATGTATACCAATGTAATGTTCATATATCAAGCAACATGTACATATATAGTTTTGCATATTTTCAATCAAGACATTTTTTCAAAAAGTGCATTACTGTGATTCAGTGTTATTTTTACTGTGTTCAGTGTAATGGGGAGCTTATATCTTCTCTATGACAAGTCCATTTAGGTTCAAACTTGGTACATCTATCTATAATTCCAGTAATCTCTGTGTGTGTGTGTGTGTGTGTGTGTGTGTGTGTGTGTGTGTGTGTGTGTGTGTGTGTGTGTGTGTGTATGCGACCGCTGTTTCTCGACAACTACCGGTCCGATATACTTGAAACTTGCCAGGTATATTGCTGGGGACCCGAGGATGTGCCTTTTCAAGGTTTTAAATTAATCGGACAAGTAGTTACCGAGCTATGGCGATTTCTTTACCAAACTCCGCAAGCCGTTCGCTTTGGACCAAACCATTGCATGTAAATAGAGGGGGGGGGGGGGGGGGGATTGTCACCGTACTCGCAAGCCGTTCGCTTTGGACCAAACCATTCCATGTAAATAGAGGGGGGGGGGGGGGGGGTTGTCACCGTACTCGCAAGCCGTTCGCTTTGGACCAAACCATTTCATGTAAATAGAGGGGGGGGATTGTCACCGTACTCGCAAGCCGTTCGCTTTGGACCAAACCATTTCATGTAAATAGAGGGGGGGGGGGGATATAATTTTAGATATATATATAGTACGGGCATGCCCTAGTATATACAATACTAGGAAACAAACATTTTAATTGATGCATTTGTATATTTGTAAAAAAATGTTTTTTTTTTGCCTTCAATGGTATAATGCCCCCTTAAATGTTTCCCAGTGGAGCTGTTCATCTTTTAATAGCGCATTAAATGTGTTTCCCACATTACATGAGTTATGTGTGTAGTACGTATGTTATGTGTGAAGTAATATGCAGTGCATGTGTTGCGTGTGTAGTAACCAGTATGTGTTACGTGTATAGTAACATGCAGTACGTGTGTTATGTTTGTAGTATGTATTGCATGTGTTATATGTGAAGCAACATGCAGTATATGTGTTACATGTGTAGTACCATGTCTATAATGGATATCCTCTAATCCAGGGGTTCCCAACCTTTTTTGTGTTATGGCCCCCTTGGCTCCCAGAGCACATCCCCAGCACCCCCATCCCTTTCGCGAAGGTCGAGCGGTGGAGCACGTGTAAGCAGGCTAGGGGGGTCTGGGGGCATGCCCCCCAGAAAAATTTAGATTTCTAGATGCTCTATTTTTGAATACAAGATCGAGGCTCGTGAAAGAGCGAACATTAATCACACAAAAAGACAAACCGACACATAAAACATATAACATCGGGAGCGGTAGACAAGATGGGGAGAGAGGGGGAAGGACACAAACACAACATTTGAGAGCAGGGACCGAGAGACATGGAGACATCGAGAGATCTGAGAGAGGGCGAGGGCTTTGGGGGGGGGGGGGCATGGGAAGGGGGCGGTGGGAGAGGTATAAAACATATGGACACTGCCAGGACTTCCAGGAAAGAAGTTGGAATTTCAAACAAGGTGGATCTGGGGTGAATTAGCGGGGGTAGAAAAGATCAAGGTTTTGGATGGGGGAAGATAAGAGATGGTGGTGAACAGCTGTTTTAAAGACCTGGAGGGAGGAGTGGGATTGAAGGGAGTGAGGGAGTTTGTTCCAGAGGCGGGAGAAAAGAGGAATGAAAGAGTGAAGGTGAGCAGAGAGCCGAGATTTCGGCAGTTTAACCATCAGAGGGTTGCTGGCAGATCTTGTGCGACCTGTAGGAATATTTGGGGGACAGAGCACAGAGAGAGCTGGGGGTGCAAGGCCGGAGAGGAGTCGGTAGAAGACAGAAAGACCACCTACCTGCCTGCGGTGAGTGAGTGAAAGGCCCTCAGAGATAGCTTCATTGCGGGAGATTCCAATAATTCTGAAAGCTTTGGTTTCAACAGCGTGAAGCCGAGCTAGGTGTGAGGCAGGAGCACCGGCCCATAGGGGAGAACAGTATTCCATTGAGCTGCGGATGAAAGCCTTGTATGTGGTGAGGAGCTCAGGTGTGCCGAGGAAGGACTTCGAACGACGGAGGATGCCCAGTCGGCGACTGGCTTTGGAGGCCAGCTTGGAAATGTGGTTTTCCCAAGAAAGATCATGGCAGATAGTGAGACCCAAAAGCTTGAGCGACAGAACTTCTTGGAGAGGATTGTTGAGAAAGTAGATGGGAGGGTTGTCCAGTCGATCTTTTCGGAGAGACATCGTAAGAGTGTGAGATTTGTCAGGATTGAAAGACATGTTCCACTTGTTTGACCAGTCTGTGACTTTGTCCAAGTCTTCAGAGAGTGAGGAGGCTGCAGACTGCCGATCTGAGGGAAGAGGAATGGAGCGGCAGAGAGTGGAGTCATCAGCAAAGAGATAGAGAGGATTTTCAAGAGAGTCAGAGAGATCATTGATGAAGACCAGAAAAAGCACAGGGCCCAGAACACTGCCTTGGGGAACTCCAGCCTGAACAGGAAGAGGAGATGAGAGAAACCCATTCAGGGCCACACGTTGACGACGACTAGAGAGGAAGTCCGCCAGCCATGCGTGGAGATTTCCATGGATACCAAAGGAGGAGAGTTTGGTGAGCAGAGCGGGGTGCCAGACCGTGTCGAAGGCACGTGATATGTCGAGGGAGACAGCTCTAATTTCCTGTTTGGCATTGAGGACCTCCAGCCATTGTTGAGACAGCAGAAGCAGCATGTCCAGAGTAGAGTGACCTGGTCTGAAACCAAATTGATGATCAGAGATCAAGTCATTGGAGAAGAGAAAAGATTTCATATCCGAAGCAATGATGGATTCCATGACTTTGCTGATAATTGGGAGAAGGCTGATTGGTCTGTAGTTGCTAGGATCTGTTTTTGCACCTTTTTTGTGCATAGTGGTGATGTTGGCTGATTTCCAAGCAGATGGCAGTTGACCTTGAGCAAAAGAGAGGGTGAAGAGAACAGAGAGAGGGTGAGATAGAGCGGCAGAGCAGGATTTTAGGACCCGTGGGCTGATGCCGTCGGGTCCAGTTGCAGAATCAGAGTCGAGGGTTGACAGAAACTTTTCCACCTTGTCAGGAGGAAAGGACACGGAGTCCAGGAGCAGCAGGGTACGACTGGGTATGGTGGGTACAGAGAGGGATGGGTTTGGGACACAAGATTTAGAGGCAAACACAGAGATGAGGCATTCAGCTTTTTCACGTGCGGAGTCAGCTGTGTAGCCGTTTGAGGTAAGGGAGGGGATGGAGGGGGAACAAACACCAGAAACGGATTTGACCAGACGCCACCAGGATTTGGAAGAGGGAGACAGATAAGAGAGTTCGGTCTTGAGAACGGAGAGATATTGTTTCCTGGCTCTCCTGAGGGTGGATACACACTTGTTTCGGGCTTTGTGAAAGGAAATGAGATTTCCTTCCGTTGGATTTGCTTTCCAGGAGACGAAGGCAAGTCGTTTCTGGGCAACAGCCTCACCACAAGATTCCGTGTACCATGGACGGGAGGAAGGGTATGACAACTGAAGACGAGATGGGATAAATCTGTGCATGAGAGAGAGCAATTTACTTTGGAAGAATTCCCAGGATGAGTTGATGTCAGAGGTGGTAGAGATGGGAGACCAGTCCAGATGATTGATGGCTGCTTGAAGACCGTGCCAGTTGGCTTGAGTGAAATGCCAGACTCATCGACGCTGAGCAGGCTCTCTGAGGATGGTCAGAGAGATGTCCACTTTAACAAGGACATGATCAGATGATCCGATTGGAGCAGAAGAAGAGCAGCAGTCATTTTCAGGGAAGTTAGTCATAACCAAGTCCAGAAGAGAAGATGTTCCGTTGACTGAGATCCGGGTCGGGAAATTGACAGATTGTGTCAGTCCCAGTGAGTCGCAGAAGTCCTTTGCTGAGGAGCCATGGCTGGTGAGAGAGGTACCCACACCCAGCCAACTGGCATGATGACAGTTGAAATCACCACATATGAGGAAGAGAGAGTTGGGATGAGTAGAAAGAAGTTGGTCCATATTATCAGACAGCGAGATGTAGAGAGGAGTCATCACTGTTTGGTGGACGGTACAACACACATATGAACAAGAGGTGGGAGCGAAGGGGAAGCCGTAGCCAGAGGTATTCCTGGGGGTGAGGTGGAGAGAGTGCAGTGCAGGGTGAGTGAGGAAGAGAGTTTTTGATAAAGATAGCAACCCCACCTCCAGGACGAGGCTCAGGTCTATCATACCGGAGGAGGGAGTAGCCCGGGAGAGATACTAAGGAATCAGAGACATCATAAAGGAGGAAAGCTGCTGTTAAGCAGATCACGTCTGGTTTGACAGAAGCAACCTGTATGGAGAGATCAATGTTGCATCTATATGTTGCATTCTGAGAGGTGTTTTTTCCTTTAATTGGCTATTTTGTTTACATGAGAATTGGTAAATTATTACACAGAAAATGAGGAATTCCAAGCAGCCAACATGAACATTTAGTTCCATAGTTTTTTTCTGTTCCTTACTGGCTCCCAACTACATCGTTTTTGGAAGAAGCAAACAAAGCAACGTCGCACGAATGATGCATGTTTGATGTGAGATTTTAATATTATCAGTAGCAACACTATGGACAGCATAAAATAGAACTGTCACATAAGAAAACAGTAAGAAAAGGTTCCAAGTCAAGAATATGTGAAACGAAAAACCTCTTTTGTGTCTGTATTTAACGCAGTGTTATAATCTCACAAAAATAAACTTAATTCGACAACAACTCAGGTAATCAAAACTAGGGACGTGGTGCATGCACCGTAAAAGTGAATTAAAAACTCAGTGGGATGGCTGAAATTGCATTTTAGCTACCAATTGGGGTATCCGTGGTTGAGTCACAGTCAGGGCACAGTGGAGGTCATCTTCCACGTTGAGCCGATTACGCTGTTTCGATTTGATATTCAACAGCGTGGAAAACCCCGCTTCGCAGAGATAAGTAGACGAGAATGGCAGAAGCACCCGGATAGCTATCTGGCTGATATTAGGGTCCGCGACCCATTCCCACTCAAAACTCAGTCAAGCTCTTCTCTTCGAATGTGTCTTTGGCAAATGAATCGTTTCGGAGATCCAGGAATTCATCTTCCATTGCATCCGGCATGCTCTCCACACAAAGGTTGATGGAAAAAGGATTCCTCACAATTTTTGCCTCATTGTCGTCTAAATCAGGAAAATACTTATGAAATTCTAGCTCCAGTGACTGCAGATGCTCAAGAATGTCATTTTTCAGTCCGGGATCAAGCTCTTTTCCCATGCTGTCTTGCAATTCAGACATTCTTTCGGACATAGCAATGTTTCCTGTGTTCACTTTCCTGCGCCAGTTTTGGAGCTTGGCAACAAATTCACTTTCCTGCGCCAGTTTTGGAGCTTGGCAACAAATTCTCTGAGATGATCGTGGAAAAGAATAATATTAGTCTCTCTTCCTTGGAGTTTGAGGTTCAGCTGGTTCTGCTGCTCGAAAATGTCAGCAAGATAAGCGAGTCGTTCGTTCCACAATTCTTCGTCGTAATGCTGCAGGAGGTCATGTTTCCCTTGAAGATTTAAGAAATGTTTGACTTCCGCACGAAGTTCAAAGACGCGGTTCAGAACATTCCCTTTCGAAAGCCAGCGTACAGCAGTATAGTACAGCAACGTGTCATGTCTTTGCACAGCTCCTTGAACATTCGGGTGTTGAGAGCCCCTGCCTTGATGTAGTTAACAGTCTTGATTATGACTTCAAGAACTTTCTTCAATGAGAGAGGGAGAGTCTTACAAGCCAGGGCGTAGCGATGAATCATACAGTGAGTTCCTTTCGATTGTGGTGCCAGCATCTTCACTTTTGCTTGGAATCCGGATTTGGAACCAACCATGGCGGAGCACCGTCAGTACAGACACCGCATACATTCTCCCACTGAATTCCTCCCACATCGAAGAACAACTTCATTTTTTCCATGACGTTGTTAGCTTTTGTCGTTGTTTCCAGGGCACTGCAGAACAAGAATTCTTCCTTGATATCATCTCCCTTGACATAGCAAACGAATGCCAGTAGCTGGGAGCATGAACTAACATCGGTCGATTCATCAAGTTGAAAATAAAACAAGCCGAAAGGCGCCGCCTTTATCTCATTGCTGATCTGTTGTTTCACATCTTCCGACGTGTCACGGATACGACGCTGCACTGTGTTATTCGATAAAGACACCTGTTCGACTTTGCGAGCCTCTGCCTTGTCGAGAACCCGTTCGACAATGAGGAGGGTACAAGGCTTGATGAGTGTCTCCCCAATCGAGTGGGGTTTTTTCTTCTTTGCAATTTCAAGAGAAACTTCATAAGAAGCCTGGACAGTTGCTACATTTTGTTGTTGAAAAGCTCCTCCCTCATCCAACTTCTGTCGCTTTAAATTTCTTTCATATGTTGTGCGTGATTCGTCTCGAGGTGCAACTTAAATTTGGATGGCCTAACTAAATTTGGATGGATTCAGTACTCAAAACCTTGTGACGCAGCACACATTGTGGTTTCTCTTGGCCAGACACGGTAATGGACGTGAATCCAAGCTTCATGTATTCGTCAAGATACTTTCTTTTTTTACTCCCAGAAGCCATAACATCAAATCTGCAATTGGGAAAAAACAAAACAATAAAAAACAAACAAAAAAACAATATTTAATTTTTAATATGGTTCAAATTACCCCATGGCCCCCCGAGAAATACACCATGGCTCCCCAGGGAGCCATGCCCCCCAGGTTGGGAACCACGGCTCTAACGGAACAACCACGGCTCTTCCAGTCTAATGGAAGCCATTTTTGTTTTTTAAATTTCAGCTGAGTGCTTGTCCTACAATCAGCAATAATTTGAGAAGTGAAAATAGCATTGCCTTGGTAATGATATAATTGGGGCCTAGCCTGAAGATGTTTGTGAAAGTAGAGTGAAGACATGCTCAGAATGGAAACAGTCAAACCGAGCTTTTTCTGTGGCAATTTCACACATTCAACCCCCTCAGGGTCAGGTGTTTTTAACACCTCTCCATTCGCCGATGTGGATTTGTAGGCTTTTTCTTGAGAGTGCTGCAGAAGTGTGAGTGCAGATGTCTTTAGCTGACAGTGTTTGTTGTTATTTTCTCCTTTTCTATTTCCTGCAAGCACTTGGTGGTTTGTGCTTCCATGCGATCGAAAACTCATGTTTATGGTTGGTAACAGAAAAGGGATCACATGTAAGGGTTCGTATAGTTTTTCAGAAAAACCCGATTCGGTACAAATGTAGGAGAAGAAACTGTGACATTTAAGTTGGGGTTGTCACAGTGGATAGCTCATGTGATTGGAGCAACAGATGAACAAAGCAAACAAGCAAGACAAAACGTTGTCACTGCTTCGATTCTCATTTCATTCTCTTCGATTCTCATCATACCTCACTAATTTTATTTCCCTTTTCCTGATTTATTAAACATCCCTCTCGAAGATAGGACAAGGCCACCCCTGTTATACGGTTTGTTTCTACAATTAGTGACCCCAATTTGTAATGGTACCCCAGAGAGTTTCTTAAACCACTTGGAGTACTAAACTACAGTTGAGGGTTTTTTTCTTCCTTCACTGCTAATATCCAAGCTGTATCTCGGAGCCAGCTGCTGCTTTTGGATTGATATTTTTAGCTCACCTGTAAAGTTGTATCAGGGAACTTATGAGATGTCGCATTGTTAGTCTGTTAATCCATCGGTCCATAAATACTTGCAACTTCTTCTCTGAAACCGCTGATGGGATTGTGACCAAACATGGCACAAATTATATTTCATATGTTGTGACTACAGTTTGTTCATGGCATGACAAATATCGGAGTCTAATGGGGTCTACCGGGGGTCAAAGTAGATCCAGGTTTGACCCCCAAAATAGGAATTTGCTTTTTCCTCTGAAACGACAAACACTTTTGTTGAAACTTGAACACAACCGTCATCGGTGTTATGCCGTCAAACCGTCAAAACTCCCCCACCTTACCTCTCCTCTTCAAATCTCCCCCCTCACCCCCCCCCCCTTCAAAACTCCCCCTCACTCTTCCCCTTCAAATCTCCACCCTCACCCCTCCCCTTCAAATCTCCACCTCACCCCTCTTCTTCAAATCTGCCCTATAACCCCTCTGTTTCAGATTCCCCCCACCCCCTCACCACTCTTTAAATCTCCCCCATAACTCCGACGCTACTACCGATCGGACGGTTTGATGAGATCCTCGGATCAGCCCCTGCACGGGCCGTTGAACCGAAAAGATGAGCGAACTTGACTGTCTTGACTCTAGAGGAAGTAAAAGTCGTAACAAGGTTTCAGTCGGTGAACCTGCGGAAGGATCATTATCGGGACAACATGAGAGCGAGCGAGACGTACGTGGTACGTGATTGTCCATGTACTGTTTAGTCATGTACTGTTTAGATTTTGATGATTTGCGTGTGATATGATTCAAAGGATGTTTATATGAATCGTTTAAAATAAAAAAGCCTTCAATTTCTGATATTTTACCTTTTAATTTGGGCTTCCCAATTGAAGCCCCGCCTGTAGGGCGGGTACCGTTGCTCGTACTATATAATTTATGATAATATCCATGTGTATGACACAGATTATTTCTTAATATGAGATAGTTTGTGACAAATCTAATTGACTCATAGCGACATAAGATAGGCAGAGGAACACATCAGTACACCATGTTCTAATTCAAACTTGGTACAGGTATGTATAATGAGGTAAAGGTTAACTGATTAAATTTTGGGGTCAAGAGGTCAAAGGTCAAAGTCTGTAATAGGTCTATAACTTGATAACGGCTAAAGGGATCTTATTCAAACTTGGTACAGATATGTATAATGATGCAAAGATTAATTGATTTGATTTTGGAGTCAAGAGGTCAAAGGTTAGAGATCATGGCAGGTAAAAATGTGATAACTTGTGAACAGCTGAAGGGATTTCAATTTAGACTTGGTGCACATATGTATAATGATGTAAAGATTTACTTATTATAATTTGGGGCCAAGGGGTCAAAAGTCAAAGTCTGCAATATGTCTATAACTTGAGCATGGCTAACAGGATATAATTCAAACTTGGTACAGATATGTATAATGATGTAAAGATTAACTGATTAGATTTTGGGGTCCTGAGGTCAAAGGTCAGAGGTCATGTCAGGTAAAAATGTGGTAACTTGTGAACAGCTGAAGGGATTTATATTAAAACTTCGTACAGGTATGTATAATTATGTAAACATGAACTGATTAAATTTTGGGGTCAAGAGGTCAAAGGTCAGAAGGTCATGTCAGGTAAAGATGTGATCACTTGAGAACTGCTGCATAGATTTAAAGCAAACTTGGTACAAGTATTATAATGATGTAATAATGTGGGCAGAGGCATATCGGTCGACGTCGTGACAACTAAGAGTGTCGTTCTTGTTCATACTTGCCTTCATGATGCATAACTGGTACAGCATTTGGATAATCGTGCTTAAATTTACTTGAAGCTATTGCGTGTGCTCCAACTTTGTTGTTGTCAAACTTAACAAGAATACAAGCTACTTTTCCAAAATTGTTTCGGATAATAGCTTCTACTTTACACAAGTCACCGTTAACCAAACCGTCTGCTGTGTTTATATTGATTGTCATCATCATTCTGGCACCAACAGCAACAACTAAAACTGTTCCCAAGCCTCCATTGTTTCAACGTTTTTGTGATGTATTCACTTTTGACACATCCAACTATCTGTTTTGTCATCTGATCCTTGAATTCATGATTTGTATGTATCTACATCAGCATTGTAAGCAAACACATGAAGTGCATTCTCTGGATAACTGGTAACATCACATCACTGTCGTCTTTTTGCCTCTATCTCATGCAACTCGTGGAGCTTAAACTCGTTTTTTTCCAGATTTACCCATTCGATCTTGCCATAGCATCTTTCACTGGTTCAAATATGGGTATTTGCATGACAGGTGATAATTGGTACAGGTCACAAACAGTGAGGGCACAAACTTTTCCAAAGAATATTCCTTCTCCAGAAGTACCATATTCAAGAGCATGTCTGAGCCAATCATTGAAACTTCATCAATTATGATTAGGTGAAGGTTTTCTAGTTTAGAACGAAGAGTATTTTCTCATTTAGAACAATGGGGGTAGAGGCACTGTTGTCTCGAAGCAGACTAGTTAACCCCTCTCAGTCCTTTTTGTTATGTGAAGAAACAATTTTTACATTTGTCTTGTTTCAATCCAAGGGGCTGGTTGTTCTGCTTTTGTTTTGCTTTTTGCATCCCCCACCTCGAGTGGCCTTCTGGCTTTGTAGCAGGCAATATCCCATTAAAAACTAGAGCAATGCGACTGTCGCCAATATGCCTCCGCATAGTCCCACAACAGGTAGATGCCGCCCTCGTTCACTCTCCTAAAAATAAACAAGTTTGATTTAAATCCCTTCAGCTGTTTTGAAGTATCACATTTTCACCAGCTATGACAGGTTTCAGATCGATCGGTGATGCGGTTTCGGAGAAGGGATTTTTTTAATTATCGGTTTTCAACCTAATATGGCTGCCACACCACGTGACATATGACCTTTAAAAAATGTACACTCTGCATATGTATGGGTAGGGGATCATGCTTGTGAAGTTTCGTGTTCATCGGATAAGGTTCATTTTTCTATCCAAGATGGCCACCAAACCACGTGACCTACGACGTCATCATTTTCAAACTATATGCAACAATGGTGTTAGATATTCGTAAAATTTTGCATCGATAGGGTAAGCAGTTTCAGAGATATAATTATTTAAAATTACCCTTCAATCCAATATGGTTGCCACACCATGTGACCACTGTTACGGATGCGTCACTTCTGTCTTTGTGGTTGTCATCCACTTGAAGCATTTTTAGTTTCATGTACTATTATTGTTACAGTTTGAGTGTGAAATGGAGATAACTGTCTTCAAAGATAAAAATAATGTCTCAGAAGGAAAACGAGATGGGTGAGGGAGAAAACGGAAGAAGAAAAAGCGGCTGATCGAGTGTGATCGGGAAAGGAAGGCCGATCTGCTTCGAGGTGTCGAGCGGATGCTGGTGGACATTGGTCACGAGCGACTATTGGTTTCCCCGGGAAAGGGATTCCTGTGACAGTCGTTATTGCTGTGGCAAATAAACCTGCGTGATGGGTTTTGCTTTTGGTTCTGAAAGTGAATCATCGCTGGAGAGCAGGTATGCCTCCATTACCGGCCCGTCTGCCATTTCACCTCGCACTCGCCATTTCACCTCGCACCAGCCCTTGGCCTGGTTCTCGTGTGTGTCGTGGATTTCGCTTGGGAACTACCTTTTCTTGTGATCGCGAGAGCCAAGGGGATCGACTTTGGCCTGGTATCGTGACACAGTGACTTTGGGGGATGTTACCGATTGCTCACGTGGGAATACCGTGAGTTATTGATTCAGGAAATTGGTGGTACCATCACAGAAATTATATGGTGTTTGCTGTGCAAGTGAGGATTTCTTGTACGTGCGTTACTTGTTATTATTGTGTGGTTTTAATACAATACTTGGTTTTGGTAACAATTGATTGGTGTGGTTTCACCATTGGTCATTGGCACACATAATAGCACATCTTTCTGCTGTGACTCCTTTCGGGGCTCGGAGGTACACCGTGGCCGGGGTTTGGGGAGGAGCACCTAATAGAAATTGGGGGCTCGTCCGGGATAGAATTCCCGAATATTCCCAAAATTCCCGAATTTGGAATTTTCTAACATTCCCAAATTTGTATTTCTAAAAATTTGAAATTTTTGTGTGAAGGTTAACAGGCGCTAACTAATAGTCACAATGGTGTTTGAAGTAGAAAAGTTTGCGACCTCCCCTAACGAGGCACAATTCCAGGCATTAAAAAGATCGGAACTTATATTGGCCATATATTATAACTTGGAGGTCCGAGTTAGTATGAAGAAAGCAGAGATTCAGACATTGGTGGTAGAATCTCTAGTGGGACAAGGAACATGGGAAGAGGTAGCCTTGGATTGGTTACCAGAGGAAAAAGGAAATATGGAGCTCTGGAAAATGGAGATGCAACTGCAGAGCCAGGAAAGGTTAAAAGAGTTGGAATGGAAAGCAGAAAAGGAAAGAGCAGAACAGAAACGAGAACTCGAGGAGAGAAGAGCAGAGGAAAGGAGAGCCGAAAGGGAGTTTAAGGAACGGGACATGGAGTATCAGAGGGAACTTAAACTCAAGGAGCTTGAATTACTGGGGGAACGGAGAGAAGTAGTATCCATGCCGGCTAGTTCGACAACCAGTCAGAACTCTTGGGATGTTGGTAGGCATGTGAGGCTGGTTCCACCCTTTAATGAAAAGGAGGTAGCCAAGTTCTTTCTACACTTTGAGAAGGTGGCTCAAATGTTAAAATGGCCTGTGGGGTCATGGACTATGTTAGTACAAAGTGTTCTGGTGGGTTAAGCTCAAGATATCTATTCGGCTTTACCGATTGACCAATGTGCAGATTATGAGATAGTGAAGAAAGCCATTCTCAAAGCCTATGAATTGGTCCCTGAAGCTTACCGACAAAAATTTAGGAATGCCAGGAAGAGGGAGAGTGAGACCCATATGGAGTTTGCCAGAATGAAGGAAACTATGTTTGATGGGTGGTGGTGTGACTCGAAGGAGATTGAGAAAGACTTTAACCGTTTACGACAATTGATCTTGGTGGAGGAATTCAAACAGTGTGTCCACGTGGACATTTAAGTGCATCTGGATGAAAAAAAGGTACCGGAGTTGTATGAGGCAGTAACAGTGGCAGATGACTATGGCTTGACACACCGGATGGGGTTCCACAAACCTAACTTCCCGCCTGGAGTTAGCCAGGGGAGTTACGGTAAATCAGGTTCGGAGAACAAATTTTCATGGAGGCGGCCGAGAGAGGACTATGGGGAAAAATCTGATACCTCGACTTTTAGGGATCAGAAGACTGCAGTTCCAAGGCATACCTATCTTCCGAGGGGCCCGAGGCAGACCACGGGTTTTTCCTCCGGGCCTACTTGCACTTTTTGCAAGAAACCTGGGCATTTGATGTCCCAATGTTACGTCCTGAAAATGAAAAATCAGGATCGGAGTCAGACTAGTGCAACTCCGAATGCGTTGGCCAATGCGAGAAATCGTCCTTGGAGGACAGTGCCTTGTGAAGGTTCCCGTGCCAAAGTTACGGCATCACAGAACGACCTTGTGCAAGAGGGTTACAAACCTTTTATTTCCGAGGGGTTTGTGTCACTGGATGGGGACTTAACTAACCAGAGACCTGTTAGGGTATTGAGGGACACAGGAGCACATCAATCTTTGATGCTTGAGGGCATTTCACCATTGTCGGAGAAGACGGCAACTGGGGTTAGTGTTCTCTTACAGGGGGTTGGTGACTATGTTAAAGCTCCTCTTCATGTCATCCATTTTAAGTCCGATTTGGTGTCAGGACCGCTCACTGTGGGGTTGCAAGCCACTCTTCCTGTAGAGGGAATTTCTTTTATTATCGGGAATGATTTGGCCGGGGGTCGAGTTTCTGGTAATCCGATGTTGGTTGAAAAGCCCAGTATGGAAAATAACACAGCACAGTTAGAGCAGGAGATTCCGGGTATCTTTCCATCCTGTGCAGTGACTCGTGCTATGGGTAGGAAGTGCTCTGAAGAGAAGGAGAAGGAAGGTGATGTGGATTTGGGTTCCATAGAGATATTGGAGGAAAAGTCGGGAAGAGATAATAGGAAAGGGAGTGACATCAAGGAACCTAAGGAAAAGGTCGTATCTGGACCAAATGAGAAAATGGAGTGTCTGTCGGACACATCTGGGAACGAGGCTGAACAGACGGTGCTTGTCCGAAAGAGACTTGTTGAAGAACAACACCGAGATTCGGAGCTCCACAGTTTGATTGGTAAAGCCATTACATAGGAAGAGGCTATGAAGGTACCTGTTGGTTACTTCATGAAAGGGGAAATACTCATGAGAAAATGGAGACCACCGGAGGTGCCAGCAAATGATGAATGGAAAGTTCATTACCAAATTGTGGTGCCACCGCCGTACCGGAAGGAGATATTGAGTTTGGCACATGAGACGCCTTTGGCTGGGCACCTTGGAGTGAACAAGACATGTGACAGAATTTTGGTACATTTTTTCTGGCCAGGATTGCGACGTGATGTGGCGGAGTTCTGTAAATCTTGCCATTCTTGCCAGCTGGTGGGAAAACCTAATCAGAAAGTCCCCTCTGCACCTTTAAAACCAATTCCAGCTTTTGAAGAGCCATTCAGCCGTGTCATTATTGACTGTGTAGGCCCTTTACCTAAAACTAAAGCTTGACATCAGTATTTGCCGACCATCAGGTGCGCTTCCACGAGATTTCCAGAAGCGGTGCCTCTTAGGAAAATTACTGCAGCCGTTATTGCGAAGGCCTTGATTAAATTTTTCACTTTGGTTGGCCTACCTAAGGTCATCCAGTCTGATCAGGGTTCCAATTTCATGTCAACGCTTTTTCAGTAAGTGGTACACCTGTTGGGAGTGGAGCAAGTAAGATCAAGTACTTACCATCCCGAGAGTCAAGGGGCCTTGGAAAGGTTTCACCAGACATTGAAGAATATGATCAGAACGTACTGTTTTGAATGTAACAAGGATTGGGATGAGGGAATACCCTTATTGCTGTTTGCTTCGAGGGAATCTGTTCAGGAGTCATTGAGATTCAGTCCTTTTGAACTTGTGTTTGGACACACCGTTCGAGGACCATTGAAATTGGTAAAAGAACAGTGGCTACAAGAGGAGTCGCAGTCAACAGTAGTAGAGCATGTGTCAACGGTTAGGCACAGATTGGCAAAGGCTTGTGAAGTTGCGAGACGAAACTTGAAAGTGACACAGGATAAAATGAAAGTGAGACATGACAAGAAATCTCAAATAAGAAATTTCAGTCCCGAGGACCGGGTGTTCATGTTGCTTCCTGTTCCAGGTCAGCCACTACAGGCTAGGAATTTTGGTCCCTATGCAATGGAAAGGAGGGTTAATGAAACAGATTACGTGGTGACAACTCCCAACCGACGGAAAAAGCGGCAGCTGTGTCATGTTAACCGACTGAAGAAATATTATGAGAGGAAACCTGTGGAAAAAATGGTTCCTGTCTCTCCTGTCATGCCTGTAGTGCAAGATAATCCAGAGGTTGAGGCCGGTGTGAAGTTTGATAACATTGATGACCAGGCTTGTCCCAGATTGACGAACACGGAAGTGTTGAGTAATTTAGACGAGAAATTAGGTCATTTGACGAGGGAATAACAAGGACAACTATCCAGCCTAATTTTTGAGTTTGCACATTTGTTCACAGATGTACCTGGTCGTACTGACTTGGTATATCATGATATTGAGGTGGGGGAAGCCACTCCTGTGAAGCAACACCCCTAACGGATGAACCCTGTGAAGATGGATTATCTTCAGAAGGAGGTTCAGTATATGTTGGAGAATGACATCATCGAACCAAGCAGCAGTGAATGGAGCTCACCATGTGTGTTGGTTCCAAAACCTGATGGCAGTTTTCGCTGTTGTACGGATTTAAAACGGGTTAATGCAGTGACCAAGACCGACTCATATCCCATCCCGAGGATTGATGACTGTATTGATAGAATAGGCCCAGCTAAATTTGTAACTACATTTGACTTGCTGAAAGGGTATTGGCAGATTCTTCTTACTGATAGAGCCAAGGAAATCTCGGCTTTGTCACACCAAATGGGTTGTATCAGTTCAAGGTTCTTCCCTTTGGATTGAAAAATGGGCCTGCTACATTTCAACTTCTGATTAATAAGCTTATTGCAGACCTTGAGGGGGTGGAGGCTTATCTGGATGATGTCATCATCCACACCATGACCATGGAATATCATATTAAACAAATTCATGCATTTTTCAAGAAACTGACCGAGGCAGGGTTGACCATCAACTTATTTAAGAGTGAGTTGTAAAAGCACAGGTGGTGTTCCGAGGCCATGTAGTAGGTCAGGGTCAGGTGCAACCAGTGACATCCAAGATAGAAGCCATTGATCGCTTCCAAGTTCCAAAAGGGAAAAAGGAGCTTATGAGATTCTTGGGTATGGCTGGTTGGTACCGGCGGTTCTGCAGGTATTTTTTCTGATGTGGTAGCCCCTTTAACGAATTTGCTGAGGAAAGAGACCAAGTTTGTTTGGGATGACAAATGCCAGGCTGCCTTTGCCCACGTCAAAGCGATATTAATGAGCTCTCCTGTCCTAGCAGCGCCAGATTTTCAAGAACCTTTCAAGTTGGCCATTGATGCAAGTGATGTGGGGGCTGGGGCAGTTCTATTACATGACGATGATGATGGCATGGATCACCCGGTGTGCTACTATTCGAAAAAGTTTAACAAACATCAGGCAAATTATGCCACTGTGGAAAAAGAGACCCTTGCTCTCCTGCTAGCGCTTCAGCATTGTGAGTTGTATCTGGGAACGACTACCTTTCCTATAAAAGTCTTCACTGATGACAACACCTTAACCTTCATTCAAAAAATGAAAAATAAAAATCAGAGGTTGATGAGATGGAGTTTGTCTTTGCAGGAGTTCAACTTGGAAATTGAGCATGTAAAGGGCAGGGACAATGTCGTTGCCGATGCTTTATCCAGAGTGAACTAACTTTGAAAATTCCTGTAGGTTGTTTGGAAGTTTTGTTGCTTTCTTCTGGGGAATATTTGTTATTGTTTCTCACGTGAGTTGGTCAGCCATAGGTTGATTGGTAGTGTTCGGGTGTGAGTTTTACTTTTGTTTGTTTAAGAGGGTTTTTGCATGAAAAGAAAGTTTTCACTATGTTCAAGCTTTCTTTCTTGAGGGTGGGGAGTGTTACGGATTCGTCACTTCCGTCTTTGTGGTTGTCATCAACTTGAAGCATTTTTAGTTTCATGTACTATTATTCTTACAGTTTGAGTGTGAAATGGAGATAACTGTCTTCAAAGATAAAAATAATGTCTCAGAAGGAAAAAGAGATGGGTGAGGGAGAAAACGGAAGAAGAAGAAGCGGCGGTCGAGCGGATTGAGTGTGATCGGGAAAGGAAGGCCTATCTGCTTCGAGGTGTCGAGCCGATGCTGGTGGACATTGGTCACGAGCGAATATTGGTTTCCCCGGGAAAGGGATTCCTGTGACAGTTTCGTTATTGCTGTAGCAAATAAACCTGCGTGACGGGTTTTGCTTTTGGTTCCGAAAGTGAATCATCGCTGGAGAGCAGGTACGCCTCCATTACCGGCCCGTCCGCCATTTCACCTCGCACCAGCCATTTCACCTCGCACCAGCCCTTCGCCTGGTTCTCGTGTGTGTCGTGGATTTCGCTTGGGAACTCGCGGTTCTTCGCGGTTCTTCGCTTGGGAGCCGCTGATCGTTCATGTCAGCATCATTGTCTGGTGAACCGAAGGTGTGACTTCCCAGTCGCCTTTTGGGTGAACTTTTACCGGACCGACGTCAGCCCGACACCTCACCAAGCGGCTCTTCTGCAGCGTCGACTGTTAGCCGTTCTGGGTTCAGGTCTCAGTGCGACCTTTTCTTGTGATCGCGAGAGCCAAGGGGATCGACTTTGGCCTGGTATCGTGACACCGTGACTTTGGGGGATGTTACCGATTGCTCACGTGGGAATACCGTGAGTTATTGATTCAGGAAATTGGTGGTACCATCATAGAAATTATATGGTGTTTGCTGTGCAAGTGAGGATTTCTTGTAATGTGCGTTACTTGTACGTGCATTACGTACGTGCGTTACTTGTTATTATTGTGTGGTTTTAATACAATACTTGGTTTTGGTAACAATATTGATTGGTGTGGTTTCACCATTGGTCATTGGCACACATAATAGCACATCTTTCTGCCGTGACTCCTTTTGGGACTCGGAGGTACACCGTGGCCGGCGTTTGGGGAGGAGCACGTAATACCACTGATCTCTATACTAACTGGATTGGAGGTTCGACGCCAAATCAACGCTAATCGGTCCATTCGATGTGAATTCACCGGAAGTAGATTCGTCGCCATATTGGTT
The DNA here is from genome assembly GCF_964187855.1 of Myxine glutinosa. Lineage (NCBI taxonomy): Eukaryota > Metazoa > Chordata > Myxini > Myxiniformes > Myxinidae > Myxine > Myxine glutinosa. The sequence continues at coordinate 188,027,687 of NC_136267.1, read as the reverse complement.
CTCCCAGAAAATCTGCGTCCGTTCATTGTCTTTATCAAAAGACGATGCCTGCTATATTTTATACAATAATTTAATCGACATTTCAACAAAACATTAGATTCAAATTGACTTTCGACAGCAAGTTGCTGTGAGGAAATATGCCGTCCTGTACAGCGTATGGATGTACGAACCGGGATGAGCGCGGGCAAAGAAGAGAAAAAGGATTAACCTTTCACAGGTGTAAATCATCATGGTTAAGGTAAGTTAAAATGTCAACAATCAACATTGCACGCAAATATGACATCATCGACAGACAACCATCACAAGATGACCATGACTACGCTGACACGCCAAACTTCGAAACAGTTTCACAATACAAAGATGCGGCTGTTAGCTACATCGCTGGCTTTGTAGTTCCCATGATGAAGAAGAGAATCGACTGCATGTCTTGTGCGATAGCACTTACTACTTCGGATGGTAGTTGCCATAATTTCTTGAGGATGAAAGACCACGGGGGCCTCCAGAAAGCATCATCAAGCGCCATTGCCACATGCTTGGAAACAGAGAAATGTTTTCAACGACTACTGAAGACGACAAATGGGAATCTTTCTCAAGGATCCGGAATTTCAGCTGCAGTATCCACGGCTGTTATGAGCAATACTGTTCATATGGACTTATTTCCTGAACTGCACTCACACCAGTTTGAAACTGCGGTGGAAGATAATCATATTCACAACCTCGTGAAGATAGCAGCTTCTTGTTATTGTCGAATCAAACTCTTTCATCTTGGGAAAAAGGAGACGGAAGCCATCACCGGAGAGAAAGTCAGGAAGCAGATGTCCAAACACCAGTGAGATTGTAGAACACACATGATACAGTGTACGCACTACACATGTTGCTATTTTATATTCTGTAATTATAATTTGGCAATATTCTGACATGTGTTGGAGGAGAATAACAAAAATATTTACTATGACCATCATGTTTCTCTGCCCAGAAGTACAACTCAGAAGTTTGTTTTCACTATACTCTTCTGATTCTGATTCTTTGATAAATGGATGCAATTTATTTTCAATGGTACTCACTTCAGTAAGAATATTGTGCCATGTGGAATGAAAAAACAAAACAAAACAAAACCAACACTTGACCACAAATATGGTATACAAGTATTCACATACCAATTTATTTTGCAGATCCATGTTATATTATCAGCCATGAAAAAGTAAATGCAGTCCTATTTTCCTATTCTTTAAATATTTAAAGAATATTTAATTACTATTAATATTTAATATTAATATTAATATTATTTAATATTTAATTTAATTATATTTACTTATATTTAATTATTTAATATTTAATATTTAATATTATTATTTATTATTCGAATATTTAATTTATAATTATAGGGAATTTAAAGAATTTAATATTTAATTATCAGCATATTTCCTACGAAAATTCCACCTTCCCACTTTATTTTATTCCATTCCGAATTGATTTTAATCCGTTTCAGGGTTGAAAAAGCATTAGTATTACAGGATTGATGAAATGCCATCGTACGCTGCTTACGGTTATAAAAATCGTAGCGGTCGATTTGAATGAAGAAGAGGAATCACATTACATCGGTAAATGACATTCGTTTTGGGGAATCGTAGGGGAGCAAAGATGGTGGACAAATGGCGTCCAAAAATGAGCTTCCATCCCTATCCAGTAGAGATCAGTGCATGTGACCAATGACGTTTTTGTGGTCATCTTTTAAATCGCCATGCCTAGTCAATGACACACGTAAAATTTTGAGTCTGATTCTTTTTTGAGTTTTGAATTTTGAGTCTTTTGCCTGCGCATGTGGGGGCGTCTGCGCATGTGGGGACATCTGCACTTGTGGAAGTGCATACTCGTTGGGGGGCGCATGCATGTTGGGGGGCAGAATGTGAGGTGGCTGTGCCTGGGTTGGCAGTACAGGAGGGATCTGGGTGTTGCTCGGTAGGAAAGGAGGCATCTGAGAGTCGTAAGGCAGTGTGGAAGACATTTGGGTGCTGGTAGTCACAGAAGAAGTGTTTTGCCTGTTGGTCGATAAGGCGGTTAATAACGTCTTTTTGAATGGGGAAGGTTTGTGAGTGTCTAAGGTTGTGGTATATGGCAGTTTGCTTTTCACAGATTGTTGTGATTGATTGGTCGATGACTGGAATTGTGGTTGCTGAGTATTATGTAAATTATATAACATTTGATTGTCAGAAGAAATTGCTTGAGGTATCTGAGCCTCAGAAAGGACATTTATTGGTAAATGATTATTGCAATTGAGGGTTTGAGGAGGCTGTGCATCAGGAGTAAAGATGTATGACTCTTGGCTGTTTACAGACGTATGTTTTGAATGTTGAGAACCAAAAACCAATCAATTTGGTGGTTTGGGAGAAGATGATTTTTTGTGTTTTCGGTTAAATCCAATATGGCTGCCAAACCATGTGACCTATGATGTCATTAATTTAATATTGCAATACAAATGTGTCAGATTATGTGCATGCAATTTTAGATTTTTAGGATAAGGAATTCGATTAAAACATTTTTGGCTGGTATACCACTTCACCTATGATGTCATCATTATCATGCTTTTGTTCCACATTGGGAGTACTTGACAACGCCAAGTTTCAAATTTTTCCATTCAGCGGTTTCCGAAAAATAATTTTTTTCTTATTTGAATTTAATCCAAGATGGCTGCCATACCATGTGACCCACGACATCACAATTATTATGAAAACATTCTGCATGGGTGTCACCTCTACCCTGAAAGTTTTCGCCTCAATCGGACATGTGGTTGCTGAGAAAAACGAGGTTTAGCCCGTACGGACGGACAACCCGAAAATATAATGCCTCCGGCCACCTTCGGGGGTGGAGGCATAAAAAAGCTTCTCAAAAGTAAGTGGTGCCGTGCCGTGCCGTGCCGTGCCGTTCTCAACAGCAACGGTGTTTTGTGGGAGAACCCCTACCACAAGTAAAACAAGAAAGAGCAATCAGAGATTGCACTATGGATTGTGAATGTAAACTTGATGGTTGGATGAATCACATTTAATTAACTTTGGAACTGTGTGACACTATGGGGGGATTTTGACCAGATAAACCACTGATCTCTACAACCACTGGACGTAACACACACAACTGACGCTGCCGCACACACAGGTCGGCCATCTTAACCACTCGCATCGTATGCGGACGCGTCAGGAGTCAGGGAGTGAACAACACGTAATTTGTATGCAATTCCCAACTAAGCTCGCTACTTTCCTTCAGATCTGGACTTTATATCAAATCCCTTATACGATAGTTTCAAATTGTATTCTCGTAATAGAGGCCTACATCAACATCAACTTGTTTAATCATCAAAAAAATGTCCCCCACGACACCGAGTCCCAATCATTTGCTTCCTTCTTCAAAACAAAACAATGCTGTTAATGTTGCAGCATTTTGCAGACGAGATCAGTAATGGCATCCACTAACAGTTCTTATTGAATGGTCATTTGTTTTCTTTGCTGAATAAAAGTAATTTAAAAAAGGTAATTACTTTCTCGTGATTTATTTCCATTCTTATTTCCTGTCAGAAGTAAACTCTTTTCAGTAGTAAATGGGAGGGGGTGGGGGGGGGGAGGGGGGGGGCATGAAGGAATCTTAAAAATCATTTAAGGAATACATGTACTGTTATGGCAATAAAAGGCAATATGTAAGGCAAAAAGTACAGTTGTGGCAATGAAAGGCAATTTGTAATTGATCGTCCTTTGGCAATGTTTGTATCTAAAGGAGTACAATTGTACTGGTACAATGAGCTATCAACTGAGGCTATTGACGTGCCGTGGTGAGGGGTAGCGAGCACGTGCCGTGGTGAGGGGTAGCGAGCACGTGCCGTGGTGAGGGGTAGCGAGCACGTGCCGTGGTGAGGGGTAGAGAGTGTCAGCAGTGGTGAGGAGTAGCGCGTGCCAGCTGTGGTGAGGGTTAGCGAATGCATGCAGTGGTGAGGGGTAGCGAGTGCCAGCAGTGGTGAGCATATGCATGTTTACCATCCATATCTGCAGAACAGATCGACGACTCCAAGGGAATATATATGACAAAACAAAGGGTAACATAAAAATAATTTCTATGTATTATACCGACTTATTCCAGCAAATATGGCCACAAATGATCAGGCTTCTTTACCACATCCATATGCATATGAATGTTACTGGTTCTACAATGTATGTACATATCTGTTATACAGCTGTCAACATACAATTGATATGCAATTTTATGTAGTAAATTTATTTATTCTCTATCTAAGTATTCCTTTCAGAAATTATAAATCATAACAAGGGAACTGCCTTAGCCCTTTAGCCTTTAAGGAATAAAGTACATGCATGTACATACAAGATACTTTACAGTCATGTCGTGGCAGTATTGCTTGAGCTCCGAGTCCAGACTCTTCAATGACAATGTGACTAGATCTAGAGTCTAGACTCTTCAATGACAATGTGACTAGATCTAGAGTCTAGACTCTTCAATGACAATGTGACTAGATCTAGAGTCTAGACTCTAGATCTAGTCACATTGTCATTTGTGTAAAACTGTAATCAGATCTAGATCTGATTACAGTTTTACACCGTATAGTCTGGAGGCACTTCCAGGAAATGTGACAGTAGGGGTACACTCATGTTACAAGCTGGCAACAATGTTTTTCTGAAAGCCCAGACCTCTAGGAACCCAAAAAGTCTTGTTGCCAGCTTGGGAAATGGTTTGGACCAGATTTGTGGCCATTTTTCAAAATGGCCGCCTACATTTTTGGTGTTTTCTAATATTTGAGCTCTAGAACTTATATCTGGCTGTCTTAAAGGTCTCTAGGGTTATGACCTTATAACATATAGTCATACAACAATCCTCACCCAAATTGGGGTGCATGGCATATCTATAAGTGGTTTTATTGAAGCAAAAAGGCAAAAATATGCCTGAAAAACGCCTTCATTTTGATTTTTCCAAATCACTAAATTGCATACTGTGAAGTTGTTCTTTGGTCAATTTCTTTCAAAATAGTTTTAAAATTTGCCCAGATCCCTCCTCTTCATTAGCAAATCTTCAGGAATATACCCAAGTTCTCAGAAAATATGTTTTATGCATGATCAGCTACCCCTACCCCCTAAATCACAAAACGTGCCAATTTTCAATATTTCCAGATTCCAACCAATATCATTGTTGTATGACTTTTTCTCATCATGATAGGTCCAAATTAACTTACTCTATGTGATTAGGTGTTAATAAAAATTGAATTTCACACTTTAGTGAAAATCCAAGATGGCTGCCAAATGGCAATGGCAAATGCCTCCATGACAACAATCAGTCGTTGAAACAGATCGCGATCTGCTTTGACAATAGCAGTACCCTTTTTCTTCTTGTCCTTGGACACCTCAACAGCAAACATGGATGCAAATGTCTTCAACTTTTGTTTTGGGATGCTTGTGTTTTGGCTGGTCTTTTTCTCAATGAAACGCTCAGTCACAAAGGTACGGGCCACTTGATGTCCAACCTTCTCCGCACATAGCAGGTCCTTTTTAATTGCGGCATTTGCAATATCCCCAGTAGTGAGACATACAAGTTCCTCAGACTCTTTGTTGAAGACCTCAAATCTCTGAAACATCGACATCAGGCTTTGGACATCAGATTCATCCCTCAGCATCCTTGCTTTTCCAGATTCCTTGTGCACAGACTGGTCATCATTATTATCTTCTGTTACTCCGAGCATGTCCCTAGTTTCATCGGCAATCCTAGCTCTATCGATGTAGGTCAGTCCCCACCGATTTAGGGCAGTTTCAGAGCGTGTGATACCAATGACTCCTCCAGCGATTTTGCCCATCTTGTTGACATGCTCCAGTCCTTGATCATCAGGTACTTGGTTGAACTTTTGTGTGCTTTCCTTCACTCCGAAGTCCCCTTCATTGAAACCTGCCAACACCTCAGGCGCAGTGTGCCCCAGCTGATTCATATCTGCCAGGAACACACTGCCCCATCGCAGGTAGTTTGGCCAGTCGAAGGCTCCGAACCAGTGGAGCATCTCGCGAAAAGTGGTCAGGAACAATTCCCACTTGGCATCTCTGATGGCACGGGTGAACCTCAGGAGGATGCTCACAAGATGCATGTATTGCCGCCAATATACAAATGTGGCATTTGCCTCGTGTTCCCTGTCCATGTCTTCTATTAGGGCACTGACCTGGTAGGCCTTGGGCACCAGACGCCTCAGAGCACTGTAGATGGCCTCATCGTCTGCCTGCTGGAAAGCTCTCGAAAGGTCCTCTGATACCTGATTGATTTCTGCATCAATCTGTACTTCATTTTCATTCAGCCAATGTAGGATCTTCTGCCACAGAATTCGCCATAATGCCTCAAACACAAGCTTGTGGGCACGGATTGTGCGGTTCCATTGTTTCCCGTTGAGGATGTTCTGTGCAGTGTTCTCGCCATACACACCACTTTCTACCAGAATGTCCTTCAAGCCGGAATCTGCCATGTACTGTCCAATAACCTTGGTGAAATTCATTTGAATATGGAAACCACCAAGCATCACCACTAGGTTTTTGCATTTGTCTGGTTTGGCCCACTGCAACATCTTGGCTTTACAGTACAGTTGCTCATCAAAGGTAAGTACTGTATACGTTTGCCCTAGTGCAGCAGTCATCCTTTGGCAGTTTTGAATCACTGTCCAGATGGTGTCAAACTCATGTGCAGGCTCATTGATTATCGGCATAGGCCCTACTGTAGTCTTTGCTGGATTCACATCAGACACACGCTGGTTAAATGCTGTCCAGCCTGGAACATGCTGGTCCTCGGTGTGAGACTGACGTGCAAGGAGCCATGACACATCTATGGCCATAGCCTCAGAGATAACCTGGGCATCCGATTCCATATACCAATCAGCTTTCACAGCTACTGGAAATGTTGCTTCGGGTTTCTGGGTGCCCATGCCTGAAGGTTGAATCTCATTGAAATGCTCTGGCACAGTTACAGATCTGCTACTGCTTGACTTGACATCAGGTGCAATGGTCTTTTCGCCAGGTATGCTTCTTCGAAAGGCAGCAGACTGTGAGGCATGAAAGGAGCCTTGACCGTCAAGGGTCTCCTCTATGATGTCAATGTTATCATTAGCATATCTGATGTATCCTTGGTAGGTAGCTTGTGCAAAATTCAGGGGTATTATTGTGTTGTTTTGCTCAACATATCTGGCCAAGACAGAGTTTGCAAGGGCAGTGTCAGCTCTTCTTACAGTTTCATAACTAACACCATGTCCTGCAGCATGCATTAGTTGCACCAAGTCCTTGGACCTTGTTGCTTGGTGAACAGTGAGAGCTAGCCCTAGTTGCTTTGGTGTCTGCTTTCTGCCACCAGATGCCAAACATACTATGTCCTGTGCTATGCTCAAAATCCTTTTGCTTTCTCCATCATCATCACCTTCGGAGGTCCCTTCAGAATCTTCAAATATGCTGTCACAATCACACAGCAGGCGTAGGAAAATGTAAAGGCTTTCAGGAACCACCTTCTGTGCACTTTCAGTATTGATGTCTCCAATATCTGAGTGTCCTGGCATTGTCTTGATGTCATTTCTCATTTTGACTGCCACTCTGTAAAGCCAACTCAAGAGTTCCTTGTCCTTTGTTTCGGCTGAGAAAGATGGAATGTGCTGGGAGGTTTCATCAGAATCTTGTATCTCACTTTGTTCTAGCTCATCTGCCATCTCTGCTAAGTTCTGAACAACAATACCTGTTTGAATTAGTGGGAAGACTAGAAGTGAATCCTGTTGATTCATGGACTGTACAAAATCTGCCCTATCTCCTAATACCCTTTTGACTTTGTTCTTGAATGCTTTGTAACTCTGTCGGTCACATTGCTCCACACAGACACTGAAGTCTCTTCTCATCATGTAACAGTATTGGTGCCAGATGGTTTTCATGGTATAGATGTCTCCTCCAGACAGCCCAGCATCCACCTCCTCGATCATTTTGTTGAAACAAACATCTGGTGGATATTCTGGGCCTTCTTCTACCACAGTTGACTCAGACTTCCTCCTGAAGGTTACATAACAAGGAAGGTGGTACTTCCCTTCAGCAGCTATTAGGTCACTTATTCCTGCCAACCGGCATCTCATAATCTTGTTCTTTTGAGCATCATTTAGTATTCTGTCTGAGGTCTCTAAAGTGGCTACATTCCTCAATTGCTTTCCTGCCTTATCCTCCTGACAGAAAATACATTTGTCCCAGGACACTGAAGCAACTGATGCTCTAGAAGAGGGGCGAATGCATGTAGATGGTTGGTCACACGAGTCCTTTGCTTCCTTTTCATGCCGATTTTTCAGTCTCTCAATATGGTTGGCATGTGTAAACTTTGAATAACAGCCCCTGTGCCATACTATGTGTTCTTTTTCATCATCAAGGTCAATACTCTGTATTCTGTCAAGTGTTGAGATGTACTCATGGTCATGATATTTCTGTCTCGTAATCACACAGTCTTTAAAGCGTTCGAGACCAACATCTGTGGGCTTGGTTGTCTTTTCATTTTTTCTGTTGCCTTGGCAAATGAGGCATGTGCTCCAGTCGATGTCCAGTGCAACTGATTCTCTCTTCCGTCTCCCGCCTATCACAGCTACAGGTTCCATCTTCATTCATATCTGGAAAGAGACAAAGACTATGTCTACCACAACACTGAAAGCTATTTACAGCACATGCAACAAGCAATATGTTATAGTACATTGTTAACACAACAATTATGTTAAAATGATGATTCGGGCAGGACCTGAGGAAGGATACAAAGGAAAGCATCATTATTGCAATATATTATGTCTCAAAAATGTGTTGGTATCAAATGGTAGACTGCATTACCTTAACTTAACGTCATAATGTGAAATATTATATTTTATTGGCCATTTGGCAGCCATCTTGGATTTTCACCAAAGTGTGAAATTCAATTTTTATTAACACCTAATCACATAGAGTAAGTTAATTTGGACCTATCATGATGAGAAAAAGTCATACAACAATGATATTGGTTGGAATCTGGAAATATTGAAAATTGGCACGTTTTGTGATTTAGGGGGTAGGGGTAGCTGATCATGCATAAAACATATTTTCTGAGAACTTGGGTATATTCCTGAAAATTTGCTAATGAAGAGGAGGGATCTGGGCAAATTTTAAAACTATTTTGAAAGAAATTGACCAAAGAACAACTTCACAGTATGCAATTTAGTGATTTGGAAAAATCAAAATGAAGGCGTTTTTCAGGCATATTTTTGCCTTTTTGCTTCAATAAAACCACTTATAGATATGCCATGCACCCCAATTTGGGTGAGGATTGTTGTATGACTATATGTTATAAGGTCATAACCCTAGAGACCTTTAAGACAGCCAGATATAAGTTCTAGAGCTCAAATATTAGAAAACACCAAAAATGTAGGCGGCCATTTTGAAACATGGCCACAAATCTGGTCCAAACCATTTCCCAAGCTGGCAACAAGACTTTTTGGGTTCCTAGAGGTCTGGGCTTTCAGAAAAACATTGTTGCCAGCTTGTAACATGAGTGTACCCCTACCACCTTTTCTAGGCCACTTTTGGGGATATGCCTCCAGAGCAGTAATTTTGTGCATTTTTTTTACAGATTTTTATTCTTCACTTACATTTAAGTAATAATTCATACTTAGCTCCACACAAATCTGTGGTTTTGCAAGCTATTTGTTTCAAAGTAGCCTAACTAAAAGTTAGATTGTAATGTAAATCTAAAATGTAGAACTTTTTTACACAGCAACTAACAAGGGAATCTACGCATGGGTCTGTACAAACATCTAACTCGTTCATGTGTTGCACGCTATTAACTCTAAACAGTCTCATTTACAGTAACTTTATTATCCTTTCAGATGAAATGTTCGATTGCAACCCTTGAACTGCCTATTTGTACAGTTGACCGCAGCACATGAAGGCATCTTGAGTCCATTTATAGTAATAACGAATCAAAATTACATATATGTATTGGCAGGAGTGTTAACGCGAGCTTTCTTGGAGAATCAATGCGAGTGGTTAAGATGGCGGCCGGTTCGTACGTTTGGCGTCAGATCGATCAGCCAATGTGCTATCCAGTGGTTGTAGAGATCAGTGAGATAAACTGGATGTCGTTAATATAACGTACCCAGGATTTTTCAAAGATGCCGTGATGGGGTTGTGCATAGATTTTAGCCTCTATCATTCCCATAAAAATGTTGGCGTACGATGGTGCAACAGGGGTGCCCATAGCGGTAACCTGAGTTTGAATGCAATGTCGTCCGTTGAATTGGAAATTATTCAATTTGAGCATCAGTTCCAATAGGCGCAATAAGGTCTTAGGTAGGTGGTATTGGGACTTGTCGTGTATCCAGTGCTTTGCGGCACTTTGCGGCATGCGGCCTTCTCAATATGGAATATTAGTATACATGGATGTAACGTCTGCCGTGACTAAAATTATTCGAGAGTTGAAAGGTGAGTATGTTTCGTTCAATCCCTGGATGTGAGTCAGAAAACTGGTTGTGTCCAGGGGTGCCGCCAGGGATGTTGGGCCCCATGTAAAGATATCACAAGGGCCCCGATGAAGCACGCGCGCACATTTTTCCCCCGACATTTTTGCCAGGAGGTTGAAACAACGCTTATATTTCTGCATACAGTATGGAATTCACTATTTGATGCAAGACTGATACCCACACAAGAAATGTGCTAAAGGCCATCTTTTACAGTCTAAATGTAATTTTAATGGTAAGAATTACAACATACATTAACCTCTTCAATCAAAATAAATTAACATTATCATCTATAGAATGATATAACAAACAAAATAATAAAATCAGCAGCAGAGTATACATGCAAGTATACATACCAAGTGTGGTGATCCAATATCCACAGCCATGCCATTTAGTTATCACTGGTCCTTGCTCAGACTTACACATCAAGAGCCCAGCGCCGAGCCTTGTTGCAAGCAAAGTCACTGATCAAGTCTTTGAAGTCAAGCTTTCTAGCCAACTGACTTTCAATGGACAGCATGGCAAGACTGCAAAGCCTGTCCTGGGACATAGTGGACCTCAAATAGTTTTTTAAATCAGTTTTAGCTGACTGAAAGATCCCTCGCTACCAGCAATAGTCACAGGCAGTGTGCAAAATATACGTAAAGCAATGCACACTTCTCCAAAAATGCTTTGCAGCTTTGCAGCTTGGAACCAGGCGTTACCATGACTTTGAATATACTCGCAGAGCCATCCACTTTGTCTTTGGGTGATTCTGCCTGGAAGAACAACTTCAAAGGTTCCCACTGCTCTAGTATTCTAGCGACGACCATACCGCGTGAAAGCCATCTTGTCTGGGGCATCTTCAGAATCTTGTGACTGACTGTTTTCACGGCTTCCAGAATCATTGCGAACTCCCTCATCCGTTTCGAACTGCGTGCAAAATAGCCGCACGCGTCTTTTAGGAACGTTTCCAGCCACGAAGGGAGCCGGAGACAAGCATGACTAGCGCATAGCGCGAAAGAGTGGCAGACACATCCCAGAACTAAAACATCAGGTAAGTCTGATTTCAATCGTGCCTGAAAACCACTAGTAGATCCCATCATGGCCAAGCAATTATCTGCAGCAAAGCCAATCGGATTGCTCAACGCTATGCCCTTGTCATTTAGCAGTTTCTTCACTGATTGGTACAGGCCATCTGCCGTCCGTCTTCAACTTCTACGATATCAAGCAGGGCATCATGGACTGCATTATCTTTACAAAAACGGACGATGACCGCCAAAAAGCTGGTGGATAGATATATCCGTAGATTCATCGATCAACAACGAAAAATACTGCGTCTGGCAGATAGAGGCTACTGAATTCTTCTCTTCGAATGCGACACCATCCTGCATGATATACGAAGCTTTCGTACATTTCAGTTTCATATTTGCTGCGATCGCACTGTCGGGAAACATAGCCTTCAACAAATCAACCATATGATCAGCTGGTGCGAAAGGAGTGCGGTGCTCCGCCATGAATCCTACCATCAGAAGCTCAGCCATGGCAGTCAATTCCTCAGGATCTGGATCTGAAGATTTCCTTGGCTTTAAATAGGTCCCAATATTGATGTGGCTTTTAGTTGCATCCATGGCTTTGTGTTCCCTGCTCATCGTAAGAGGTGACTAAGGGTTGGCGTCAGGAAGGGCATCTGGCCATGAAAACTGCCTCAAAAAGGGAACCATGAGGTCATGGTGATTGCAAGACTAACCCCCGCTTTAGCGGGGAAAAATGGCCTCAAAACGATCATTCATATTCATTCATTCATTCATGGCTTTTGTGTGTTTACTTGATGACGCATGTCTCATGAGAGCTTGTTTGTTGGGGTTTTTGAAGTGATCGTTACAAACTGTGCAAACCGCTTGCTTATTGCCACGTTTTGCAAGCCACCCCCTGAACGCAGGTTCTTTATGCCACGAGTCGCAAAAATTATGCCTGTACCACGACCTTGCCCTCTTGGAATTGGACGGCCCCTCCGCCCCCTCCTGCTGCTGATCTTCATTCTTTCCGTCGGTGTCGGAGCTTGAGGGACAGGATGTCGACATAATTACTCCTGAAGGAGAGAATGACAGAAGACAATTTCACTTCAAACGCATACCCACCAGCCCTGCAAAATGGGAGAGAGAGAAAATGTCGGCGAGCGGAGCGAGCTGTTTTACTCGCCGTGGTCTGACGTCACCGGCCCTTTCCTCCAATCAGTGCGCAGCTTGTTGGTAGGTCTTTTTCGCCCTTTGCTCCGATTGGCCGAATGTTTGCGCCTCCCTCACTGATTGGCCAAGGTGTCATTGGTCGCACTTTGATTGTCGGTGGCCAATCAGTGTGGCCTGCTTCTTGTACGCCCCTTCCTCTTGTCAATCAAAGGTCCTCCTGGGCGTGGCTATTGCTTGCCTTGCACGATGTTTGCCTGTCATGGTGTTGTACTGGTGATGTGGCTGACTGCGGCCCCATCGGCGGTGCCCCGGACTGGCTTCCTGTTGGTTCTTAACTACTTAACATGCCCCGCCCCCTCGTGGCAGGGAGTATTGCTATTTCACCAGATTTCGACCAATTTCGATTTCTTCCACCAGATCACCAGACTCGGACCGATTTCACCCAATTGAGTGAAATTTCACCAAGAGTAGCAACGAAGTGTGTATGTAGTGGCTGTATCTCCCTCCTCGACCGAAAATCTACACACGGCAGACAAGATACGAAGGCCGTTGGTCGCTATACTACAATACTCTAGTAGTCTGGTGATAGGCTCGATCGTAGAACCCCGTATTTTAAACGGCGCGAGGAATGTTCATGATGTTGAATTTTACGTACACTTCAATTTTTTTTGTTTATCGTTTATTAATTTATTCAGAAATTTCATCACATAGAACAAGAAAATAAATCACAACATATTAAATTTTCAATAGTCAGTTTCCTAATCAAGGGCAAGAGGTAAGTATTCTGGGCTCCTCAGTTATTAGTGTGTGGCGATGATTTCTTCCCCAATTTTTTTTTACTTTTTCAAAAGCGTACGCCGGGTCGTACCTTTCCCCCCCAACGTACGTTTTTGTACGCTCGTGAAAATGTCGATAATTGTGAAGGACCCCGAAGGAAATACACACATACACACACATTATATAATCTGTCATAATAACACTCCCATAATAATAGCACAACAATAGCACAATTGTGAGATTAATAATAATCTCATAATAATAGTAACAACTCCCCAATAATAGCAACAACTACTCAATAATAGCAACAATTACCCAATAATATCAACAACTCCCCAATAATAGCAACAACTCCCCAATAATAGCACAACTCACCCATAATAGCAACAAGTCACCCGTAATAGCAACAACTCACCCATAATAGCACAACTCCCCAATAATAGCAACAATTACCCAATAATATCAACAACTCCCCAATAATAGCAACAACTCCCCAATAATAGCACAACTCCCCAATAATAGCACAACTCACCCATAATAGCACAACTCACCCATAATAGCAACAACTCACCCATAATAGCAACAACTCACCCATAATAGCAACAACTCACCAATAATAGCACAACTCACCAATAATAGCAACAACTCACTTATAATAGCCTGAACCTTTGCAGAATCGAGTCTTGGCCTTGCTTTGCCTTGATTGGGATTCATCATAATCGCGATCAGAGAATGTGCTGCACGATCCTCCTTGGAGAACATTTTCATAAGAAGGTGATTTTTAAGCCTATTCACGGACTTTGCTTTACCAACCACGTCTGTATGCTCTTGTCTCTTGTTTCTGGGCCACAAAGTGCGACCTATAAATCGAAGGAAAATAAGCACAAACTGTAACAACAGGTGGGCAGAAACACTCGGGGTACACTGGCATCATGATGATCCCTAACTGACATTTGTGAGGCCCAATTTTCAGACAAAACACAACTACGAAGCCTTAAAGGAGAAAGCAGTACCGTTCTCGCATTCTTAATCTCCATTTCTCCAAATAACGAAGACGATGAGGTTTGGGTAGATTGGTGTGTCACTGGAACTGCCCTCGATGTCACTGGTTGCTTCATCCTTTCACATTCCTTCATTAACTGGTGACTGAAATATAAAGAATATGAAGATAAGATTGTTCACTTCATCCAGCCTTCCGTTCCACACCATCCTTGGACGTAGTTGTACCTGCTGTTCTCAGCACAACAGGGACAACACCTGCAAGAAGTTTCAAGGTGTTTTCCAATACTCTGTTTTTCTCCTCCAACTCGTTCAATTTCTTCAGTGCAGTGTACTTAGATGTTTAAAGACGTCAGTACTTGTGTTCTGAAAATACCAACGGACAAGAACAGGTGCACAACCGAGAGTAAATGGTCCAAATTACAATCTAGCACACAATTTGTCCCTCATCCCAGCTGTTGGTGTGCCCCCACCCCCACTTTCTTCTGTTCTTTTGTTTGTTTATACGTCCTTGGCCCGTTGTTCCCAACCTTTTTTCTGTTATTTCCCCCTTCAACCAGTTCAACCGTCCGGATTTCCCCCCACCCCTCCCCCCCTTTTATTTATATATATATATATATATATATATATATATATATATATATATATATATATATATATATATATATATATATATATATAGATAGATATATATATATACATATATATACATATATATATATATACATATACATATATATACATATACATATATTATATAATAGCACAACTGTTTGCCCCCCATAGTTAGTCCACAAGCAACACGTAGGCCCATTTAGGATATTATTTATGTCATAGTCTATGTGAGTATAAGGCCATTTCCCTAGTAACATCTGCGTTGTGTAAAAGAAATAAGATAGCCCCCTTTCATTTTGCCTCCACCCTCCAAATATACCTTCAGTCACTATGCGACCTTCATATCATCAGTGGAGAACCGCCAGCAAGGTGTCCCATCCAGCTGCTGCTGCACCTTGCTGGGAGCGATAAGCACCCCCTGCCACACGGTAACGTTATCTCTGGTATCCACTGATCATATGGAGTCGACCTGGTTGCGGTTGGGAGTTACTAATAATGGTATCTGTAATCTGGTTCTCCAACCTCATGAGGAACATCATGACGTCATCGCCATGCATGTCCGCATTGCCTGCAAAGCTCCAGAGGAACCATCTAGCAGTGCGTCATTATGGATTATAAATTCAGATACTGTCACAAGTGCATGCAAAACTCACAGTTACCGACCTGGTTTCGCCCTTGTTGGGGCTTCATCAGGGCAACGCAGTGAGCCTTCCATACACTTGTAACTCTGTGAACCTTTCGGTTTTAAATCAGTCACTATGCGACCTTCATATCATCAGTGGAGAACCGCCAGCAAGGTGTACCATACAGCCGCTGCTGCACCTTGCTGGGAGCGATAAGCACCGCCTGCCACACGGTAACGTTATCTCTGGTATCCACTGATCATATGGAGTCGACCTGGTTGCGGTTGGGAGTTACTAATAATGGTATCTGTAATCTGGTTCTCCAACCTCATGAGCGAACATCATGACGTCATCGCCATGCATGTCCGCATTGCCTGCAAAGCTCCAGAGGAACCATCTAGCAGTGCGTCATTATGGATTATAAATTCAGATACTGTCACAAGTGCATGCAAAACTCATAGTTACCGACCTGGTTTCGCCCTTGTTGGGGCTTCATCAGGGCAATATGCGTATGTATGTATGTATGTATGTATGTTTGTATGTATGTATGTATGTATGTATATATATATAATTATATATATATATATATATATATATATTGTTGCGGTTTTGAGAGTGTACATATAACATCATTAAAGGTTAAAGGTTTGCCCCCCATAGCTAGTCCACAAGCAACACGTAGGCCCATTTAGGATATTATTTATGTCATAGTCTATGTGAGTATAAGGCCATTTCCCTAGTAACATCTGCGTTGTGTAAAACAAATAAGATAGCCCCCTTTCATTTTTCCTCCACCCTCCAAATCTACCTCGTTGGGCAGAATCCATCCCGCGCCCCATTTTGGTTATTTCACCTCGCATTAGGATGCTCCCTCGTCAAATGACATGAGGTAGGCCTGAGAGAGGGAGGAGCGCGGGGTCGGGGTGTGGCGTCGTCGAGGTTGAAGTGCGGGAGACAGCAGCGGTAAGGGTCACCAGCCAATCAGGGCTCGGGTGACATGGCGTGACAGGGCGTGGTAAGGGCGTGCCTTTAAAAGCCAACGCACAAAGCCCTTAAACAGGACTGGTTGAAGCGGAGGGCTGTGAGGACTTCTGCGGGAGAGGTGTTTTGTAAAGGACTCACTCGCTGAAGGACTTGTTGGGAGAGCACACTGTAAGAGGACTTGAGGAGGACTTCTGCGGGAGAGCAGTGTGTAAAGAACTGGAAGGAATTGCGACTTGCATATGAACTTGTATTGGGAGCGCATACAAATTCGTATTGGGAGCGCATATAGCACCGGTCCAGTTATTACGTACGCGGCCGCGGTCGCAAGTAACCGCCCAGCCAGCCTTACCTTTCGCCCCGCATTTAATCCCGTGTGCACCAACGACACATGGAGAGCTCCTGCCGTCTGTTCCATCTTCTTCGTGGCGTGCGTTGGGGACCGGAGAACGAGCTGTTCGGACGCCATAATCCCTGGACCATCAACCTGACCATCTGCAATCCCCGTGTGAGTGTCTGAGTGTGAGCGGGCCCGTTTGTCCAGGGGATAAGTTAAGACTGTAATTAAGCTGCACTGTGTCTCTGATTCCGATCCTTGTATATACGTGTAATAGTGTAATAAACCATCTGTTCTTCCTGTCTTTCCTGATTCGACCGTATCAGTGATTTCCTCAATTGGGTAAGCGTGGCACGATAGGAACCGCTCGGATCGGGATCTAGTCCTGGATAACAGCTCGGGTCACGGTTCGCTACCGCTCGGCGTTTCCACTCTATAACCGTGATTCGGGCGGGGCTTATTTCCTTGCTTCCTAGGCGGCGTTGGTACTTAGGTAATAGGAATTTGGCCTACAACCCAATTTAACACCGTCCGGAAGGAACGTCATCGCCCCGGATCCCGTCGGCTTGTCAAAGACAAGGGGACTAATCCGCCCTTGGTAAGGGGAGAAGGCCGACGAGGAGATCCGCAACAATATATATATATTTATATATGTATGTATGTATGTATGTATGTATATATATATATATATAAAAAAAAAAAAATAAAAAAAAAAAAAAATATATATATATTGTTACGGACACGGTTTTTAGATGTTATATTGACCGAGCGGTGGTGTATTTAACCGCGTCCGAACAGTTACTCCCCGATTAAAACCCGATTTCACCCGACGTTGACCAGATCGCCCCACGGATATTCAATCGGGAAATCTCTAAAGCGATCGCAAGAGAATGAAAAAGAAGAAGAAGAATACGGAGGAAGAACAGATTTATTATACACACACAAGCAAAGGATGGAAGAAACAGTGACACAGCGAATCCTTAACTTACACTATTCGTTTTTACTTAGCCCCAAGACAACGAGCAGGACAGGACGTTCACACTTACACAGGGGTGGTTTAGGCAGGTAAGGCTTGAGATGGAGGCAAGGTCGGGAGGCCGCCGGTCGCAATTCCTCGCGGTTTTGGCGGGAAACCCTCCGTCGCGTATCCACTGCGGGAGACGCCACGCGCTGGTTCGGCACACCTGCTCCTCTTCTTGGGGCGGGGCCGTCTCCCTCCTTTCAGCGCGTCTCTCCAAAGCTGGTCTCCTTGCCGAGTACCTCTCCTCTTTGGCTTGGAGCGTTTCGCATCTCACCGCCTCTCTTTGGTGCAGCCTCGTTGCTCCTCTCCAGCTCATCTCTCATCTCCTCAAGCAGTCCCTTGCAGTCGCTTTTATCACCTCCGGCGGAATTAAGCCGCCGGCTCCGAGGGCACGCCTACCGGGTCACTCACCGCGGTGTTGATTGGCTGTTAGGGCCGGTTCACTCCTGCCCTCTTCTGACGAGGTGGAGACACGCCTTTCTTCTCCAACCTTACCTCGTGGCCAATGGTGGTTTGAAGAAAACCAGCCAAAATGCGGAAGGCAATTGGAAGGGAGGTTTTGGGGAAATTGGAAGGGCCTACGCTTATTTTGTTTGATACAATGCAAAGTCAATCTAGTGGAAAACACATACTTAGCCTACATGGAATAAGGAAATACACTATTTAAAAGATATATCGTGACCTGCGTGTATGTTCTATGAAATTAATTAGGAGGACGGCTGCGACCATTATTTACATTACCATGATGTTACCATACCAAAACCATACTCTTCACATCCGTTACCCTTCCTCCAAAATTGTTACACTCCTCAAAACCCGTTACACTTCTCAAAACCCGTTATACTTCTCAAAATCGTTACACTGCACCCTCCTTTCTTCAGGCACGTCCTCGGGCCTACTAGACTTAACTGAGTGTGACATGTAGGTGTAATTCCCTCTACAATTAACCTGACCCTGAGTGTGACAATTTTAAAACACAAATAAGTATGTCCCCCTATTGCATTGCATCCTGTCTAACAGACTCAAGCCCACAGCTAACCGAATTACGGAATTATTCTGAAACTATACATTTACGGTGGGGAGCATTATTTACAATGACGTGATTTCTTATTTACAACGCAACCCAGGACCTGTGTGTTTTTTTTTTCTTTTCTTTTTAGGGAACAAGAGAAAGAAATTCCTGTTGGGAGGGAGGAGACAGCACGCATTGCATCGATGCACCAGTACCAATACCACCAAAGCACCCAAAAGCACCCAAAAGCACCACAAGCACCACAAAGCACCACTCGGTGCGCAGTCACCATGGTTCATAATAAACACAACAAAACAACTGGTGGTGGTCTTCTCCTTCTCTGCTGGGCCGATGTTCTTCCCGACGTCTTCTGGCTTCATGCGGCCTATTTGGACATACTAAAAAAAAGCACAACTTGCGTCCATTTTTATTTAGGGCCTCAGGGGCCAACTAAGGGTGGTCCACCTGTTTGGCATAGGTGCCACCTTACCGAGGTCCGCAAGCAAGATTCCCTGGCCACTATGGCCGGTCTCCAACAGAGGTGCTCTGCCCCAGAACCTGGGGTCCATCAAGTGGTACTTGGCCGCCGAACAGCGGTCCATAAAGTGGTACATCAACGCAATGCGTGCTGGTTCTGGGAATCTCGGGCGCACAATGGCCACCTCACGCACGCTCCCCTCGGCACCCAATGGCGCACAGGTCATGTGGGAGACAAAAGAAAGACAATTGAGCGAGGGGTAAGGTCACAAGGGTACACGTCAAACAAGGCAATGCAAGGTGAAATGCGTACGGAGGGCGAAGTGAGAAAGCTCGTCCCTACCGTACGTCACCCCCCTGTCACCTACACTACCCTTGCTCTTACCCCATATTTACAAAATCTACCCATTTACAAATTCGTCACTACTGTCACGTCTTCCCCATATTTCCCTTATACCAAATTCGTCCCCACAATCCCTTTACTTCAAAATTTGCCATCACCAAATTCATCATCAATCCTCATAAGGAGGCAGAGATGGAACATCAAAGCACAATGTCCCACCCACGTCATGATGCGTCTCACAATCCAAACATTTGCATCATAAAAAATAATCAAAACATGGCATGGTGTGGAGTACCTGTCACCTCAGGTGAGTGGATGCAGATGGTGCGAGGAGATCCTTCATCCTAACTATCCTCTAAATGACTTTAACACACTTTACACTACCCGGGGTCTTTCCCTGCCAATCCATTGGCCAACTTACACTATGGGTTCTAATAACCAATTCCCATTGGCCAAACTGTGGTGCTCCTCAATTTTGGGGTCTCACTCCCCCGATTCATCTCCCGGTGCTCTAGCACAATTTCTGGGCTGCGACGTGTACCTCTCCTAACAGGTCTACCCACCTGCACACCTCCACCACTGTAGTTGCCACCCGAGCTTACTTAGCTCCTCACCCTAACCTATCTAACTGGGGGCAGCCCCTCTCCTGGCTCTGTCACCCCTTGGTGCCCTCTGGCACTGGGCTACCCGGGTCCGTCCTCCGGATCCTCGGGCCCCATCCACACAACTACTACCGGCTCCCAGAGCCCACCTGCGGCCTCACCTGGCCGACATCCTTACAGTGGTGGAGTGCCCAAACCAACTACACACACTAACAGGCTACACGCCCAGCCATTTCCACAACACCAACGCACCCATCCACATACCATTCTGTCACCCGCACCACAGATGCCAATATCCAACTACAATTTACCTATACCCTCTACCTAACACTTACACTACCCGCCCCGGGTATCCGTGATGGGGGTCCACTCTTCCCCCATTCACACCTTCGCACCATCCACTCCACTCCACAATTTCCACCATACCCACTCCACGACCATCCATTGGCCAATACTCCATACCATTTATTCCATACACCTGTCCTCCATTCACCTGTCGTTGCACACCTGTGCAATCTCACCTGGTGCCACCTGCACCCTCCTTTCTTCCTGGACCATTTGGTCAACACAACACGCAATCACCACTACTCCCTCATACACTGCTCCACACACCTGTTCAGTTGCACACCTGTGCAATCACACCTGTTCCATTCTCACCTGTTCAATCCTCACACACACGGCATCATCTCAGCTAACTACTCCCCTCTGAAACTTGCGCTTCCCAGTCGTCCCTTTAAACTATTGCGCTCCCACGTCATTATAATCCACACTAATCTACCTGTGTCCCCACTACAGGTATCAGTCACTAACTAACCTTAACGTTACCTAATGTCAATCTCTTCTCGATCCCTATCATTATCCAAGCCCTCCCTGGCTCGGTTGTCATAGCCACCCCATAAACTATTGCGCATTTGCCCCCACCTGTGAGGGATGGTGGATTTGCCATCCCACCACATCGGGGGTCTCTCACTACCAATTTCGCTCGTCCAAATCCAGCAATTCAAAAATTTTCCATTTACTGCCAATTCTATTCACTTTTCTAAATTTCGTTTTAAATCACTATCACTATCACCATCACCCGTCTACTTATTACATCCTCTCGGTGCGCCAATTCACATCTACAGCCCGGCTTCGTACAGCCGAGCACTGAACGCGGATTCTTTTGTGCTGGCGGCTGGATGCGTCCCGCATTCGGGGCAGGGACGGAGGCTTACCCGGGCCGAGATCCCATGCACCACCTCGGCGTGAAGCCATCCAATGTCCCGATCTCGACCTGCCGGCACGTCTCAATAGAAAGTGGTCGCCATGACGACCCTTCCTATCGGGCGGCCCGCTCCGCCTAGTGGAGCCCGGACGCGGCCGCTCCACGCGAGGCCCAGCGTGGATCGCGCACGGCGGTCCTTTCGAACCCGCCGTGGCTCGGATCTCCGCTGGTTCTCGCGGCACGCGAAGCCCGGCACGCACCGAGGGCCCGATCCGGCTAAAAGTCGACCTAACCTTTAACCCGGTTACCGTCGACGCTTCACCTGCAGGCTTACATGCATACGCTACCTCTTTCTTGCTCATACATGCAGCCGTTCCCATTCTCCTCGTACCTTTTCTTTCACACCTCGGTACACTCACTCCGCTCACCGACTTGGTCACACACCTGACCACCGAACACTTTGGCACACATTCGTTGCTCGCACACCTCACCAATACACCGCTTCGCGCCCCCTCCTCGGTCACCTCCTCTGTGACAATCACAGGTGTGCTCTCATTCGCACACCCAACCACGTGTCTCACTACCAACTCAAATGTGCCTTCCCACACACGCTCTACCATTCCAGGTGTGCATCCTTCCATCCCAGGTGTACATCCTCGCTCACCTGTCATAACCAACTCACGCTCCGTTTCACTCTCACTACTCTCACCTCCACTCTCGGTCGCGCACTCACCCTTACTCTCGACCGCACACTCTTTCCTCATGCACCCGTCCGTTACACACCTTTCTCGCGCACACCCTCCCGTTACATCCTCTGTAACACTCACCACAGGTGTACACTCTCTCGTTACTTCCTCCGTAACACTCACCACAGGTGTACACTCTCTCGTTACTTCCTCCGTAACACTCACCACAGGTGTACACTCTCTCGTTACTTCCTCCGTAACACTCACCACAGGTGTACACTCTCTCGTTACTTCCTCCGTAACACTCACCACAGGTGCACACTCTCTCGTTACTTCCTCCGTAACACTCACCACAGGTGTACACTCTCTCGTTACTTCCTCCGTAACACTCACCACAGGTGCACACTCTCTCGTTACTTCCTCCGTAACACTCACCACAGGTGTACACTCTCTCGTTACTTCCTCCGTAACACTCACCACAGACGTACACTTTCTCGTTACATCCTCTGTAACACTCACCACACCGCGCTTCCATGTACCCCCTCGCACACGCGCTTCGACCGGCTCACTCCTGACGGCACACTCACTCCTCGGCGTGCACTTTTTCCTCACACACCCCATGGTCGGACATTCTCGCACACCTCTTTTTTCGCACACCTGACCTGTCACACACTTCACCAACGGCCTTTCACGAACACCCGGATCCAAACCAATCCCCAAGCCGACTGAAGCTTTCCTCACATCATATACATTGCCACTCACCTCCGTACTTCGTCGCACCTTCTCTGCCACCTGCAAACTTTTTATTTGGTTAGTGAGCACTGCATCATGATTTGAACACAGACCTTGTACATATTCCATGACTTCCTCCTTTATCTCCCTCTTAGTTTCCCTCCGTCTCTTCTTAATTTCACTCACCCCTTCTTCCACTTCCTCTACTTTTTGTTTAACCTCTTTTATTTCTCGGTGCGTCTCCTCAAGTTCGTCCTCTAAGGCTACCGTGACCGTCTCTATGTGCATCCTCCCCTGCCGGTCCTTTGTCTCCATTATCTCTGTCACCTCCTCCACCCTCATTGTCAGTTCCTCCCGTACCATCTGACATTGCCTCTGCGTCGCTATTAATTCGTTTTTAATTTCTTTTTGTGTCGCCTTTAACCCTCCTAGTACCGCAGTGTTCTTTTGAACCTGCTCCACTAACTTAGTTTGTCCCTCTGTCAGCTGCTCCACCTCCTCCGTCAGATCTTCTATTCCCCCCTGTAACTTTGCCGTATTATTTCTCACCTCTTTCTCTATACGCTTTTCGCCTCGCTTTACCTCCTCGCGTAGCCCCGAGACCTCCTCACTCATCCCTCTTCGTATTTCCTCCATCCGGTTCCCCATCTGTTCGATTTCCCGGGCGGATTGTTCCCCCATTTCCCGCAATTTGTCCTCCATCCTATTTTCTAACCCCATTAACCCATTTTTCACCCCCTCTAACTGATTCTCTTGAGCGGCCATTCTGTTTTCTACCCCCATTAACCCATTTTTCACCCCTTCTATCCCATTGTCTAATCCCTCAAATTTCTTGTCTAACTCCTTAAAATTATTGTCTAACCCCTCACTGGTACCCCTCGCTTCGTCCCTCATTACCCCCATTTGCTCACTCTGAGCCCTTGCTTCGTCCCTCATTACCCCCATCATTCTGCTTTCCATTTTCGCACTATCAGCCCTTGCTTCCTCCCTCATTTTCTCGCTATTCTGGGCCATAAGGGCCTTCATTTGTATAAAAAAAAGGTTCAAATCCATTGGCATCTCCGGTTCGACTACCGCGACCATGGGCGTGGCTAAATGTGGCGCCGCTGTAATCACGTGCGCTAGAGCGCCATTTTGTGCACCTGAAATTCCCGCAACCACATTTCCATTTTCCTCCTCCCTTTCTTCCACATACATTTCCCCTGGTTCCTGGGTTACCCCTAACCCGTCTATCTCCCCCACCGACATCCGATCGCCTTGATTGTCCATGGCGCGATCTAAAAATTCGGGTTTTATAAAACACAATTTCGTCCGCTTTATAATTTTGAGCGCGTGCAGCGCGCTCCGGGTCGATCTCACTCCCCGACACCAATTGTTACTCTAATAGTACAATTGGTGTTCCAAAATTTGGGCCTAACAAATTTAGTCCCAGGTTCGAATCCCACCTCCTGACAACCAATTTTTACGGACACGGTTTTTAGATGTTATATTGACCGAGCGGTGGTGTATTTAACCGCGTCCGAACAGTTACTCCCCGATTAAAACCCGATTTCACCCGACGTTGACCAGATCGCCCCACGGATATTCAATCGGGAAATCTCTAAAGCGATCGCAAGAGAATGAAAAAGAAGAAGAAGAATACGGAGGAAGAACAGATTTATTATACACACACAAGCAAAGGATGGAAGAAACAGTGACACAGCGAATCCTTAACTTACACTATTCGTTTTTACTTAGCCCCAAGACAACGAGCAGGACAGGACGTTCACACTTACACAGGGGTGGTTTAGGCAGGTAAGGCTTGAGATGGAGGCAAGGTCGGGAGGCCGCCGGTCGCAATTCCTCGCGGTTTTGGCGGGAAACCCTCCGTCGCGTATCCACTGCGGGAGACGCCACGCGCTGGTTCGGCACACCTGCTCCTCTTCTTGGGGCGGGGCCGTCTCCCTCCTTTCAGCGCGTCTCTCCAAAGCTGGTCTCCTTGCCGAGTACCTCTCCTCTTTGGCTTGGAGCGTTTCGCATCTCACCGCCTCTCTTTGGTGCAGCCTCGTTGCTCCTCTCCAGCTCATCTCTCATCTCCTCAAGCAGTCCCTTGCAGTCGCTTTTATCACCTCCGGCGGAATTAAGCCGCCGGCTCCGAGGGCACGCCTACCGGGTCACTCACCGCGGTGTTGATTGGCTGTTAGGGCCGGTTCACTCCTGCCCTCTTCTGACGAGGTGGAGACACGCCTTTCTTCTCCAACCTTACCTCGTGGCCAATGGTGGTTTGAAGAAAACCAGCCAAAATGCGGAAGGCAATTGGAAGGGAGGTTTTGGGGAAATTGGAAGGGCCTACGCTTATTTTGTTTGATACAATGCAAAGTCAATCTAGTGGAAAACACATACTTAGCCTACATGGAATAAGGAAATACACTATTTAAAAGATATATCGTGACCTGCGTGTATGTTCTATGAAATTAATTAGGAGGACGGCTGCGACCATTATTTACATTACCATGATGTTACCATACCAAAACCATACTCTTCACATCCGTTACCCTTCCTCCAAAATTGTTACACTCCTCAAAACCCGTTACACTTCTCAAAACCCGTTATACTTCTCAAAATCGTTACAATATATATATATATAGATATATATATATATATATATACAGTGAAACCTTGCCTTACGAGTTTAATTCGTTCTGTGACCGAGCTCGTAACTCAATTTGCTCGTTTCTCAAATTAAATTTCCCCATTAAAATGCATTGAAATGCTATTAATCCGTTCCAGCCCGCCAAAAACCACACCCGCCAAAAACCACACCAATTTTTTTTGAAATATACAGTATATATAAAAATATCTCGCGCTTTATATTTCACCTGTATGCAGCATACAAGTTGGCAGGATGGCCTGGACTACACTTGACTCTGAACTGTCCAGCCTGGGTTTTTTTTTTTTTTTTTTTTTTTTTTTTTGTATACAAGATCGAGGCTCGTGAAAGAGCGAACATTAATCACACAGAAAGACAAACCGACACATAAAACATATAACATAGGGAGCGGTAGACAAGATGGGGAGAGAGGGGGAAGGACACAAACACAACATTTGAGAGCAGGGACCGAGAGACATGGAGACATCGAGAGATCTGAGAGAGGGCGAGGGCTTTGGGGGGGGGGGGGGGGCGTGGGAAGGGGGCAGTGGGAGAGGTATAAAACATATGGACACTGCCAGGACTTCCAGGAAAGAAGTTGGAATTTCAAACAAGGTGGATCTGGGGTGAATTAGCGGGGGTAGAAAAGATCAAGGTTTTGGATGGGGGAAGATAAGAGATGGTGGTGAACAGCTGTTTTAAAGACCAGGAGGGAGGAGTGGGATTGAAGGGAGTGAGGGAGTTTGTTCCAGAGGCGGGAGAAAAGAGGAATGAAAGAGTGAAGGTGAGCGGAGAGCCGAGATTTCGGCAGTTTAACCATCAGAGGGTTGCTGGCAGATCTTGTGCGACCTGTAGGAATATTTGGGGGACAGAGCACAGAGAGAGCTGGGGGAGCAAGGCCGGAGAGGAGTCGGTAGAAGACAGAAAGACCACCTACCTGCCTGCGGTGAGTGAGTGAAAGGCCCTCAGAGATAGCTTCATCGCGGGAGATTCCAATAATTCTGAAAGCTTTGGTTTCAACAGCGTGAAGCCGAGCTAGGTGTGAGGCAGGAGCACCGGCCCATAGGGGAGAACAGTATTCCATTGAGCTGCGGATGAAAGCCTTGTATGTGGTGAGGAGCTCAGGTGTGCCGAGGAAGGACTTCGCACGACGGAGGATGCCCAGTCGGCGACTGGCTTTGGAGGCCAGCTTGGAAATGTGGTTTTCCCAAGAAAGATCATGGCAGATAGTGAGACCCAAAATCTTGAGCGACAGAACTTCTTGGAGAGGATTGTTGAGAAAGTAGATGGGAGGGTTGTCCAGTCGATCTTTTCAGAGAGACATAGTAAGAGTGTGAGATTTGTCAGGATTGAAAGACATGTTCCACTTGTTTGACCAGTCTGTGATTTTGTCCAGGTCTTCAGAGAGTGAGGAGGCAGCAGACTGCCGATCTGAGGGAAGAGGAATGGAGCGGCAGAGAGTGGAGTCATCAGCAAAGAGATAGAGAGGATTTTCGAGAGAGTCAGAGAGATCATTGATGAAGACCAGAAAAAGCACGGGGCCCAGAACACTGCCTTGGGGAACTCCAGCCTGAACAGGAAGAGGAGATGAGAGAAACCCATTCAGGGCCACACGTTGACGACGACTAGAGAGGAAGTCCGCCAGCCATGCGTGGAGATTTCCATGGATACCAAAGGAGGAGAGTTTGGTGAGCAGAGCGGGGTGCCAGACCGTGTCGAAGGCACGTGATATGTCGAGGGAGACAGCTCTAATTTCCTGTTTGGCATTGAGGACCTCCATCCATTGTTGAGACAGCAGAAGCAGCATGTCCAGAGTAGAGTGACCTGGTCTGAAACCAAATTGATGATCAGAGATCAAGCCATTGGAGAAGAGGAAAGATTTCATATCAGAAGCAATGATGGATTCCATGACTTTGCTGATAATTGGGAGAAGGCTGATTGGTCTGTAGTTGCTAGGATCTGTTTTTGCACCTTTTTTGTGCAAAGCGGTGATGTTGGCTGATTTCCAAGCAGATGGCAGTTGACCTTGAGCAAAAGAGAGGGTGAAGAGAACAGAGAGAGGGTGAGATAGAGCAGCAGAGCAGGATTTTAGGACCCGTGGGCTGATGCCGTCGGGTCCAGTTGCAGAATCAGAGTCGAGGGTTGACAGAAACTTTTCCACCTTGTCAGGAGGAAAGGACACGGAGTCCAGGAGCAGCAGGGTACGACTGGGTATGGTGGGTACAGAGAGGGATGGGTTTGGGACACAAGATTTAGAGGCAAACACAGAGTTGAGGCATTCAGCTTTTTCACGTGCGGAGTCAGCTGTGTAGCCGTTTGAGGTAAGGGAGGGGATGGAGGGGGAACAAACACCAGAAACGGATTTGACCAGACGCCACCAGGATTTGGAAGAGGGAGACAGATAAGAGAGTTCGGTCTTGAGAACGGAGAGATATTGTTTCCTGGCTCTCCTGAGGGTGGACACACACTTGTGTTTGAATCCCGACCCAGCTATAACCTGTCATGTCGGTGTTTCACAGGCATGGTGATTCATCAATGTGTGTACCGCTAAACTGGGCGCCCCGTTTGCGTCCCATTGGTTGTTGGATGTTAAGGATCTCACCGTGTCTTCCACAAAGAGAAGGCGAGCTATCGCCGGCACTCTGAACAAGTTGTGGCCTGGCATGCTCTTCTCCTCTGCCGTTGTATACGTCCTCCTCGGCATCTTTTTCCAGAAGAGCCCTGTCTCGTCACAGTTGAAGAATTGCTGGGGGATGTATCGTTCGGCTTCTATCAGTTCGGCAAAAGTTATAATAAAATCTTCAGCTGCCTTCACATCCGAGCTTGCTGCCTCACCATGCCTGACGACGGAGTGAATGCCGGTCCTCTTCTTAAAATTATCAAACCATCCCCGACTGCCTTTGAATGACTCTTCCGATGCGTCGTCCGTTGATGTTCCCGCCGTCTGCTGCACCAAATCCCCGTAAATGTCTCGTGCCTTCTCACAGATGATGCTCTCGGTCACGGTATCTCCTGCGAGCTGCTTCTCCGTCAACCACACAAACAACAACTTCTCCATCTCTTTATGGATAGAGGTCCGGAGTTTTGAAATAATCGTAACGCCCTTGGCTGGCGTTATAGCCTTTATCGACTCCTTCTGCTTCAAAATCGTACATATCGTAGAAGTACTACGATCGTACTGCCTCGCCAAGTCGACAACACGCATTCCTCGCTCATGTTTTTCGACGATTGCGTGTTTTATATCCAAGCACATCATCCTCTTCTTCTTCTCAGTACTGCCCTTGGCACTCAATTTCTTAGGAACCATGGTTATAACTAAGAAATTTTCTAAAATAACCAAAATGCGAAAACAAAGCAGCAGCGATATACGGCAGAGATGCTTGCACGGCAAGATAACCATGTGACCGGAACCCACCTGGTGGCGGGTGGCGTAAGCTCGTAACTCAGATCTCGGCTCGCATCTCAAAGCAAAAAACCGCCCGAGCGACGGCTCGTATCTCGGAAAACTCGTAAGTTGGTGCACTCGTAAGTCAAGGTTTCACTGTATGTATGTATGTATGTATGTATGTATGTATGTATGTATGTATGTATGTATATATATATATATGTATATATATATATATATGTATATATATATATATATATATATATATATATATACACATATATACACACACAGTGGAACCTTGACTTACGAGTTTAATTCATTCTGTGACCGAGCTCGTAACTCAAATTGCTCGTTTCTCAAATCAAATTTCCCCATTAAAATGCATTGAAATGATATTAATCCGTTCCAGCCCGCCAAAAACCACACCAATTTTTTAAAAAATATACAGTATATATAAAAATATCTCGCGCTTTATATTTCACCTGTATGCAGCATACAAGTTGGCAGGATGGCCTGGACTGGAGGTACGCACACTTGACTCTAAAGTCTAAACTGTCCAGCCTGGGTTTGAATCCCGACCCAGCTATAACCTGTCATGGGTGAATCACAGGCAGGGTGATTCATCAATGTGTGTACCGCTAAACTGGGCGCCCCGTTTGCGTCCCATTAGTTGTTGGATGTTAAGGATCTCACCGTGTTTTCCACAATTAGAAGGCGAGCTATCGCCGGCACTCTGAACAAGTTGTGGCCTGGCATGCTCTTCTCCTCTGCCGTTATATACGTCCTCCTCGGCATCTTTTTCCAGAAGAGCCCTGTCTCGTCACAGTTGAAGATTTGCTGGGGGATGTATCGTTCGGCTTCTATCAGTTCGGCAAAAGTTATAATAAAATCTTCAGCTGCCTTCACATCCGCCTCACCAAGTCGACAACACGCACACCTCGCTCATGTTTTTCGACGATTGCGTGTTTTATATCCAAGCACATCATCCTCTTCTTCTCAGTTATAATAAAATCTTCAGCTGCCTTCACATCCGCCTCACCAAGTCGACAACACGCACACCTCGCTCATGTTTTTCGACGATTGCGTGTTTTATATCCAAGCACATCATCCTCTTCTTCTTCTCAGTACCGTGTTTTCCACAAAGAGAAGGCGAGCTATCGCCGGCACTCTGAACAAGTTGTGGCCTGGCATGCTCTTCTCCTCTGCCGTTATATACGTCCTCCTCGGCATCTTTTTCCAGAAGAGCCCTGCCTCGTCACAGTTGAAGATTTGCTGGGGGATGTATCGTTCGGCTTCTATCAGTTCGGCAAAAGTTATAATAAAATATTCAGCTGCCTTCACATCCGCCTCACCAAGTCGACAACACGCACACCTCGCTCATGTTGTTCGACGATTGCATGTTTTATAGCCAAGCTCATCATCCTCTTCTTCTTCTCAGCACTGCACTTGGCACTCACTTTCTTAGGCCCCATGGTTAAAACTAAGAAATTTTCCAAAATAACCAAAATGCGAAAACAAAAATGCAGCGCTATACGGCAGAGATACTGTACTTGCACGGCAAGATAACCACGTGACCAGAACCCACCTGGTGGCGGCTGGCGTAAACTCAAAATAACCAACATGCGAAAACAAAAATGCAGCGATATACGGCAGAGATACTGTACTTGCACGGCAAGATAACCACGTGACCAGAACCCACCTGGTGGCGGCTGGCGTAAACTCAAAATAACCAACATGCGAAAACAAAAATGCAGCGATATACGGCAGAGATACTGTACTTGCACGGCAAGATAACCACGTGACCAGAACCCACCTGGTGGCGGCTGGCGTAAACTCAAAATAACCAACATGCGAAAACAAAAATGCAGCGATATACGGCAGAGATACTGTACTTGCACGGCAAGATAACCACGTGACCAGAACCCACCTGGTGGCGGCTGGCGTAAACTCAAAATAACCAACATGCGAAAACAAAAATGCAGCGATATACGGCAGAGATACTGTACTTGCACGGCAAGATAACCACGTGACCGGGTGGCGAAAGCTCGTAACTCAGATCTCGGCTCGCATCTCAAAGCAATAAACCGCCCGAGCGACGGCTCGTATCTCGAAAAACTCGTAAGTTGGGGCACTCGTAAGTCAAGGTTCCACTGTATATTGAAACCTTGACTTACGAGTTTAATTCGTTCTGTGACCGAGCTCGTAACTCAATTTGCTCGTTTCTCAAATTAAATTTCCCCATTAAAATGAATTGAAATGCTATTAATCCGTTCCAGATGTGTTCGGCGTCCATATCCTTGCAGAGCTCGTGGAAGAGGCGAGTGTTGAGGGCTGATCCTTTCATGTAGTTCATGATGTTTATGATGACAACCAAGTCTGCATGAAGGGTCTTCGGAATTGTCTTTGAAGCGAGAGCCTCTCTGTGGATCATACAGTGCATTCCTTTCACACCAGGTTGCTTCTGCTTCACGAGAGCAACAAATCCTGATCGTGAACCAAGCATATTAGGAGCACCGTCCGTGCAAACCCCTTCCACTTTGCTCCAACTCAGCCCCGACTATTCGAAGAAATCTGTTAATATTTCCAACACATCAACCACTTTTGTTGCCGTCTCTAACGGCCGACAAAAATAGAAACTCTTGCTCAATTCCTTTGCCAGTAATGTAGCGACTGAAAACAAGTAGTTGTGAAATGTTGGCGACATCTGTGGACTCGTCAAGCTGAAGGGAAAAGAAAGGCGACGACATTATCTTTGAAACCACATTTTCCTTGATGTTTTCAGACATTTCAGCAATTCTGTTCTTGATAGTGTTGTTGGACAGGGAGATCTGCCTCATTTTCTGCGATGCCTCCTCTCCTAACACAAGCCTAACACTCTCCACAATGCACGGTTTGACGAGGCTTTCACCAATCGTGTGTGCCTTCTTTGCCTTGGCCACGTGAAGAGAAATGACATATGAAGCCATCACGGTGTTCTTGTTGGTTTGTTGATAAGTCCCAGTTTCGTCCATCTTCATTCTCTTCAAGCTGGATAACTTTAGCTCAAAGAAGCTGCGGTTCTTATCTTTCAATTGCGGATGAGCATTTGACAGATGTTGCTTCAGTTGAAAAGGTTTCATGGTGCCATTTGAGAAGGTTTTCAAACACATAACACATTGAGGGATATGTGCACCATCCTTGACAAGATAAGTGAACCCATAGTCGAAATAACTATCTTGGTAGAATCTTCTTTTCGGCGACATCTGAAAACAGACATAATACAGGTAAATATTATAAACAGACATAAAATTTCTTTTCAAAAATATAGCAACACACACACACACCCACACACTCCTACACATACATACAAACCTACACACACACACAGACACATACACACTCACACATATACATTTTATTAAATTTTTTTATTGTGTATAATTTTTTATTTACCAACAATGTTATAAATGTTTATGTTAAGTAACAAGAGAAAAATGACCACAGTGTGGTCACCAGCAGCGACGTGTAGAATCATGAGGACATCCGTTGCAATATGTGCGATGCGCTACCAAATTCGACCAGTCATTAAATTATACGCATGCACTGGCGTCTTTTTGTCTTTCAGTTCTGGTCTTGTCCTTTGTTTTGCGACGCAACATGCTTCATCAACTGATTACATATAATGTATGGACGTGAATGTTATTTCTGTTAATGTGAATGTTAATTCATTAATGTTATTTATTAATGTTAATTCTGGGTGGCAGAGGGATAATTTGAAACGGGCTTGGTCGGTAGGGGAAGTCCGAGTGTATGCACATGCGCGATGCAAAAATTACACCTAATTTGTGTCAAGGTCTTTGAAACGAGATTGATATGAAAACATTCATGTTGTCTTTGTTGCTAAATTTATTCTGGTTTCTTCAAACAAATCGCGATTTTAGTCCGCAATGTTCTGACCTCATACCAACGCACGTCCGAGTGTATGCGCATGCGCTATTCAAAAAGGCACCCCAACAACAAGAACAACAACGCAGTCCTCTCATAGAGCTGCTCGTCACAGCTAAAAAGTCGAAGAACAAAAGAATAAAAGATTTGAGATTTATTCACGAAAGCACAATATCACACGAATGCTAATATTGTATTTCCCTTGGAATAAGTTTCCCCCCTGGAATACTAAAATTTCCCCCCAGGTTGGGAAATGTAGTTCTAGCTCCTCCACGAGCCTCGACATTGCACAGGGTGCGTCACAAGTCGTGTTACCCCCAACAAGTATTGCATGAATGCTTATATGCAGGGAATATATATTGTCGCGTCCCAAGCCAGTGAAAACCAGCCTGGGATGGTTGGGCCGAACCAGCTAACTCCTGAGGGGATCTCCAATTATGGCTGTCGGCCATTGACGTGTGTGAAAGGGAAGAGACACGAAGGCTTATTCTCACAAAACACACAGGTTTATTCTGAAACCCAAACACACGTTTCAAATAAATGCAACAATAATGATTCAAAATAAAATGAGGCGCAGACGAAAATAAATGCTGAATTACTTAAATTCTATTCGGAGGATCTTCTCACACGGACACAAACCATGCACACGGGGGGAAGAAAAATCCCCTTTTTCACTTATCTCGCCCCAATGGGTCCTTTTGGCAGGTTGGCGCCTTGGCGGCTGTCAAAGCTCAAAGCCACGCAGGCGGGAACCCGGCCAAGATGACCATGACGCTGCGTTCCGAAAAAGCCACAGGCGTGAGGCGAGTCGTGAAGATGGCCCCCTTTCCTCTTGGTTCCTCCAAACACCTCGGTGTGGGAAATAAAATGAACACTCCTTTTTGATAAAGGGAAGCACCTCCTGCTGCAGCACTGCTGAGCCAACGATCCTCCTCTGTCCTTCAATGCTCTCCTCAGCCAACACCAACGAAAGTAAAAATGTGCTCCTTTTCGATAAAGTGAATCACGTCCTGCTGCAGCACTGCCGAGCCTCCTCTGGACTTCAATGCTCTTCTCATCCAACACCAACGGAAGTAAAAATGTCCCACTTCTCTTCCCGTTTGCCCTCATTCCCCCTGACAATCGCGAAGCTTCTCTCTCAGCTCGCCTCGCCTACGTCATCCGGCCGCTTCACTCGGGAGGCGTGGCCTAACGGCCCTGTTTCCCTGCCCCCTCCCCCAACCCGTACCACAATCGCTCGGCCTCTCCTGGGCAGGTCTTTGCTGTATCGTGTCCATAGGGGCGGGCTTAGCTTGGCCGGTAGTTCATAAAGCGTGATTAATGGCCGGCTGTGTCATACTTCGCCGGCCGTACCAGCAAAAACGTTCGGAATGATGACAGAGGGTTTGAAGCACAGAGGAAATTAGCCCTAAACCCTATTACTAATTTACATGTCATCATCCCTCGCATGATGAACCTTTAATCACAACGATAAGCTGCATTTTCCCTACTTAGTACATCGAAATGCTACTATGCATCACACGCTCCATGCTATTTCCATACAATTCTACCCTTCTAGCTGTATTCTCTTGCCTACCCCTATAAACACAACACGGCCTCCATCCACTCCTCCCACCCCCCTCCCCTCCCCTTGGACCCGCAGCTCCTGCCTTATCACTTGCAGACTCGCACCTAATTAGCCCAACAAAATAAATCAGGAGGGGAGTGGGAAGCGAGCCGTAGCTAACTTGCTTGTTTTCCTTAACGTCCTACCCTCTTGGTTGCAACAATTCAAATATGTACAATTTATGTGCAAGTTCACTCAAATATGTACATTTTATCTAACGTCCACCAACTAATGCGAGCAAATGGGACACCCAGCTTAACCGCCGCTCCATACAGGGAGAACATACATACTTTGTGCTTCAACGCCCTGACTGAGAAAGATCAATCTGATAGTTTATTTTTATAGTCAGGTTGGGAATCGAACCCAGGTGAGACAGTTCAAAACTAAGGAAATACACACATACACACACATTATATACTCTGTCATAATAATACTCTCATAATAATAGCACAACAATCGCACAATTGTGAGATTAATAATAATCTCATCATAATAGCAACAACTCCCCAACAAGAGCATCAACTACCCAATAATAGCACAACTCCCCCATAATAGCGCAACTCACCCATAATTGCGCAACTCACCCATAATAGCACAACTCACCCATAATAGCACAACTCACCCATAATAGCACAACTCACCCATAATAGCACATCTCACCCATAATAGCAACAACAACCCAATAATAGCAACAACTCCCCAATAATAGCAAAAACTCCCCAATCATAGCAACAACTCCCCAATAATAGCAACAGCTCCCCAATAATAGCAACAACTCCCCAATAATAGCACAACTCACCCATAATAGCAACAACTCACCAATAATAGCACAACTCACCAATAATAGCAACAACTCACGAATAATAGCCCGAACCTTTGCAGGATCGAGTCTTGACCTTGCTTTACCTTGATTGGGATTCATCATAATCGCGATGAGGGAATGTGCTGCAAGATCCTCCTTGGAAAACATTTTCATGAGGAGGTGATTTTTAAGCCAATTCACGGACTTTGCTTTACCAACCCGGACTTTACGCTCTCGTCTAGTGTTTCTGGGCCACCATGTGCAACCTATAATTGAAAGAAAATAAGCACAAACTGTAACAACAGGTGGGCAGATATACTCGGGGTACACTGGCATCGTGATGATCCCTAACTGACATTTGTGAGGCCCAATTTTCAGACAAAACACATCTACGAAGCCTTAAAGGAGAAAGCAGTACCGTTCTCGCATTCTTAAACTCCATTTCTCCAAATAACGAGGACGATGAGGTTTGGGTAGATTGGTGTGTCACGGGACCTGACCTCGATGTCACTGGTTGCTTCATCCTTTCAAATTCCTTCATCAACTGGTGACTGAAATGTAAAGTATATGAAGATAAGATTGTTCACTTCATCCAGTCTTCCGTTCCACACCATCCTTGGAGGTAGTTGTACCTGCTGTACTCAGCACAACAGGGACAAAACCTACGAGAAGTTTCAAGGTGTTTTACAATACTCTGTTTTTCTCCTCCAACTTGTTCAATTTCTTCAGTGTAGTGTGCTTAGATGTTTAAGGAGGTCAGTACTTGTGTTCTGAAAATACCAAAGGACAATAACAGGTGAACAACCGAGACTAAATGGTCCAAATGACAATCCAGCACACAATTTGTCCCTCACCCCAGCTGTTGGTGTGCCCTCACCTCCACTTTCTTTTGTTCTTTTCGTTCTGTTTATACGTCCTCATCCCTTGTATGTTCTAGCTCCTCCATGAGCCTCGACATTGCACAGGGTGCGTCATAAGTCATGTTACCCCCAACAAGTATTGCATGAATGCTTATATGCAGGGAATATATATTGTTGCGTCCCAAGCCAGTGAAAACCAGCCTGGGATGTTTGGGCCGAACCAGCTAACTCCTGAGGCGATCTCCAATTATGGCTGTCGGCTATTGACGTGTGTGAAAGGGAAGAGACGCGAAGGCTTATTCTCACGAAACACACAAGTTTATTCTGAAACCCAAACACAACGTTTCAAATAAATGCAACAATAATGATTCAAAATAAAATGAGGCGCAGACGAAAATAAATGCTGAAGTACTTACATTCTACTCAGAGGATCTTCTCACACGGACACAAACCATGCACATGGGGAAAAGATTTTAAAAAAAAAATCCCCTTTTTCACTTATCTCGCCCCAATGGGTCCTTTTGGCAGGTTGGCGCCTTGGCGGCTGTCAAAGCTCAAAGCCACGCAGGCAGGTACCCGGCCAAGATGAGTGTGACGCTGCGTTCCGAAGAAGCCACAGGCGTGAGGCGAGTCGTGAAGGTGGCCCCCTTTCGTCTCGGTTCCTCCAATCACCATGGTGTGGGAAATAAAAGGAATACTCCTTTTTGATAAAGGGAAGCACCTCCGACTGCAGCACTGCCGAGCCAACGATCCTCCTCTGTCCTTCAATGCTCTCCTCAGCCAATACCAACGAAAGTAAAAATGTGCTCCTTTTCGATGAAGTGAATCACGTCCTGCTGCAGCACTGCCGAGCCTCCTCTGTCCTTCAATGCTCTTCTCAGCCACCACCAACGGAAGTAAAAATGTCCTACCTCTCTTCCCGCCTGCGCTCATTCCCCCCGGCCAATCGCGAAGCTTCTCTCTCAGCTCGCCTCACCGACGTCATCCGGCCGTTTCACTCGGGAGGCGTGGTCTGCCGGCCCTGTTTCCCTGCCCCCTACCCCAACCCGTACCACAATGGCTCGGCCTCTCCTGGGCAGGTCTTTGCTGTATCGTGTCCATCGGGGTGGGCTTAGCTTGGCCGGCAGTTCATAAAGCGTGATTAATGGCCGGCTGTGTCATACTTCGCCGGCCGTACCAGCAAAGACGTTCGGAATGATGACAGAGGGTTTGAAGCACAGAGGAAATTAGCCTTAAACCCTATTACTAATTTACAAGTCATCATCCCTCGCATGATGAACCTTTAAACACAACGTTAAGCTACACTTTCCCTACTTAGTACATCGAAATGCTACTACGCATCACACGGTCCACTGTCCATACTATTTCGATACAATTCTACCCTTCTTGCTGTATTCTTTTGCCCATCCCTATAAACGCAACACCGCCTCCCTCCACTCCTCCTCCCCCCCCCCCCCCCAACCCCCCGGAGCCGGAGCTCCTGCCTTATCACTGACAGACTCGCACCTAATTAGCTCAACAAAATAAATCAGGAGGGGAGTGTGAAGCGAGCCGTAGCTAACTTACTTGTTCTCCTTAACGTACCACCCTCTTGGTTGCAACAATTCAAATATGTGCAATTTATGTGCAAGTTCATTCAAATATGTACAATTTATCTGACGTCCACCAACTAATGCGAACAAATGGGATACCCAGCTTAACCTCCGCTCAATACAGGGAGAGCACACATACTTCGTGCTTCAACGTCCTGACTGAGAAAGATCAATCTGACAGTTTGTTGTCAGGTTGGGAATCGAACCCAGGTGAGAAAGTTCAAAACTAAGGAAATACACACATACACACACATTTTAAAATCTGACATAATAATACTCTCATAATAATAGCACAATTGTGAGATTAATAATAATCTCATAATAATAGCAACAACTCCCCAATAATAGCAACAACTACCCAATAATAGCAACAACTCCCCAATAATAGCAACAACTCCCCAATAATAGCACAACTTACTAATAATAGCACAACTCACCCATAATAGCAACAACTCACCAATAATAGCCCGAACCTTTGCAGGATCGAGTCTTGACTTTGCTTTACCTTGATTGGGATTCATCATAATCACGATCAGTGA
The DNA here is from genome assembly GCF_964187855.1 of Myxine glutinosa. Taxonomy (NCBI): domain Eukaryota; kingdom Metazoa; phylum Chordata; class Myxini; order Myxiniformes; family Myxinidae; genus Myxine; species Myxine glutinosa. The sequence goes on along the minus strand of NC_136267.1, from coordinate 187,989,260 downwards.
ATGTGATGCAAGATCCTCCTTGGAGAACATTGTCATGAGGAGGTGATTTTTAAGCCTATTCACGGACTTTGCTTTACCAACCAGGTCTGTACGCTCTTGTCTCTTGTTTCTGGGCCACCATGTGCAACCTATAATTGAAAGAAAATAAGCACAAACTGTAACAACAGGTGGGCAGATATACTCGGGGTACACTGGCATCGTGATGATCCCTAACTGACATTTGTGAGGTCCAATTTTCAGACAAAACACAACTACGAAGCCTTAAAGGAGAAAGCAGTACCGTTCTCGCATTCTTAAACTCCATTTCTCCAAATAACGAGGAAGATGAGGTTTGGGTAGATTGGTGTGTCACTGGACCTGCCCTCGATGTCACTGGTTGCTTCATCCTTTCAAATTCCTTCATTAACTGGTGACTGAAATATAAAGCATATAAAGATAAGATTGTTCACTTCATGCAGTCTTCCATTCTACACCATCCTTGGAGGTAGTTGTACCTGCTGTACTCAGCACAACAGGGACAACACCTGCGAGAAGTTTCAAGGTGTTTTCCAACACTCTGTTTTTCTCCTCCAACTCGTTCAATTTCTTCAGTGTAGTGTGCTTAGATGTTTAAGGAGGTCAGTACTTGTATTCTGAAAATACCAACAGACAAGAACAGGTGTACAACCGAGAGTGAATGGTCCAAATTACAATCTAGCACACAATTTGTCCCTCACCCCAGCTGTTGGTGTGCCCTCACCTCCACTTTCTTTTGTTCTTTTCGTTCTGTTTATACGTCCTCATCCCTTGTATGTGCTAGCTCCTCCATGAGACTCGACATTGCACAGGGTGCGTCATAAAGCGTGTTACCCCCAACAAGTATTGCATGAATGCTTATATGCAGGGAATATATATTGTCGCGTCCCAAGCCAGTGAAAACCAGCCTGGGATGGTTGGACCGAACCAGCTAACTCCTGAGGCGATCTCCAATTATGGCTGTCGGCTATTGATGTGTGTGAAAGGGAAGAGACACGAAGGCTTATTCTCACAAAACACACAAGTTTATTCTGAAACCCAAACACAACGTTTCAAATAAATGCAACAATAATGATTCAAAATAAAATGAGGCGCAGACGAAAATAAATGCTGAAGTACTTACATTCTACTCAGAGGATCTTCTCACACGGACACAAACCATGCACATGGGGAAAACATAAAAAAAAAAATCCCGTTTTTTCACTTATCTCGCCCCAATGGGTCCTTTAGGCAGGTTGGCGCCTTGGCGGCTGTCAAAGCTCAAAGCCACGCAGGCAGGTACCCGGCCAAGATGAGTGTGATGCTGCGTTCTGAAGAAGCCACAGGCGTGAGGCGAGTCGTGAAGGTGGCCCCCTTTCGTCTTGGTTCCTCCAATCACCATGGTGTGGGAAATAAAAGGAATACTCCTTTTTGATAAAGGGAAGCACCTCCGACTGCAGCACTGCCGAGCCAACGATCCTCCTCTGTCCTTCAATGCTCTCCTCAGCCAATACCAACGAAAGTAAAAATGTGCTCCTTTTCGATGAAGTGAATCACGTCCTGCTGCAGCACTGCCGAGCCTCCTCTGTCCTTCAATGCTCTTCTCAGCCACCACCAACAGAAGTAAAAATGTCCTACCTCTCTTCCCGCCTGCGCTCATTCCCCCCGGCCAATCGCGAAGCTTCTCTCTCAGCTCGCCTCACCGACGTCATCCGGCCGTTTCACTCGGGAGGCGTGGTCTGCCGGCCCTGTTTCCCTGCCCCCTACCCCAACCCTTACCACAATGGCTCGGCCTCTCCTGGGCAGGTCTTTGCTGTATCGTGTCCATCGGGGCGGGCTTAGCTTGGCCGGCAGTTCATAAAGCGTGATTAATGGCCGGCTGTGTCATACTTTGCCGGCCGTACCAGCAAAGACGTTCGGAATGATGACAGAGGGTTTGAAGCACAGAGGAAATTAGCCTTAAACCCTATTACTAATTTACAAGTCATCATCCCTCGCATGATGAACCTTTAAACACAACGTTAAGCTACATTTTCCCTACTTAGTACATCGAAATGCTACTACGCATCACACGGTCCACGGTCCATACTATTTCTATACAATTCTACCCTTCTTGCTGTATTCTTTTGCCCATCCCTACAAACGCAACACCGCCTCCCTCCACTCCTCCTCCCCCCCCCCCATCCCCCCGGAGCCGGAGCTCCTGCCTTATCACTTACAGACTCACACCTAATTAGCTCAACAAAATAAATCAGGAGGGGAGTGTGAAGCGAGCCGTAGCTAACTTACTTGTTCTCCTTAACGTACCACCCTCTTGGTTGCAACAATTCAAATATGTATAATTATGTGCAAGTTCATTCAAATATGTACAATTTATCTGACGTCCACCAACTAATGCGAGCAAATGGGATACCCAGCTTAACCTCCGCTCAATACAGGGAGAGCATACATACTTTGTGCTTCAACGCTCTGACTGAGAAAGATCATTCTGACAGTTTATAGCCAGGTTGGGAATCGAACCCAGGTGAGAAAGTTCAAAACTAAGGAAATACACAAATACACACACATTATATTATCTGTTGTCGGAGTTGCGGACAACGAGAGGGTGAAACACTGATTGGCTTGTTCAAGGCTCCTTTATTTCAACAGAACTAAAACCCGACCGGAACTCACGTATCTTTATAACTCAAATCACTTCCGCCGCAGCCTCTTAAGGGGGCGTGGCTCCAACAACCGAGCGCACGCCACGCCCATACCATCAATAGACCCACTGGTCCCGTGCCTGTGGATTATGCCTCAATGGGGTAACCCCCACATGCGCCCCCCCAGAATTCACTTGCACGGGCAATGTCATTTTTTGGGGGGCCTCAACCACCCGGCCAAAACGACCCCTGATGACCCGAGCAGGGACTGTTAGTGGCTCGGCGGAAGGCGGGCCACCCGGGGACTTACCCGACGGGGGACGGCCCCGCCGTGGGGGTTGAGCTAACCGACGGGGCTGGTCTAGGTCCAAGTGAGCCGGCTTGAAGCGGTCCACCGAAAGGTGGTCCCGTTTACCGCCGATGTCGACCACAAAGGACTTGTCCCCGGCCTCCAGAACCCGGAAAGGCCCGTCGTAAGGCGGCCATAGCGGCCCCCGGTGTGTGGCATGGCGAACAAAGACGTACTTCGCTGTATGTAGATCTGGCGGGACGTGGGCCTGAGGCAAACCATGTTGAGATGTGGGCACTGGCGCAAACATCTTTGCATTCTCCCGGAGAACCGACCACTGACGGGCAGCGGACCAGGGGCTTGTGGCGTCAGGCATGAACTACCCGGGAACCCGCAGTGGCTGGCCAGAGACAAACTCAGCGGATGAGGACTGGAGGTCTTCCTTTGGGGCTGTCCTGAGGCCCAACATGACCCACGGGAGTCTGTCGGCCCAACTGTCATCCCAGAGGCTGGCCCTGTGAGCAGCTTTCACAGAGCGATGGAACCTCTCACACAATCCATTAGCCTGAGGATGATATGCAGTCGTGCGATGGAGCTTTACCCCCAACCCCTGGGCAACAGCACCCCAGAGCTCAGAAGTGAACTGGGGCCCCCTGTCTGAAGAGATGTCCGAGGGGGCGCCAAAATGGGCAACCCAAGTGCCGATGAACGTCCGGGCCATATCGGCGCGGACGTTGTAGATGTGAGCTTGATGGCCTCTGGCCACCTGGTGGTCCTATCGACCATCGTGAAGAGGTGGGTGAATTCCCGCGAGGGGGGGAGGGGCCCTACCAGGTCCACGTTAACATGGTCAAACCATCGCTCGGGCACTGTGAATGGCGCCACTGGGCCTGGGTATAGCGATGCACCTTCGAGCGTTGGCACTCGACGCTGGTGTTTGCCTAGTCACGCACATCCTTCCTGAGCCCGTGCCAAACAAACTTCGCCACCACCACCTTTTGTGACGCCTTCCTGCCCGGGTGAGAAAGACCGTGGACGGCATCGAACACCAGCCGTCTCCAGCTGGTGGGTACGACGGGGCGAGGCTGTCCCAAAGATACGTCGCACAGTGGCGTGGTGCCCGTGTCCTTGAACGGCACATCAGACAGTCGAAGCCCCGTGACCGCCGCCCTGCAGGCCTGGACATCCGGGTCGGAGATCTGATCGGCCGCCATGCGGGCATAGTCGATGCCAAGGTGAACCGCGCTAGCTCTGGACCGGAAGAGACAATCGGCGACTGTATTATCCTTCCCAGCAACATGTTGGATGTCCGTCGTGAACTCGGAAACGAAGGAGAGCTGGCGTTGTTGACGGGCAGACCACGGCTCCGAGACCATGGCCATGGCGAAAACCAGGGGCTTGTGGTCCACAACCGCCGTGAACGGGCGGGCTTCCAACAGGTAACGGTAGTGTCGGACAGCGAGGTAGAGGCCTAGGAGCTCACGGTCGAAGGTACTGTACTTTCGTTCGTTAGGGCGGAGCTGCGGGCTAAAAAAAGCAAGCGGCTGCCAGGCCCCGTTGACGCAATGCTCGTGCACGGCGCCAACCGCGTAGTCCGAAGCGTCCGTGGTGAGAGCAATCGGTGCATCGGGCGACGGATGCGCCAGCATGGTTGCGCTGGCGAGGGCCAGTTTAACATCCGTGAAAGCATTGGCCATCTCCTCGGTCCAGTCAATGGCGCGTTTGTTAGGCTTGCGCTTGAGGGCCTCATTCAGGGGCCGCATCAGCTGGGCTGTCCGGGGCACGAAAAGATGGTAAAAGTTCACCATGCCCAAAAACTCCTGCAGGGCCTTGACGGTGAGGGGGCGCGGAAAACCCTTCACAGCCTCCACTTTAGACGGCAGTGGGACGGCCCCCTCCCTCGTGATGCGGTGGCCGAGAAAGTCAATTGAGGCCACCCCGAACAAGCACTTGGCCGGGTTAATGATCAGGCCGTGCTGACTGAGGCGTTCAAAGAGCGCTCGGAGGTGAAGCATGTGCTCCATCCTGGAAACGCTGGCGATGAGGATATCGTCCAGGTAGACCAACAGAAACGGCAAATCCCGCAACACGCTGTCCATCAGGCGCTGGAAAGCCTGGGCCGCGTTCTTGAGCCCAAAAGGCATACGGAGGAATTCGAAAAGCCCGAACGGTGTAATCACCGCGGTCTTAGGAACGTCCTGCGGCCGGACGTGGACCTGGTGGTTGGCACGGAGGAGGTTCACCTGAGAAAAAAAAAAACTTTACCGGCCAAGCGGGCAGAAAAATCCTGGATGTGCGGGATTGCGTAGCGGTCAGGGGTAGTTAGTGGCGTCGTTAAGGTGGCGATAATCCCCGCACGGGTGCCAACCGCCACCCGGCTTCGGCGCAATGTGGAGAGGTGAGGCCCACGGGCTGTCGGACCGTCGCACGATGCCAAGACGCTCCAACGTGTCGAACTCCACCTTTGCAATAGCGAGTTTCGCCTGGTCAAGGCATCGAGCACGAACATGTCCTTGGAGAACATTTTCATGAGGAGGTGATTTTTAAGCCTACTCACGGACTTTGCTTTACCAACCAGGTCTGTACGCTCTTGTCTCTGGGCCACCATGTGCAACCTATAATTGAAAGAAAATAAGCACAAACTGTAACAACAGGTGTGCAGATATACTCGGGGTACACTGGCATCGTGATGATCCCTAACAGACATTTGTGAGACCCAATTTTCAGACAAAACACAACTACGAAGCCTTAAATGAGAAAGCAGTACCGTTCTCGCATTCTTAATCTCCATTTCTCCAAATAACGAGGACGATGAGGTTTGGGTAGATTGGTGCGTCACTGGACCTGCCCTCGATGTCATTGGTTGCTTCATCCTTTCAAATTCCTTCATTAACTGGTGACTGAAATATAAAGGATATGAAGATAAGATTGTTCACTTCATCCAGTCTTCTGTTGACACCATCCTTGGAGGTAGTTGTACCTGTGTGCTCAGCACAACAGGGACAACACCTGCGAGAAGTTTCAAGGTGTTTTCCAACACTCTGTTTTTCTCCTCCAACTCGTTCAATTTCTTCAGTGTAGTGTGCTTAGATGTTTAAGGAGGTCAGTACTTGTGTTCTGAAAATAGCAACGGACAAGAACAGGTGTACAACCGAGAGTAAATGGTCCAAATTACAATCTAGCACACAACTTGTCCCTCACCCCAGCTGTTGGTGTGCCCCCACCTCCACTTTCTTTTGTTATTTTCGTTCTGTTTATACGTCCTAATCCCTTGTATGTTCTAGCTCCTCCACGAGCCTCGACATTGCGCAGGGAGCGTCCTAAGTCATGTTACCCCCAACAAGTATTGCATGAATGCTTATATGCAGGGAATATATATTGTCGCTTCCCAAGCCAGTGAAAACCAGCCTGGGATGGTTGGGCCGAACCAGCTAACTCCTGAGGCGATCTCCAATTATGGCTGTCGGCTATTGACGTGTGTGAAAGGGAAGACACGAACGCTTATTCTCACAAAACACATAGGTTTATTCTGACACCCAAACACACGTTTCAAATAAATGCAACAATAATGATTCAAAATAAAATGAGGCGCAGATGAAAATAAATGCTGAAATACTTAATTTCTACTCAGAGGATCTTCTCACACGGACACAAACCATGCATACGGGGAAAAGTAATAATAATTTTAAAAATCCTCTTTTTCCCTGATCTCGCCCCAATGGGTCATTTTGGCAGATTGGCGCCTTGGCGGCTGTCAAAGCTCAAAGCCACGCAGGCGGGAACCCGGCCAAGGTGACCGTGACGATGCGTTCCAAAGAAGCCACAGGCGTGAGTCGAGTCGTGAAAAGGCCCCCTTTCCTCTCGGTTCCTCCAAACACCTTGGTGTGGGAAATAAAAGGAATACTCCTTTTGATAAAGGGAAGCACCTCCCACTGCAGCACTGCCGAGCCAACGATCCTCCTCTGTCCTTCAATGCTCTCCTCAGCCAACACCAACGAAAGTAAAAATGTGCTCCTTTTCGATAAAGTGAATCACGTCCTGCTACAGCACTGCCGAGCCTCCTCTGTACTTCAAAATGCTCTTCTCAGCCAACACCAACGGAAGTAAAAATGTCCTACTTCTCTTCCCACTTGCGCTCATTCCCCCTGGCCAATCGCGAAGCTTCTCTCTCAGCCCGCCTCGCCTACAAAAGGCCTCGCGTTGTTTGCTCCTACAAAAGCATCTTATATCAATTAGCAGTTCTGAAGGCGCTGGTGCCTAGTCGGTGATAATGGGTAGAACTAAGCCAGCCTCTATGTTGTATCCATATTCCTCCATAGTTAGCACAGTTTTTAGTTGACGCCATGTACTGACTTGGTGATGTACTCGAAGGCTATGGAAATAAATAGCTCTTCCTGTAGGTGGCATACGCTCAAGAGGCACGCACTTTGGAGATATCACATTTAGATAACGCAGTTCATCCAACCCACGTCTTCCTGCTCCACCACTGTACAAGGACAGTACAAATTTTTCTCCAACATCTTGTATTGCATTCTTTGACGCTGTAATATCTCCAAAGATCAGTACATCTGCTCTCCATTTCTGTGATGACTCTAGCAGTTTCAGTGGTTTTATTTTCCCTACGCCATACAATGCTGATGTGGTATCACATCCTGACATAGCATGGGCAAATGGTAGGCACATACACAACTCCCTCCCTAACACTTCCTTTGCAACTTTGATAGAAATGGTTTGATTTCTTGTCTGTAGGAATATATCAGCAGTATTGCTCGAATGGTGGAGTAGCAAAATCAAAATATCCGTGTCATCAGCAATGACAATTACAACTCTTGGAGTTTGTGACAATTGCAGTGCCTTGCTCGCGATCACTACATCTGCTTCACCTTCTTCACCAGCATGTTCTACTTCAATCCCAATTTCTGTTAGATGATTTGCTAGCAATTTGATCAAATTCTGTTTATTCCGATTGTTTGAGAGAAAGGCCGTCTGGTTTCCTGGAACAGGTGTCTTGTCTTTGACAACAATGTCAGGACATGTTTGTTGAAGGCGACGGCGCTTCTGCTCGGGATCCTTGGTTGTTACCGTACCATAACTATCAAAAATCACCCACAATGGATCAACCCACAAAAATCATCCAGGTAGTCTGTGATGTACAACAGCAGCCACAAAAGAGTCACATACTGATTTCATTGTCCCAACCTTTGGCCAAGGAATCCGATGTAGCAGTGCGCAGCCATCAAACACTCTAATTGCAGAGTCTTCAGCTTTTCGTTGAACAATATCACTGCTCATTTGAGCTATATATTTTGCCAGTTGTGATTTTTGACACTTTCGCATGCTGCCATCATCTTGGAAAAGTGCTGGAGATACGGTTGCAAGTTCATATGCAAATATACTTTGGTCTGGAGGTCCACTCGTGTAAGCAGTGGAAAGCAAGCAATGGTAGAGCTCTTCAGAAGACATGTGAATTTCGTCATCGCAAACTGTGAGAGCCTTTCACATTGCAGCAAATGTAGTCGCTTGGTCTGACCTCTTCATAACAACAGCGCAAAACTTTTTATCATCTAACTTTCCCGTTATTTTCTGGCCAATGCTTATAGCAGCATCATCATTAACACGGTGATCTGCTATCAGTCCTGTGGAAATGTTTCTTAGTTCTTGATCTTCTTGCGCAATGAAGGGATTATGGCCCTTGAGAAAGGTTGTGAACTTGTTCAAGTCTTCCAAGTCCCGCCTGATGTTTCCTGCACGAACCTCTTTGTGTTGTTCTGACCATGTTCCAGTGTAAGTGTCAGTCATGGATCGTAGTGCATCAGTGTGTGGTGCTACTATATGTGCAGTAAGAAGCCATTTTGTTCTGGCCGAGTCCTTGTGCGTGATGTTAATGAGACCACCTTGCGTCTTTCCTGCTCTCATTAAGCATTGCTCAATGGTCACATCAGACCATGTTCCACTCCACAATAGTTTCTTATTCCTTCGCACAGTGAACAGTCCTCTGTGCATTGGTTCCTCAAGACAGGGACACAGTTCCTGAGAATCTTGGAGATAAAGCCGGCAACATTTTGTATAGTTATTGTGTCCAGCAGCTGCAAAGAATGGCAACATCTGCTGAGTCGCCTTCAGATGAAGTTCCCAGTTACCAGTTCTTTCAGCCCTGATGAAATGTCGCACAATTGACACAAAGTCCATATACATAACCCACAGTTTTCCTGTCTTGGATTCTTTCTGATTGTTTTTGAAGTCACAAATATGTTTGTGTAATTTGTCCAAGTGGTCATTAGTAGGCACCTCATCTAATAAAATGCCTTGTGCAACGGTATTCGTGTACATAGTCTTTAACCCTGACCACATATCATCAGTGTCCATGTGTTTTGGGATTGCACTAATATTTGACCAAGAGGCCCTGTTAAATGTAACGGATGGTTCACTGGCATCTTCAGTATTGTTTTCATCAGCATCAATATCGATATCGATAGGCTCGTCTTGCAGTTCCACAGGAAACTGATTGTCAAGCGTTCCTCTGCAAATGTCATCCTGGTCATCCAGATAAGCTGTGTCATCCAGTGACTGAATTAACAAGAGATGCAATGCAGCATCTGTTAATAGGCATGCCCTCAATGTTTTTGTGTAAGCTTTACCTTCCATCATCTTTGGCAGAGAGTTTCTTGCATAAACAGTGGCCCATAAATCTTCCAGTCCACTTCCTTCCATCAGTTTGCAGCTAGCACCAAGGAATGACATAAGTTGATGGAATCCACCTAGACGCAGATACATCTTCTCAAACTCTATACGATTGTCCTGCTTTATTTTGTAGCTTTTTAAGTAGAGTGGCTGATCAAATGTTAGTGTTGCACAACATAGTCCTGCTTTCTCTGCCTGGGACTGCACAAAAACCATGGTGCTGTAAACTGCTTCGTTTGCTTGCGGATTGAGAGGGATCATGGGGTTGTATAATACTGTGTGCAGTGGCAGCTGCCTTTCGTAATATTAGACATAAAGCCTTGCCAGTTTGGTGGATGTATTGTAAGAAGACTGGAATACGCCCATAATGTGTCCAACTGTTCATATTGAAAGACTGATATATTTTCTGGTTTGACAGGCTTGATTCTCACCTCTTCCATAAGTGACTTGACAGGTGCCTTATATGGACGTATTATTGCCCCAAAGTCTCCAGCTTGTATAATTTCTTGAGCAGACACATTTTCTCTGTGTATAACCTCTTCCAGACCTGCCGTATCTGCTGTCATTGTTTGGCAGGCAATAACACCCATGACATGAGTTGTATTATGTCCAGTAATGGTATCTTCATTGTAGTCAAAATTGTCTGCAACCCACTGGCAAAACCCTCCACCTTTGTCTTTCTCTACAAGACCAGCAGGAAGCTTATGGACAGATTGTTTTACAGCTGCTGATCTTTCAAATGCCATGACTTGTTCATAGGAAACACTGAGTCCCAATGAAGAAAGCACATCAAGAAGTACCCTTTGATCTGGTAGACTGGTGGATAAACAGTCCAATGGATAACAGTAGAGGAGATATGAAAGATTGCTTTCCAGCTGCTTGCATTATTAGATGGCAAATAGAGACCTGCAAAAGTTTATTTTTCAGCTTTGCTGATTCAGTGTGGGACTCTGTGAACATAGATGCAATGAGATGTTTCAGTGTCTCTGGGATACTAGCTTCTAGTTTTTTAAGGTCTATACTTGATGGTACTGGGTATACATCCATTGGCTGATCTACATTCTGTAGATTTTGCATTATGTTGGACCCAACCAATTTTGCCAGCCCGACGTTTTCTGCATTCTCAATTGCATCGCTGGTTGACTCTGCATAGGAGTCATGTAAAATAGACGTTGCTCTATCAGTCAGCGTAATGACATTTGATCTGCCTTCAACCTGTGCTATTGTCACCTCTTTTCCGAAGTGTTCCAAGAGGCGACGTTTTAAGTGTTTGATGCTGTATACTGGAACATCACTCAGCAAATAAGACGTCATTTGGGTGCACAGATCTTGTAGTGTGAATTAGCGATTTTTTTGTTCTGGCTTGGTTAACCACGCACAGAGACTGCTGAATGCCTCGTCATTGACCGTGTTCAGGTTTCGGAGATTTCTTATTGGATCATCTGTAAAGTATGAAATGTTTTTACCAGACATAAATGCCTGCATGCACACTCAATGATATTTCGCCTCAACAGCACGAATGTCCCCTGCAAACAGTATTCTTGCTTTGACGTTTACTGCCAGGGTATCAGTTCTATTTTCACATATATTTAGAAGACTTTATTGTATAGTACTGTTTTTATCCTTACTGATAATCTCAACATTACTGATGTGAGAGCAGCGTTCAGGGTGACGTTGAGCAGCACCAAAGTCAAGTTCCTTTGCACATATGAGGCAGTGGGTTTGATAGTTATATGGGCGAGACACAGATCGCAACGTACAAACAGGAGAGTCACTTCCCTCAATGAAAATGTCAAGGTTATGAGCTGGTGAAATGTTTCGCGGCAACGTGTATATCTTGTAACAATTATCATGTATATAATGTTTATCTGAAGATGATACCTACCGTGAGATGGAGCTCATCTTCGCTGTCTTTGGAAGCCTGTATGAGCGTTGAAAGTCCTTTCTGACCCAAAACTCGACCGCTGCCTCTGGCACCATCATATCTGCAGATTGCACAAATATCTTCGGTTGGGGCAGCCATGATTGTCAATTTCTAATCTGCAACAAAGAAAAAACGGTTTATTAGAACATACACCAATAAGACAAAGGTGATTTAAAGTACTGGACTAGACTCAAATAGATACTCTCCTGCATATCAAAATATGACACTAATATATGTAAAGTTGGTATATAAGTCAATGGGTCAATCAACAAAAAGAAATCTAGATTTCCACTTACAGATAAACTTTTAAGAATACCATTTTAAAATGTGTATTTGATAATAATTTGAGTGAGAGTTATACTTAGTAAATTTCACTCTATAACAACAACAACACAACAACATGCATTTTAAGGCCATTTTCCCTGCTAGAGCGGGGGTTAGCCTTGCGGTCCCCATGACAATCTTCTCCATTTTGCCCTATTTTCTGCATCTCTCCTTGTTAACCCCCTTGCCCGCATTTCTTCTTCCACCATCTTTAGCCAAGTCTTTCTCGGTCTTCCCCGTCCTCTACTTCCTTCTACATCAATTTCCATCACTCTTCTCAACCAGTCACTTTCATCCTTCCTCAACACATGACCAAACCATCTCAGCCTGTTCCTCTTCACAGCATCAATCACAGGCAATATTACCATCATCTTTCGCAATTCATCATTTGTCTTCCTCTCTCTCAACGATACTCCGCACATCCATCGAACCATTCGCATTTCCACCCTTTCCAGCCTTCGTTGCTGCTCTACGTTCATTACCCATGTCTCGCTCCCATAAATCATAACACTTCTCACACATGCAGCATACACCTTTCCCTTCAGCTTCAGCGACACTCTCCTCCTCATCAGCACGCCACTCAGTTCCCGAAACTTCTTCCATGCACATCTCACTCGAGCAACCGTTGCCGAGTCTGATCCACCTTCTCCATTCAGCATGTCTCCGAGGTAGCAAAATGTTTTCACACCTTCCAGCTTCACGCCGTCTCCAAGATCCAACTCAACATTTCCTCCATCTGCAGCTCCCTCTGTGCACACCTTACATTTGAATGTAGCTGCCACACTGGTAAATGACCCTCTCAGACCACTACATTTTTGATGAACCCACTCAGCGCACATTGTACATTGAATGGAGTTCACTCCGACACCCTTCCTGCACACAGCACACGGCCACTTCCCAGTTCTTTCCACCTCACCACATGCTTTACCACTTGCCATCACCTTCGTCTTTCCGATATTCACCTTCAGACCTTTTGTCTCCATACATTCCTTCCACTTGTTCATCTTTTCCTTCAGTCCATCCATACTTTCCGCAATCAACACCAGATCATCTGCATACAACAACTCCCACGGTAAACCCTCCTTTACGTTCTGAGCCAGCACCTCCATCACAGCTACAAATAGTAGTGGACTTAGTGCGTATGTCTTTTTTTTCTCGTATCTCGCTTTTCAGCTCGGGGAAACGCGTATGCTCTTGTTTTGCCAGTCTTATAATGTGACTGCGTATGGCTCGTCTTTTTCAGGCAGCCTCATTCCGTCTTGAGAGGTACTCATTTATGTTACTGTCCAGAGTATTGACGGGGTCAGATAGATTCTAATTTTGAGTAGTGCCAGGGCAGCGGCCTTGTGGCCTACTCTTTTCGACTTTCAACTGCATAAGGATTTTTAACGTGCGTACGCAAGTTAAAATGCAATAATTTGGCCGTTGTTTGTTTTACCTAAACAGCAGATATGTTGGTGTATGATTACATAATGGCTGAGTCATCTACTGTGATTTCCTGTCACATTTATGTACACTTGAGCTATGATGGCCTCGAAGTGGTAGTGATAAAAAACTATTTAAAATTAATAAAATGATTATTAAATTAAACATTGTTGGGTTAAATAATAATACTGGTATATTTTGGAACAAAACATTGTACAATGTGTTCATATGATCATTTCATTCAAGTGTTTACACTTATTTATACAAACATACACAAGAATATTTAGATAAAATTTTGCATATTTTGGACAAAATAATTATATTTTTCAAAGAAATATGTTTCTATAATGAGTAAAATTTATTTATTTTATTATTTTATATTTATCAAAAAGTATTCACAACATTTTATGTCATATAAAAGCGTATTTGCGAATCATTATCATCTAAACCTGGAAATTTTATTATTTACAGTTTTCTGATAGGTCATATACTTCGACCTAATAAAAAAACAGGTTTCCCCATTTGTGAATTTATGTGAATTTTGTCTGCAGATACATGACAGTCATATAAAGCATTTAGCACCAAAAAACGGTTGTTATCTAAAATGTCCGGGTTCGGCTATTTTCATGTCAATTTCTACTGGACTATTTGGGTAGATTGGTGTGTCACTGGACCTGCCCTCGATGTCACTGGTTGCTTCATCCTTTCAAATTCCTTCATTAACTGGTGACTGAAACATAAAGTATATGAAGATAAGATTGTTCACTTCATCCAGTATTCCGTTCCACACCATCCTTGGAGGTAGTTAGTTGTACCTGCTGTACTCAGCACAACAGGGACAACACCTGCGAGAAGTTTCAAGGTGTTTTCCAACACTCTGTTTCTCTCCTCCAACTCGTTCAATTTATTCAGTGTAGTGTGCTTAGATGTTTAAGGAGGTCAGTACTTGTGTTATGAAAATACCAACGGACAAGAACAGGTGTACAACCGAGAGTAAATGGTCCAAATTACAATCTAGCACACAACTTGTGCCTCACCCCAGCTGTTGGTGTGCCCCCACCCCCACTTTCTTTTGTTATTTTCGTTCTGTTTATACATCCTAATCCCTTGTATGTTCTAGCTCCTCCACGAGCCTCGACATTGCGCAAGGTGCGTCATAAGTCGTGTTACCCCCGACAACTATTGCATGAATGCTTATATGCAGGGAATATATATTGTCGCGTCCCAAGCCAGTGAAAACCAGCCTGGGATGGTTGGGCCGAACCAGCTAACTCCTGAGGCGATCTCCAATTATGGCTGTCGGCTATTGACGTGTGTGAAAGGGAAGACACGAACGCTTATTCTCACAAAACACACAGGTTTATTCTGAAACCCAAACACAACGTTTCAAATAAATGCAACAATAATGATTCAAAATAAAATGAGGCGCAGATGAAAATAAATGCTGAAGTACTTAAATTCTACTCAGAGGATCTTCTCACACGGACACAAACCATGCACACGGGGAAAAGTAATAATAATAATAACTAGAACTGCCACTTTAAAACTGCTGGCAGTGATGACCGGTTTACTCGCACCCACTTTTGATGCAACCCCACTGTTGATACAACCCCACTTTTGATACAACCCCACTTGTGATACAACCCCACTTTCATTGGAAATGCTTTGACACAACCCCCTTGGATACAACCCCGACACACACCCACACACACACACACACACACACACACACACACATCCCCCCTACCCCCTCCCACACACACACACACACCCCTCCCCCCACACGCACACCCCTCCACACACACACACACACACACACCCACCCACACACATCCCTCCCCCCCCCCCACACACACACACACACATCCCTCCCCCCACACACACACATCCCCCCTACACACATCCCCCCTACACACACACACACACACACACACACACACACACACACACACACACACACACACACACATATCCACACCCACACACAAACACACACATCCACACCCACACACAAACACACATATCCACACCCACACACAAACACACATATCCACACACACACCCACACACAAACACCCCCACACCCCTCCCTCCACACACCCACACATATCCACACAAACGCACATCCCCTTCCACCCCACCCCCTCCCCCACATACACACACACACACACACACACACAAACACACGCACACATCTCTACACCCCCCCCCCACCCCAACACACACACACACGCACACACAAATCCCCCCACTCCTAACACACACAAACACACGCACACATCCCCCCTACCCCCACCACACCCCTCCCCCCATACGCACACCCCTCTAAACACACACACACACCAACCCCCCCCCCCCCCAGTCCCCACCTACACACACACACACACACACACACACACACACACACACACACACACACACACACACACACACACACACACACACACATATTCCCCCACCCCTAACACACACACAAACACACGCATACATCCCCCCACCCCCAACACACACACACACACACACACACACACACACACACACACACATACACACACACATCCCCCCTACCCCCACCCACACCCCTCCCCCCAAACACACACACACACACACACACACACACACACACACACACACACACACACACACACCAACCCCCCCCTCCACATACACAAACACACCCCACCCCCAACACACACACACACACACACACACACACACACACACACACACACACACCAACCCCCCCCCCCCTCCACATACACAAACACACCCCACCCCCAACACACACACACACACACACATATCCACACAAACGCACATCCCCTTCCACACCACCCCCTCCCCCACATACACACACACACACACACACACACACACACACACACACACACACACACACACACACACACACACACACACACACAAACACACGCACACATCTCTACACCCCCCCCCCCCCCACCCCAACACACACACACATGCACACACAAATCCCCCCACCCCTAACACACACAAACACACGCACACATCCCCCCCTACCCCCACCACACCCCTCCCCCCATATGCACACCCCTCTAAACACACACACACACACACCAACCCCCCCACCTACACACACACACACACACACACACACACACACACACACACACACACACACACATATCCCCCCACCCCTAACACACACACAAACACACACATACATCCCCCCACCCCAAACACACACACACACATGCACACACACATCCCCCCTACCCCCACCCACACCCCTCCCCCCAAACACACACACACACACACCAACCCCCCCCCCCCCACCTACACATCCCTCCACCCCCACACCCCTCCCCCCACACGAACACCCCTCCACACATACACCCCCCCCACACACACACACACACACCCCTCCCCCCCCCCCCCCACACCCACACCCACACACACATCCACACATGTCAATCCATGCACTGATTGCAGAAAAAGCCATTTTAAAAAGAAAATTAACCTGAAATTGCAGACAGAATTATTTATTTTATCTGAGAAGCTAAACGCTTCTTCTTCTTCTTCAGGCGCTCATAACTTTGAGTGAAATGCGATCGAGTTAAAAAATAGTCAGAATTGGAGCAAATCTGTTTCATTCGTTTGTTAATATGCCTCACCTATTGATAATTCTGCAATTGGAATTTCATTTGTTGTTGAAATGACCGCGGGAGATCGCGTTATCGTGAACACGTTCTGGCAGGGACAAATTGGTGTGTTTCTTCTTCTTTGAACAATAAAGACTTATAGCTTCGAGACCGTACATCCAATCATCTTGAAATTTTGCACACTTGTTACTCTTCATGACTCCTACTACAGTATGAAGTTTCACGTCGATCAATAAAGCGATTCAAGAGATATCCATTAAAAAAAAAATATTTTCGTTTAATTAACGACATCTGCCAAACCACGTGACCTATCGCAAATTCTAAAATGACATTTTAGTAGACTGACATGCTGAACAGATCTGTGAATTTTCTCCTCGATTGGATTAAAATTGAGGGAGGAGCTAGGTTTTAAAGGTTCATGCTTAAAAACGTCATAACTCTGAAACCATGTGTCGGATGACGTCGCCCTCGCTGACTTTTTTGTTCGTCATGGGCATGCGATTCTGCTTGCAAAGTTTGGCCTCGATCTGTTCAGCCGTTGCAGAGAAAAAGGGTTTTTCGTGTGTTCACGAAAAACAATATGGCGGCTGAACCACGTGACTTACGACGTCATATTTACCATTAAAATATTCTACAGACCGAATCCCTCCTATGGTGAAAATTTTATCTCAATCGGCCCTATTATTGCAGAGAAAATGTTTTTTAAAGGAAATTAAAACTTAAAATGGCAATAGCACTCACTGTGAGACGTGGCCTGGTAGGACAAAATGGTGTGTTTCTTCTTCTTTCAACAATAAAGACTTATAGCTTCGCGACCGTACATCCAATCATCTTGAAATTTTGCACACTTGTTACTCTTCATGACTTCTACTACAGTATGAAGTTTCACGTCGATCAATAAAGCGATTCAAGAGATATCCATTTAAAAAAAAAAATCGTTTAATTAACGATATCTGCCAAACCACGTGACCTATCGCAAATTCTAAAATGACATTTTAGTAGACTGACATGCTGAACAGACCTGTGATAGACAGGTCCATGCCAGGCAGAAATGGCGCCGTTTTCCAGTCAAGGTTTTCTCAGTGGATTTATATACTTTTGATCATACTCTGTCGAATAAGCTTGTGGGCCACCCTGAAATTTGCCTCAAATCCAAGATGGCGGCCAAAAATCCAAAATGGCCACCAGAATAGCTAAAATAGTATTTCTGAGAGTTGCTTTTACCCATAGATGATTTTTTTTCAACTGATTGTGGCCTATTATGATAAAGAAAGATAACTCAGTCATAACTCAGCCATAAAAATTAACAATCGGTACTTTATTAACAAAATGGCCGCCGGGCAACTTCCGTATTACGGAAACTGCTATAACTTCAGTTCCGAGTGTGATATGATTATAATTTTGGTGTCCAGTCATATGTTTTTGGGGTCAAGGAATCCATATTTGTACTTTTTATTTCAGTGAAATCATTGGTTCATAAAGAAATCTAAGATGGCTGCCAATACTGGCCACCGATGTGGCAGATTCAGTCATGTCTTGTGCTCCATAATATATATTACAATACATTTTGATTCAATTTCTTGGTTTCCAAAGTCTGGTTATCCATTTAGTTGGTTTATCATGACACTAGCTCAATAGATCATCCCCTAAATCATGGATGAACAATAAATCCAAGATGGCTGCCGCTGAACGGCTCCTAGTCAGTTTTGCTTCGTCTACCAAACTACACAGGTTTATAAAATGTATCTGAATTCCCATTCAATATGATCCCCGGCTTTGGTTATGCTTTGGGAAAAATATGTTGTTCAAAAGGCACATAATCCTCAGTTACTAAGATCAAGATCAAGATCACTCTCTTCACTCTGAAAGTCTGAATAAAGTCCACAGGTATCCGAAGAAAGTTGTTCCATGGTGCTCTCCGAATTTTCCCCATCTCCCTGGTACTCTTCATCAACTTCAGATTCTTCTGCTCTTTCTTCTGCCCCACCGATACCTATAAAAAATGTGAATGGATATAGTCGGGATTCAAAACAGTAAATCATATAAAAATAACAAAATTACGATTGCATTTTGGACTTATCTACCTTGCTTTTCTCTTTCTCTACAGTGAACTTCACTGTCTTGTACATGTTTTCTGCTTGTATTCCTGTGTTCCCAAGCAATATTCCGTTCCAGAGCATCGTGTAACACTTGTGAATCTCTGTAGTCATCATTGAAGTCGGGAAAGGATGGAGGGGGTGCTCTTTTCTTAGGGATTTTGGATGCTCCATAGTCAGGCTCCTCTTGCTCAATGATATTGGACTGTTTAAGTTTTGAAGTGTTGCCAGCGGCGGTATCATCAGCATGTACAGCCTGGAATATTGTACCAGTTGTGTGATGAGTAGTTTGGGCTCCCGTCAGCGTCTGCTGTTTACCATCTGAGTTATCAAATGTTATATGTACACTTCGACCCTTGACGAAACCTGGAGGTAGCATCTTCTTGTGCTCCATGCTGATGGACTTTGCCCAATTATTGTTCAAGTCACGGACATCTGTGTATGGTATTCCAACGCCACATCGATTCAAGAGAGTAGTTGCCTCTTTGCTACCAGTGATTCTATGTATGGTCAAACTCAAAGCAGTTCCTAATGGTGATCGCTCACCTTTGACCATTTTTTCCCAGCTCTGAGTTATAGCTGAAATTTTCTCCGCTTCAGCGTTGCTTGTAGCCGTAGCATACCCAAATGCATTTGTAGATCTCCTGGGATTGATTGACCAAGAAATGGCATTGAAGATACAGTGAAGAGGTCTGTGACTATCGAGTAGATCAAACAGCTCATCTGGTTCAAGGGGCCATTTGATATCATACCTCTGTGAAAGTTTACGACGAATCAGCTTTGAAAATGCTATTGTCAAATCAGATTCACGTAGACCATTTCCTTCAATTGTAGCCGCAGAATACGATATCGGATTGACCGCAGTGGAATGGACAACTAGCCGGTTCCCAAACAAGTGGAAGTCGATGGCGTCACCAAATTTCTCAGTCAGTCGTTTTTTCAACATGCAGGTTTTTGAAATCGGAGGGTCCTCAAGTTCATTGTCTTCACTGATCTCCTTTATGTCCTCAATCAATTCTCTCAGGAAATACGCCTTTTGATCCTTGACTACCATGCGGTGAAACAGTTTGAAAAAGCTGTCCATAACCTCGGTAGCTAATCTATCCTTCTCTGCTGCATCCGCTGACAGCAACTTTCTATCATATGCATAGGTAAAATTGTCATAACAACTTTTATGATAGTACACATCAACTGCAAACATGTCATATGATGCTCCACTCAGAATAACATCGAGTCGCTTCGCTGCATCATGGAACTTATCTCCTTCATCTTTGATTTTCATGTCCTTTGAACGTTCTACTTTACTGACAGCATTCTTCTCGGAGCATCTACCAAGACCACCACTATTGTACGGTTTACTGTCATCTTTCGTATCCACGTTGCACACGAAACAGATTTGCTTTTTCTCAAGTGACCCCCTGCGTATCCTATACGCGGGAGCAGCAACTGGTTCATTCGACTCATGAATATTCTCTGAACTGGAAACGGGAAGTTTGCGAGACTGGGCTTCCTTTCGGGCAATTCTGTTCCGAAATGTGATTCTACAGTTCTCATGAATCTTGACATCATGGCCTGCACTAGATAGTCTCACAGCGGCTGATTGAAATTCAGCATATGGTGCCTGAGTACACAGACTCTTGTCAACTTTAACCCATCTTCCCGCTAATTCTTGAATAGACTGCAATCCCTCCTCAGTCATATTATAAGCTGACTCAACGTCCTTAATAGTTTCATTACAGAGGCAGCACAACGGTTTGTCGCCCCTTGCTAAACTCAAAATCGGCGTGGATGCCATTGTGCAACCCTTTTCTCCTGTGCCAAAAAAGTTTTGTCTTTATGTAGTAATTTTATGAGGATTCACTGTATCTGCTAAGCCAGGATTCATGGAATCATTTCTTTGCGTCCGCATTCATGGAATCATTTCTTTGCATCCGGATTCAAGGAATCTGAAATGGAAACCAAGAAATTGAATCAAAATGTATTGTAATATATATTTCACTGAAATAAAAAGTACAAATATGGATTCCTTGACCCCAAAAACATATGACTGGACACCAAAATTATAATCATATCACACTCGGAACTGAAGTTATAGCAGTTTCCGTAATACGGAAGTTGCCCGGCGGCCATTTTGTTAATAAAGTACCGATTGTTAATTTTTATGGCTGAGTTATGACTGAGTTATCTTTCTTTATCATATATAATAGGCCACAATCAGTTGAAAAAAAATCATCTATGGGTAAAAGCAACTCTCAGAAATACTATTTTAGCTATTCTGGTGGCCATTTTGGATTTTTGGCCGCCATCTTGGATTTGAGGCAAATTTCAGGGTGGCCCACAAGCTTATTCGACAGAGTATGATCAAAAGTATATAAATCCACTGAGAAAACCTTGACTGGAAAACGGCGCCATTTCTGCCTGGCATGGACCTGTCTATGAAGTTTCTCCTCGATTGGATCAAAAATGAGGGAGGAGCTACGTTTTAAAGGTTCATGCTTTAAACCGTCATAACTCTGCAACCATGTGTCGGATGACGTCGCCCTCGCTGACTTTTTTGTTCGTTATGGGCATGCGATTCTGCGTGCAAAGATTGGCCTCGATCTGTTCAGCCGTTGCAGAGAAAAAGGGGTTTTCGTGTTTTGACGAAAAACAAGATGGCGGCCGAACCACGTGACCTGCGACGTCATAATTACCATTAAAATATTCTACAGACCGAGTGCCTCCTATGGTGAAAATTTTATCTCAATCGGCCCTATTATTGCAGAGAAAATGTTTTTTAAAGGAAATTAAAACTGAAAATGGCAAAAGCACTGGGAGATGTGGCCTGGGAGGACAAAATGGTGTGTTTGTTCTTCTTTCAACAATAAAGACTTTAGCTTCGCGACCGTACATCCAATCATCTTAAAATTTTGCACACTTGTTCCACCCGATGAGAGCTACATTGTATTAAAAATTCAAGTCGATCCATGCAGTGGTTCAAGAGTTACAAGCTTTTTAAAATTTAACTTCCATTATTTATTGCGGCCAAACCATGTGACTTAAAAAAACGTCTCAAGTAACGATTAAACAGCCCCCCATGAGGAACATTTGTGTAAAGTTTCCACTCGATACCTCCACAAATTATGGAGGTGATTCCATTTCTAGTTTGAGATTTTAAAACGTCATAACTCTGAAACCACGTGTCGGATGACGTCGTGCTCGCTGACTTTTTTGTTTGTCATGGGTATCCGAATACGCATGCCAAGTTTGGGCTCGATCCGTTCAGCCGTTGCGGAGAAAAAGGGTTTTTTGTGTTTTTTCACGGAAAACAAGATGGCGGCCGAACCATGTGACGTATGACTTCGAAAATTTTCGCATTCTGAGTTTTTTTAACTAAGCATCTGGGGGAAAAATCTCTTTTTCGGGGGAGAAAAACTGTGTTCGACGAATTCTAACCTCTTAACGTTAGCATTTTTGATATACTCAATACACATGTTTTTTGTTCCCATTGCAGAGTTCTTTAGAATGAGCCATTCCTCAAATTTTTCCATTGAGCCGTTTCGGAGATACAGAGGGGCAAAGTTGAAGGTGTTTTACAAGATGGCGCCCATACCACGTGACCTATGACGTCATCATTAGCATTAAAAAATTCTACGAGCCTAGCCGATCATTTGATGAAAATTTCCTGTCAATCCGACCAGCGGTTGCTGAGAAACTTAATTATGAAGTTTTCGGAGGTGCAAAATAGGGTGGAAGAATAATAATAAGAAAAACTCTAGCAGTAATAATAGGTTACTCTCCATTTCATGGAGAGTAAACCTAATAAAATCCTCTTTTTCCCTTATCTCGCCCCAATGGGTCCTTTTGGCAGGTTGGCGCCTTGGCGGCTGTCAGCTCAAAGCCACGCAGGCGGGAACCCGGCCAAGGTGACCGTGACGATGCGTTCCGAAGAAGCCACAGGCGTGAGGCAAGTCGTGAAAAGGCCCCCTTTCCTCTCGGTTCCTCCAAACACCTTGGTGTGGGAAATAAAAGGAATACTCCTTTTGATAAAGGGAAGCACCTCCCACTGCAGCACTGCCGAGCCAACGATCCTCCTCTGTCCTTCAATGCTCTCCTCCACCAACATCAACGAAAGTAAAAATGTGCTCCTTTTCGATAAAGTGAATCACGTCCTGCTGCAGCACTGCCGAGCCTCCTCTGCACTTCAAAATGCTCTTCTCAGCACAACAACGGAAGTAAAAATGTCCTACTTCTCTTCCCAATTGCGCTCATTCCCCCTGGCCAATCGCGAAGCTTCTCTCTCAGCTCGCCTCGCCTACGTCATCCGGCCGCTTCACTCGGGAGGCGTGGCCTGCCGGCCCTGTTTCCCTGCCCCCTCCCGCAACCTGTAGCACAATCGCTCGGCCTCTCCTGGGCAGGTTTTTCCTGTATCGTGTCCAGAGGGGCGGACTTAGCTTGGCCAGCAGTTCATAAAGCGTGATTAATGGCCGGCTGTGTCATACTTTGTCCGCCGCACCAGCAAAAACGTTTGGAATGATGACAGAGGGGTTTGAAGCACTCAGGAAATTAGCCTTAAACCCTATTACTAATTTATAAGACATCATCCCTTCCATGATGAACCTTTAAACACAACGTTGAGCTACATTTTCCCTATTTAGTGCATCAAAATGCTCCTATGCATCACACGGTCCATACTATTTCGATACAATGCTACCCTTCTTGCTGTATTCTTTTGCCTACCCCTATAAACGTAACCCCTCCCCCCCCCCGGACCCGCAGCTCCTGCCTTATCACTTACACACTCACACCTAATTAGCCGAACAAAATAAATCGGGAGGGGGGTGGGAAGCAAGCCGTAGCTAACTTACTTGTTCTCTTTACCATACTACCCTCTTGGTTGCAACAATTCAAATATGTACAATTTATGTGCAAGTTCATTCAAATATGTACAATTTATCTCACGTCCACCAACTATTGCCTGGTGTTGGTTTAGCGGCGAGGGTGCCAGGTTAGGATCCTAGGATCCTGGGTTCGAATCCCGGTCGATCGCTGAATTAACGCCAGAGGGGTTGACTCAGCCTGTCATCCTTCCGAGGTCGGCTAATTGAGTACCAGTTCACTGGTAATTCCCTGTTTGTCGTAAAAGGCGACAAAAAGGGTTGGCGGCAGGAAGGGCATCCGGCCGTAAAACATTGCTTCAAAAAGGGGACCAACAAAAACAACAACAACCACGGTGCCCGAAAAAGGCCAACCCCCGCTTTGCGGGGGAAAATGGCCTCTAAAGGTGTTTTTTTTTCTTTTCTTTTTCCCACCAACTAATGCGAGCAAATGGGATACCCAGCTTAACCTCGTCTCAATACAGGGAGAGCGAGCTTACATACTTCGTGCTTCAACGCCCTGACTGAGAAAGATCAATCTGACAGTTTATAGTCAGGTTGGGAATCGAACCCAGGTGAGATAGTTCAAAACTAAGGAAATACACACATACACTCACATAATATAATCTGTCATAATAATACTCTCATAATAATAGCACTATTGTGAGATTAATAATAATCTCATAGTAATAGCAACAACTCCCCAATAATAGCACAACTCCCCAATAATAGCACAACTCCCCAATAATAGCACAACTCCCCAATAATAGCAACAACTCCCCAATAATAGCAACAGCTCCCCAATAATAGCAACAACTCCCCAATAATAGCACAACTCACTAATAATAGCACAACTCACCAATAATAGCAACAACTCACTAATAATAGCCCGAACCTTTGCAGAATCGAGTCTTGGCCTTGCTTTACCTTTATTGGGATTCATCATAATCGCGATCAGGGAATGTGCTGCAAGATCCTCCTTGGAGAACATTTTCATAAGAAGGTGATTTTTAAGCCTATTCACGGACTTTGCTTTACCAACCACGTCTGTATGCTCTTGTCTCTCGTTTCTGGGCCACAAAGTGCGACCTATAATCGAAGGAAAATAAGCACAAACTGTAACAACAGGTGGGCAGATATACTCCGGGTACACTGGCACCGTGATGATCCCTAACTGACATTTGTGAGGCCCAATTTTCAGACAAAACACAACTACGAAGCCTTAAAGGAGAAAGCAGTACCGTTCTCGCATTCTTAATCTCCATTTCTCCAAATAACGAGGACGATGAGGTTTGGGTAGATTGATGTGTCACGGGACCTGCCCTCGATGTCACTGGTTGCTTCATCCTTTCACATTCCTTCATTAACTGGTGAATGAAATATAAAGAATATGAAGATAAGATTGTTCACTTCATCCAGCCTTCCGTTCCACACCATCCTTGGACGTAGTTGTACCTGCTGTACTCAGCACAACAGGGACAACACCTGCGAGAAGTTTCAAGGTGTTTTCCAACACTCTGTTTTTCTCCTCCAACTCGTTCAATTTCTTCAGTGTAGTGTGCTTAGATGTTTAAGGAGGTCAGTACTTGTGTTCTGAAAATACCAACGGACAAGAACAGGTGTACAACCGAGAGTAAATGGTCCAAATTACAATGTAGCACACAATTTGTCCCTCACCCCAGCTGTTGGTGTGGCCCCACCTCCACTTTCTTTTGTTATTTTCGTTCTGTTTATACGTCCTAATCCCGTGTATGTTCTAGCTCCTCCACGAGCCTCGACATTGCGCAGGGTGCGTCATAAGTCGTGTTACCCCCGACAAGTATTGCATGAATGCTTATATGCAGGGAATATATATTGTCGCGTCCCAAGCCAGTGAAAACCAGCCTTGAATGGTTGGGCCGAACCAGCTAACTCCTGAGGCGATCTCCAATTATGGCTGTCGGCTATTGACGTGTGTGAAAGGGAAGACACGAATGCTTATTCTCACAAAACACACAGATTTATTCTGAAACCCAAACACAACGTTTCAAATAAATGCAACAATAATGATTCAAAATAAAATGTGGCGCAGACGAAAATAAATGCTGAAGTACTTACATTCTACTCAGAGGATCTTCTCACACGGACACAAACCATGCACACGGGGAAAAGTAATAATAAAAAAAATCCGGCTTTTTCCCTTATCTCGCTCCAATGGGTCCTTTTGGCAGGTTGGCGCCTTGGCGGCTGTCAAAGCTCAAAGCCACGCAGGCGGGAACCCGGCCAAGATGAGTGTGACGCTGCGTTCCGAAGAAGCCACAGGCGTGAGGCGAGTCGTGAAGATGGCCCCCTTTCCTCTCGGTTCCTCCAAACACTTTGGTGTGGGAAATAAAAGGAATACTCCTTTTGATAAAGGGAAGCACCTCCCACTGCAGCACTGCCGAGCCAACGAGCCTCCTCTGTCCGTCAATGCTCTCCTCAGCCAACACCAACGAAAGTAAAAATGTGCTCTTTTTCGATAAAGTGAATCACGTCCTGCTGCAGCACTGCCGAGCCTCCTCTGCACTTCAAAATGCTCTTCTCAGCCAACACCAACGGAAGTAAAAATGTCCTACTTCTCTTCCCACTTGCGCTCATTACCCCTGGCCAATCGCGAAGCTTCTCTCTCAGCTCGCCTCACCAACGTCATCCGGCCGCTTCACTCGGGAGGCGTGGCCTGCCGGCCCTGTTTCCCTGCCCATTCCCCCAACCTGTACCACAATCGCTCGGCCTCTCCTGGGCAGGTCTTTGCTGTGTCGTGTCCAGAGGGGCGGACTTAGCTTGGCCGGCAGTTCATAAAGCGTGATTAATGGCCGGCTGTGTCATACTTCGCCGGCCGTACCAGCAAAAACGTTCGGAATGATGACAGACGGTTTTGAAGCACACAGGAAATTAGCCTTAAACCCTATTACTAATTTACAAGACATCATCCCTTGCATGATGAACCTTTAAACACAACGTTGAGCTACATTTTCCCTACTTAGTGCATCAAAATGCTCCTATGCATCACAAGGTCCATACTATTTCGATACAATTCTACCCTTCTTGCTGTATTCTTTTGCCTACCCCTATAAACGTAACTCCTCCCCCCTCCCCCCCCCCCCCCCCCGGACCTGCAGCTCCTGCCTTAACACTAACACTTACAGACTCACACCTAATTAGCCGAACAAAATAAATTGGGAGGGGAGTGGTTAGCGAGCCGTAGCTAACTTACTTGTTCTCTTTACCGTACTGCCCTCTTGGTTGCAACAATTGAAATATGTGCAATTTATGTGCAAGTTCATTCAAATATGTACAATTTATCTGACGTCTACCAACTAATGCGAACAAATGGGATACCCAGCTTAACCTCCGCTCAATACAGAGAGAGCACACATACTTCGTGCTTCAACGCCCTGACTGAGAAAGATCAATCTGACAGTTTATAGTCAAGTTGGGAATCGAACCCAGGTGAGATAGTTCAAAACTAAGGAAATACACACATACACTCACATTTTAAAATCTGACATAATAATACTCTCATAATAATAGCACAACAATAGCACAATTGTGAGATTAATAATAATCTCATAATAATAGCAACAACTCCCCAATAATAGCAACAACTCCCCAATAATAGCAACAACTCCCCAATAATAGCAACAACTACCCAATAATAGCAACAACTCCCCAATAATAGCAACAACTCCCCAATAATAGCACAACTTACTAATAATAGCACAACTCACCCATAATAGCAAGAACTAACCAATAATAGCCCGAACCTTTGCAGGATCGAGTCTTGACTTTGCTTTGCCTTGATTGGGATTCATCATAATCACGATCAGTGAATGTGATGCAAGATCCTCCTTGGAGAACATTTTCATGAGGAGGTGATTTTTAAGCCTATTCACGGACTTTGCTTTACCAACCAGGTCTGTACGCTCTTGTCTCTTGTTTCTGGGCCACCATGTGCAACCTATAATTGAAAGAAAATAAGCACAAACTGTAACAACAGGTGGGCAGATATACTCGGGGTACACTGGCATCGTGATGATCCCTAACTGACATTTGTGAGGTCCAATTTTCAGACAAAACACAACTACGAAGCCTTAAAGGAGAAAGCAGTACCGTTCTCGCATTCTTAAACTCCATTTCTCCAAATAACGAGGACGATGAGGTTTGGGTAGATTGGTGTGTCACTGGACCTGCCCTCGATGTCACTGGTTGCTTCATCCTTTCAAATTCCTTCATCAACTGGTGACTGAAATATAAAGCATATAAAGATAAGATTGTTCACTTCATGCAGTCTTCCGTTCTACACTATCCTTGGAGGTAGTTGTACCTGCTGTACTCAGCACAACAGGGACAACACCTGCGAGAAGTTTCAAGGTGTTTTCCAACACTCTGTTTTTCTCCTCCAACTCGTTCAATTTCTTCAGTGTAGTGTGCTTAGATGTTTAAGGAGGTCAGTACTTGTGTTCTGAAAATACCAACAGACAAGAACAGGTGCACAACCGTGAGTAAATGGTCCAAATTACAATCGAGCACACAATTTGTCCCTCACCCCAGCTGTTGGTGTGCCCTCACCTCCACTTTCTTTTGTTATTTTCGTTCTGTTTATACGTCCTCATCCCTTGTATGTTCTAGCTCCTCCACGAGCCTCCACATTGCACAGGGTGCGTCACAAGTCATGTTACCCCCAACAAGTATTGCATGAATGCTTATATGCAGGGAATATATATTGTCGCGTCCCAAGCCAGTGAAAACCAGCCTGGGATGGTTGGGCCGAACCAGCTAACTCCTGAGGCGATCTCCAATTATGGCTGTCGGCTATTGACGTGTGTGAAAGGGAAGAGACACGAAGGCTTATTCTCACAAAACACACAAGTTTATTCTGAAACCCAAACACAACGTTTCAAATAAATGCAACAATAATGATTCAAAATAAAATGAGGCGCAGACGAAAATAAATGCTGAAGTACTTACATTCTACTCAGAGGATCTTCTCACACGGACACAAACCATGCACACGGGGAAAAGAAAAAAAAAATCCCCTTTTTCACTTATCTCGCCCCAATTGGTCCTTTTGGCAGGTTGGCGCCTTGGCGGCTGTCAAAGCTCAAAGCCACGCAGGCAGGTACCCGGCCAAGATGAGTGTGACGCTGCGTTCCGAAGAAGCCACAGGCGTGAGGCGAGTCGTGAAGGTGGCCCCCTTTCGTCTCGGTTCCTCCAATCACCATGGTGTGGGAAATAAAAGGAATACTCCTTTTTGATAAAGGGAAGCACCCCCGACTGCAGCACTGCCGAGCCAACGATCCTCCTCTGTCCTTCAATGCTCTCCTCAGCCAACACCAACGAAAGTAAAAATGTGCTCCTTTTCGATAAAGTGAATCACGTCCTGCTGCAGCACTGCCGAGCCTCCTCTGTACTTCAAAATGCTCTTCTCAGCCAACAACAACGGAAGTAAAAATGTCCTCCTTCTCTTCCCACTTGCGCTCATTCCCCCCGGCCAATCGCGAAGCTTCTCTCAGCTCCCCTCGCCTACGTCATCCGTCCGCTTCACTCGGGAGGCGTGGCCTGCCGGCCCTGTTTCCCTGCCCCCTCCCCCAACCCGTACCGCAATCGCTCAGCCTCTCCTGGGCAGGTCTTTGCTGTATCGTGTCCATAGGGGCGGGCTTAGCTTGGCCGGCAGTTCATAAAGCGTGATTAATGGCCGGTTGTGTCAAACTTCGCCGGCCGTACCAGCAAAAACGTTCGGAATGATGACAGGCTTTGAAGCACCGAGGAAATTAGCCTTAAACCCTATTACTAATTTACAAGTCATCATCCCTGTCATGATGAGCCTTTAAACACAATGTTAAGCTACATTTTCTCTACTTAGTTCATCAAAATGCTACTATGCATCACGGGGCCCATACTATTTCTATACAATCTACCCTTCTTGCCTACCGCTATAAACGTAACACGGCCTCCCTCCACTTCTCCCCCCCCCCCCCTCCCCGACCCGCAGCTCCTGCCTTATAACTTGCAGACTCACACCTATTTAGCCTCACAAAATAAATCAGGAAGGGAGTGGGAAGCGAGCCGTAACTAACTTACTTGTTCACCTTAACGTACTACCCTCTTGGTTGCAACAATTCAAATATGTACAATTTATGTGCAAGTTCATTCAAATATGTACAATTTATCAAACGTCCACCAACTAATGCGAGCAAATGGGATACCCAGCTTAACCTCCGCTCAATATAGCGAGAGCATACATACTTCGTGCTTCAACGCCCTGACTGAGAAAGATCAATCTGACATTTTGTAGTCAGTTTGGGAATCGAACCCTGGTGAGATAGTTCAAAACTAAGAAAATACACACATACACACACATTATATAATCTGTCATAATAATACTCTCATAATAATAGCACAACAATAGCACAATTATGAGATTAATAATAATCTCATAATAATAGCAACAACTCCCCAATAATAGCAACAACTCCCCAATAATAGCAACAACTCACCAATAAGAGCAACAACTCACCAATAATAGCAACACCTCACCAATAATGGCAACAACTCACCAATAATAACAACAACTCACCAACAATGGCAACAACTCACCAATAATAACAACTCACCAATAATAGCACAACTCACCCATAATAGCAACACCTCACCAATAATAGTAGTGTAGCAGCATAGCAAACCTGTTGTGCATTTTGTGATACAAGCACCAAATTTGGCACAAATGTACATTAATATGTTGCGAACATTTTCAGATATTGGGCCACTTGAAATTCTCTCTTTATGTCCGCCATATTGGATTTCAAAATGGCCGCCACTTGAAATCTACATTTGCTATTATCTCTGGACGTAATGCAGCTATTGACTTGATTCTGGTATCTAAATGTATGTTTTTGGGGGCAAGGAATCCAATGGTACCAATTTCAACTTAATATTATCTATCACAGTCTGTTATATAATTTTATTTGGAAATTATCTAGGCAAATATTGGATTCAACACAATACTTTGAAAAGAATGTCTTAGTTCTGTAAATGTCTTAGGTATAATACTGACATGCTACATGGTCTAGTATTTGAGGCTAGGTGTACTGGTATCTGAGGCTAGGTATATACCGGTACTGAAGATACGTGTACATAAACAGTGTCATGTTAACAAGTTCAGCATTGCCACAAGGACATGTATGTTGTTGACTCATCGTCATGTGCAGTCCCCTTCACACACACAGAGGGCTGTGCACTGAAGGGCAGCCTTTTTGCACTTGCAGCGCCTCACACACCCTTTCTTGCACTTGCAAGAAACCAGCTCAATGCAGCTGTGAGCTGCCTCAGTTAGCCTGGTCCAGTAAGGTGTGTACTGTCCTTCTCCAGTCCTTGACCAACCCCAGTTGGTTGGTGGAGGGAGCTCTGGTGCTGGCAGCAGTATCTGACCCCACACATGTCCACCTTGATACACTGCCCTCTTGACATGTTCCTCCAGAGCTGCCTTCGTTGGAGGGATGAGCTGCACATTGTTCTTCCTTGCGAAGAGTTTCCTCCTGGCCTTGTCAATGTCTGTGCATTTGCTGGTTCGATCATACAACAGGATCACGAACCTCTCGATGATGCGCATTGCATCGTCTGGTATGTCACGAGGTGCAGAGGACAGCAGCAGCAGCGCCTCAGTGAGTTCTGGCAGTACCGTCCAGACTGCCCACGCAGTGTTCTTGCCATGTCTATGAAAACTAGACACAGTGTCGCATCCAGTTAGAGCGTGGAACATTGGCAGTGCACGAGCCTTCTCTCGTCCCAATCCAGCTGCTATTTCGTGTGCTGCTAGGTATCGGAAACTCTGGCCTGTTCCGAATGCCAGCCACAGTTTGTCTTCTGGTTGCAACTCCTGTGCCAGGGACACTGCCAGCACCACAACATCGGTGTCTACAGTCCGGATGAGTATTGCATGGTGTCCATGCTGGACTGCGTGAGATGCATGCAGCAACATCCGACTGTCAGCCTCTTCATGGTTACATGGGGCGAGTGAGGTCAGATCTGGCAGTAGTGGCTTGCTGAGCACTGCCTCTCCATCAGTAATGACGAGTTGCTTGTCCTCCTGGTCAAACCATTCCATGAGAGCTGCTGAGAGGAACCTGAACAGCTCGGTCCTGTTGCTGTCCACTCGTAGGAAGTTCTGCCAGTTTCCTGGTATGGCTGCGGCAGCCACCACACGTCTCCGCACACCTTGTCCCCGCTTTGCACGTGTACTACCTTTCAGTGAATCAGCAAGGTAAGTATCCCAGACCAGATCCAGGCGTGACACTGTTTGCAGCTTCGTGGACATATATGGGATGAAGATCTGTTGTGCATACTCTTCAAAGGTCTTTGATGCAGCCGGCTTCAGCATCTGGACGATGGCTGCTCCATCAAGCACAATACAGGTCGTGACAGGAGTCTCTGTCTTTGCGTCGGAGACTTCTTCCAAGCATGTGAGGAGATCACTCTTGGTACCAGTGCAGAGGCTTCCACCATCAGACAATGCAGGAGGACATGCCTGATTCTCGTGACAAAAGAACTCCTCAAGGTTTCCATCCCTCGTCTGGCAGCCAATGTACAGGCGTGCGAAGAGTTCACGGTCATTCTTGATGGAGGCGAGCTGTTGCTGACCTTTGCTCTGGCTTCTTGGAGTGGAAGTGCTGAACACCTTCAGCTTGTTACGAGGAATGGGTGTGTCCACTGCCTTTGTTCTGTCCAACAGACACTCTCTGGTGAAAGCCTCGAACTGCTCTTAGCCAATCCTCTTGGCATTCATCACGGTCTCCACAGCAGCAGGATCTGCGATCTCCTTTGTGTCCAGTTTGACTACATCCTGACTCTCCTCCTCGAATGGGTTGCCCATCTCCTCTATGACACCGACGAGAGAGCGAACATCTTTCACAAATGAGGCCTGTACACTTGGCGTCTGATCATGATGACGTGTGTCTGCTCCTCATCTTGTCTGGTTTCTTCAATGTAGAGGACGAGTTCAGCGAAGACAACTGCCGACATTGCTCGCTCTTGTTTTGTGTCCTGTGATCCTGTTGACTGGGCCTTTCTTGTGCGATTGTAAAGTCCTATCAAGCACCGTGGGTGATACTGGGCGTCCAACGCTATCATGTCCCCACCACTGAGACGGCCCAGTAGTTCTGTATCACCAAGAAGGGTTGCACAGGCACGCACCCGTTTGTCCATTTGGAATGTTGCAGCTTTCCGAAGACTGTCAGCCCCAGCAGGTTGTTCACAGAAGAAACAATTTTCTGGGACCTTCTTCTCTGTACTTGATGAGCGTGAATGTAACCTGGTGCGTTTGCATGCAGCTTGTTTCTCATCGCTCTCACATTCTTTCTTGAGTGCTCTCTTTTGTGCTCTCTGCAGTTTGGTGTTGTTGTACTGGAGCCTGCATGTCTGATGATATTTTGCACCGTGTGCAACCATCGCAGCTTCAATGCCATGACCATCATCGAGTCTTTCCAGGTGAAATGATCCTGGAAGCTCTCCAAGTTCACTGAATTTGACCAAGTTCTCTGCGAGTGAACTGTACCCACTCCCAATGTCTTTTCTCTTTGATTGGTCAGGTTTGGTCAGTGTCTCCGTCTTGTCCTCTTGACATATAAGGCATAACTTCCAGTCAGTTGTGGTGAGGTGCTGTGATGTTGATGGTGAAGTTCGCTCAACATCAGCTAGTCTGAAGCTCTTGGACATGGTGGAACTGTCTTCTGAATCTGCAACGATACAATGATATAATGTTAACATTTTGTTATATATATAATAGAGGGGTTTCCTCCGCCATACTAATGGAGAGGAGGATAATTCCTCTATATCGTAGAGCATTTAGCTTGGCACACTTAGGGAATTAGTTTTGTGAGATTATGCCGGAATTAAATTTTCACCCATACCTGAGGCAAGAAGAGAAATAAAATCACATGAGATTCTTTAGTTAAAAAATATTCCCAAATTTATTGAATATTTACAAAACATTTGAATTCATAAATTCTTACAATATTTACACAGCCAAGATTTTTTTTTTTTTTGTATACAAGATCGAGGCTCGTGAAAGAGCGAACATTAATCACACAGAAAGACAAACAGACACACAAAACAAATAACATCGGGAGCGGTAGACAAGATGGGGAGAGAGGGGGAAGGACACAAACACAACATTTGAGAGCAGGGACCGAGAGACATGGAGACATCGAGAGAACTGTGGGAGGGAGAGGGCTTTGGGGGGGAGGCATGGGAAGGGGGGGGGGGGGGGGTAGGAGAGGTATAAAACATATGGACACTGCCAAGACTTCCAGGAAAGAAGTTGGAATTTCAAACAAGGTGGATCTGGGGTGAATTAGTGGGGGTAGAAAAGATCAAGGTTTTGGATGGGGGATGGTGGTGAACCATGAAGGGATGGTGGGGAAGGAGATGGTGGTGAACAGCTGTTTTGAAGACCTGGAGGGAGGAGTGTGATTGAAGTGAGTGTGGGAGTTTGTTCCAGAGGCGGGAGAAAAGAGGAATGAAAGAGAAGGTGAGCAGAGAGCCGAGATTTCGGCAGTTTAACCATCAGAGGGTGGCTGGCAGATCTTGTGCGACCTGTAGGAATATTTGGGGGACAGAGCACAGAGAGAGCTGGGGGAGCAAGGCCGGAGAGGAGTCGGTAGAAGACAGAAAGACCACCTACCTGCCTGCGGTGAGTGAGTGAAAGGCCCTCAGAGATAGCTTCATCGCGGGAGATTCCAATGATTCTGAAAGCTTTGGATTCAACAGCGTGAAGCCGAGCCAGGTGTGAGGCAGGAGCACCAGCCCATAGGGGAGAACAGTATTCCATTGAGCTGCGGATGAAAGCCTTGTATGTGGTGAGGAGCTCAGGTGTGCCTAGGAAGGACTTCGCACGACGGAGGATGCCCAGTCGGCGACTGGCTTTGGAGGCCAGCTTGGAAATGTGGTTTTCCCAAGAAAGATCATGGCAGATGGTGAGACCCAAAAGCTTGAGCGACAGAACTTCTTGGAGAGGATTGTTGAGAAAGTAGATGGGAGGGTTGTCCAGTCGATCTTTTCGGAGAGACATAGTAAGAGTGTGAGATTTGTCAGGATTGAAAGACATGTTCCACATGTTTGACCAGTCTGTGATTTTGTCCAGGTCTTCAGAGAGTGAGGAGGCTGCAGACTGCCGATCTGAGGGAAGAGGCATGGTGCGGCAGAGAGTGGAGTCATCAGCAAAGAGATACAGAGGATTTTCCAGAGAGTCGGAGAGATCATTGATAAAGACCAGAAAAAGCACAGGGCCCAGCACACTGCCTTGGGGAACTCCAGCCTGAACGGGAAGGGGAGATGAGAGAAATCCATTCACGGCCACACGTTGACTACGACCAGAGAGGAAGTACGCAAGCCATGCATGGAGATTTCCATGGATACCATAGGAGGAGAGTTTGGTGAGCAGAGCTGGGTGCCAGACCGTATCGAAGGCACGTGATATGTCAAGGGAGACAGCTCTGATTTCCTGTTTGGCATTGAGGACCTCCATCCATTGTTGAGACAGCAGAAGCAGCATGTCCAGAGTAGAGTGACCTGGTCTGAAACCAAATTGATGATCAGAGATCAAGCCATTGGAGAAGAGGAAAGATTTCATATCCGAAGCAATGATGGATTCCATGACTTTGCTGATAATTGGGAGCAGGCTGATTGGTCTGTAGTTGCAAGGATCTGTTTTTGCACCTTTTTTGTGTAAAGCGGTAATGTTTGCTGATTTCCAGGATGCTGGCAGATGACCTTGAGCAAAGGATAGGGTGAAAAGAACAGAGAGAGGGTGAGATACAGCGGCAGAGCAGGATTTTAGGACCCGTGGGCTGATGCCATCTGGTCCAGTTGCAGAATCAGAGTCGAGGTTTGACAAAAACTCCTCCACCTTGTCAGGAGAGAAGGTCACAGAGTCCAGGAGCAGTTTGGTTCGACTGGAAAGGTGGGAACAGAGAGAGATGGGTTTGGGACTAAGGATTTTGAGGCAAACACAGAGTTGAGGCATTCGGCTTTGTCACGTGCGATGTCAACTGTGTGGTCATTTGAGGTAAGGGAGGGGATGGAGGGGAAACAAACACCAGAAACGGATTTGACCAGACGCCACCAGGATTTGGAGGAAGGAGACAGGTTTGAGAGTTCATTCTTGAGTGAGGAGAGATAGTGCTTTCTGGCACTCCTGAGGGTAGACACACACTTGTTCCGAGCTTGGTGGAAGGAACTGAGATTTCCTTCAGTTGGATTAGCCTTCCAAGAGGCAAAGGCAAGTTGTTTCAGGGCAACTGCCTCACCACAAGATTCAGTGTACCATGGACGGGAGGAAGGGTAAGACAACTGAAGGCGAGATGGGATAAATCTGTGCATGAGAGAGATCAGTTTGCTTTGGAAGAATTCCCAGGAAGAATTGATGTCAGAGGCAGTGGAGATGGGAGACCAATCCAGACGATTGATGGCTGCTTGAAGACCGTCCCAGTCGGCCTGAGTGAAATGCCAGACTCGTCGACGCTGAGGAGGCTCTCTGAGAATGGCCAGAGAGATGTCCACTTTGACAAGCACATGATCAGAAGAACCGATTGGAGCGGAAGAAGAGCAGCAGACATTAGCAGGGAAGTTAGTCATAACCAAGTCTAGAAGAGAAGATACTCCATTGGCTGAGATCCGGGTCGGGAAATTGACAGATTGTGTCAATCCCAGTGAGTCACAGAAGTGCTTTGCTGAGGTGCCATGACTGGTGAGAGAGGAACCCACACCCAACCAGGTGGCATGATGACAATTGAAGTCACCACATATGAGGAAGAGAGAGTTGGGATGAGTGGATAGAAGTTGGTCCATGTTGTCAGACAGTGAAATGTAGATGGAGTCATCACTGTTTGGGGGACGGTACAGAACACATATGAACAAAAGGTGGGAGCGGAGAGGAAGCCGTAGCCAGAGGTACTCCTGGGGGTGAGGAGGAGAGAGGGCAGTGCAAGGAGAGTGAGGAAGAGAGTTTTTGATAAAGATAGCCACCCCACCACCAGGCCGAGGCTCAGGTCTATCATACCGGAGGAGGGAGTAACCAGGAAGAGATATTAAGGAATCAGAGACATCTTGAAGGAGGAAAGTCTCTGTTAAGCAGATCACATCTGGTTTGTCAGAAGCAACCTGTATGGAGAGGTCAGTCAAGTTTGAGCGAAGGCCCCGGATGTTTGAGGTCCATACCGTTAATGAAGAGAGAGGGGGAGCATCGGGTACAGGACAGGGGAGGGGAGGAGTAGGGTAAGATGAAGGATGAGAGGGGGAGATAGGGAGAGCAGTTGTTAGTGTGTCAGCGATTGCAGAAGAGTTCCAAGAAAGGGAAGGATGAGGAGGATGAAAGGTTTGAAGGTGAAGGGATGAGGCACAGAGAGGGGTTGTTTGAGGGGGGGCAGAGGAAAGAAGAAGGTTGGGGGGGGGGGTGGAGGTATGAGATAGAAGGGAGACGAAGTGGGGAGGAGGCAGCTTTGAGGAGGAGGGGGGAGGAGGGAGAATTGGAGAGGAATGGTATGGGGGGAGATTTGAATGGGAGGGGTTGGGGGGGAGTTTTGAAGGGGAGGAGTGAGGGGGGAGTTTAGGAGTGGAAGGGCAAGGGGGGAGTTCAGGAGTGGAGGGGTAGGGGGGGAGTTTAAGAGTGGCGGGGCAAGGGGGGAGTTTAGGAGTGTAGGTGCAAAGGGAGGGATTTGGATGGGAGGGGCAAGAGGGGAGTTTAGAAAGTGGATGATTAATGAAAGACGAACATTGAAAACAAATTGGGTTTGTTGTGATTTTCAAGTTAGCAATCCGGTTCAGAATGATGGAGGAGGGATGGAATGAATGTGAATTTAGACCATGTAGTGAGGGAGACGTATAAGATATTGAATTTCTTTTTTTTGAGGTGGAATGAGTTGGAGAGGAAATTGAGAAAAGCCTTTTAAATAGGAAGAAAAACAGCGTGTTGTAAAATACCACTGAGTAAAACACTGAAGGGGAAAGGTTATACATATTTAAATAATATTTAAACAGAACCGTGAACAATCTTATGTGCACAAAAATACCAACGGGGGGAGAGCCGAGAGGGACCACCACGAGTCACGTGAAGGGCAAACGGTGGATGGCAAGGAGTTAATGGGGGCGGGGCGAACAGCACACCTGGACAGAAAATACAGGATGAGTCAACAGTACACGTGGAGAAAGGAAAATAAATGTTTTTTTTTTGTTTGTTTGTTTGGTTTTTGGGGGTGGGGGGGGGGGGGAGGTGGGGATTTAGAACGTTAGACAGAGTATTATGTTCGGGGTAGAAGGGAAAAAAACTAAGAGCCAAGCAAAACACGATTAAGATAACAAACACCGACGGGGGTACAACTACAAGGCCGCACACGAGGAGCAGAACACGATTAAATAATTACAAGTTACAGGAAATTCAAACCAAAAGTAACTATAATCAAAACAATAACGCATGGACGATAAAATAACGAGTTGAAATTTGACAATCTATCTGGGGAAATGGGGGAGAAACACGTGGTCGAAGAACGAACGAACGAACGAATAAGAATGAATAAACGAATGAGAACAGAGAAGGAAATGTTTTTTTTTTGGATTTTTTTGAGTTGTGATTTACACAAGGAAGAGGGCTATGGGGTGAAAAGATTGGGAAAACAGAGAACGAAAGTTATTGGATCACAAAAACACGGACCGCTGAGAGAAAAACAACGCCTCAAGGTTGTACAGTGTTCACTGTACAACTACAAGGCCTCAAAACACGACCCGAATTAACACGATTTTCAATACAGGTATGAAAGATTTGCACCGAAAATCTTCGTCGGGAGACAATATATACACCATAAAAGAAATAGTTATAACGAAAATACAAATGGGAACAATTACTTAACTTCGATTTCGATGGATAGCATGGAGAGCTGAGAATAAACGAACCCTCGCCAGCAAGACCGGAAACGGAAGTGAGGACGTGAGTGAAACGGAAGTGAGTGATTTATATTATTTAAATATAAATCAGTCTAAACTCTTATTAGGTTGGACAGTACATTTTCCAGACATACCCCGTTCTGTTAATTACAGCCTTCGTGTTAAATTCAGAACATGTCAAAACTGTCAGTGTGGAATACACACTTCACTCAAAATACTACTTTATATAAAACATTTCTAATTTAAAGCCTTATAGTAAGAATTTCAGATAAACCCCAAAAAAGTAAGACCAGGTTGGCTATTAGACAACCTGCCTCTGTCGTGCCCACCAGACAAGTGGTTTTAGCCAGCACACATGTGTATCAGGTAAGCTTGTGCTGAGTACATCATACCTGAACAACTCAGTGAGGCAGAACACAGCAGTGCACACCAGGGTAACCCCTTCAGTGCATAAACCAATTAACCTGTCCACTGCAGGGCATATAGAAATGAAGTTATTTTCTGCATATAATAATAATATAAGTTCAGTTCTATATAACAATTTCTGTTATCACCACTACCACTACAACTACCACTACTACAAGCTTTGTCTGGAATTTTGTGGACTAACAGACAAACAGACATACAGACAAGCTGGGATCAAAACATTACCTCCTTCCACCATTGAGTGTAGAGGTAAACATCATGGAAATTATATCATGCCCTAGATTTAATTCATGCTTACCCGTGTATTTGCTTCACTGGTTCACAAGGTCTTTTGCATACATGTAATTCAGACTCTCGTCTTCATTGCTGACCACACAATGTTGTCTAGCTGAGCCCAGATTGTATGTAATTAACTCATTTATGTGGAGTCACAAGGTGATTTAAACACAGCCACACACAAAGAACACAGTTGATGTGGGTCAACACACATGCAGCCTCTCTACTCTTTTATTTGGGTCAGGGCTGTGATTAAAGACATGTAGTGGAGTCATGTTTGTAAACATTGTTAAAGACATGCTACAGTGCATTGTTAAGGAAACAAGACAGATGGAAGCCTATACAAGAAATTTCTGTACTCTAGAAACACAAAAGATGGCTTAAAGGGTCTAGGAAAAGGGGATTATGCATGTTTGGTATTTATTGACAATATGAATGTAATGTTACATAAAATATGCATTTGAAAAACACAAATGAATGGGTCACTTTGTTTCCTAATGGGATATGAATTTATATTTTAGACTGCCAGTATATATGAGCTTGTCTGAGTTGTTACTAGTGATTTAGTATAGTTTATTTATTTATTTATATTTACAGAACTAAGACATTCTTTTCAAAGTATTGTGTTGAATCCAATATTTGCCTAGATAATTTCCAAATAAAATTATATAACAGACTGTGATAGATAATATTAAGTTGAAATTGGTACCATTGGATTCCTTGCCCCCAAAAACATACATTTAGATACCAGAATCAAGTCAATAGCTGCATTACGTCCAGAGATAATAGCAAATGTAGATTTCAAGTGGCGGCCATTTTGAAATCCAATATGGCGGACATAAAGAGAGAATTTCAAGTGGCCCAATATCTGAAAATGTTCGCAACATATTAATGTACATTTGTGCCAAATTTGGTGCTTGTATCACAAAATGCACAATTCTTTTGAATATTTGGGCTAGGCCGCCCCACTATAGCAACAACTCACCCATAATAGCAACAACTCACCAATAATAGCAACAACTCACCAACAATGGCAACAACTCACCAATAATAGCAACAACTCACCAATAATAGCACAACTCGCCAATAATAGCAACAACTCACTAATAATAGCCCGAACCTTTCCAGGATCGAGTCTTGGCCTTGCGTTACTGAGATTGGGATTCGCCATTTACAATATCCCCGTCAAGGAATGCGCTGCAAGATCCTCCTCGGAGAACAGTTAAATACGTATGTTAGACAGACAGTCCGGTCCATCAAAAATAAATAAATGCATGCATGTTAGATATGCAGTCCGGTACATAAAAATAAATAAATACATGTATGTTACATGTACAATCCGGTACAAAAAAAAAAAAAGCAAGTACAGATAAACTCAAAGTACACCGTCCCATACTTAATAAATAACATGCTCCAGCATCCGACATTTCCAGGGCGCCTTTGGCGCCAGGCAATGCCGCCTTGCAGCACTTAGAGACAGTATTGGGATTGAGAGATGTACAATAATTGGTTGATTAGTTGTGTAATTAAATATCAACAAGTACAGAAACATTCAAAGTACACCTTTTGCCAAATAAATAAATAACATCCTCCAGCGCGGCACATAGAGACAATTGATTGATTGTGCAATTGGTGTGCAATAATTGTGAGGGAGAGGTGTGCAATAATTGATTGATTGAATGAATGAATGATCGTTTTTAGGCCATTTTCCCCGCTAGAGCGGGGGTTGGCCTTGCGGGCCCCATGGCAATCATGGTTCCCTGTTTGAGGCAGTGTTTTTATGGCCGGATGCCCTTCCTGACGCCAACCCTTGGTCATGCTCTTTCGATGCGCAGGGATACGGTGTACCTATTCTAAACCGGGGTACACACCGTGATCATTCATCCCAACAAGCTGGTACTCAATTTGCCGACTTCGGAAGGATGACAGGCTGAGTCAACCGCCCTGGCGTTAATTCAGTGATCGACCGGGATTCGAACCCAGGATTCATAGGATCCCAAGCCGGCACCCTAACCGCTCAGCCAACACCAAGGATTAACTGATTAATTAACTGCACAATTTAAATCAATAAATGATAATCATAAAATATATTCTTAATCAATTGGCTTATTGCATACCTCGACAACCACCGTTTCATCCGAATCTGTAACTTTTTGAAAATCAATTAAACAATTAATCGAATAACTAAATAATTAATCAATTAATCAAAAACACCATTTACACAGCCAAATCACTTGGTCATTGTTGTGTCCAAGTATCAGCTTCCTCGCTCAAAAGGTGCCCGATATATTGTCCAGATGAGAAACAAAATAAATGTGATTAATAAATTGATAATAATTAAGTAATTAATCAATTAATTGATTAATCAAAATAAATAAATAACGTTTTTGCCAGAGTACGCCATCACTAATGGCATTCATAGAATACTTACCCTGCACAGTCAACTTGGTGCAAGCCAATTCTTCTGTTTTTGAAGGTTTTAAAATTTTTATTTGATCCAATATGGCTGCCAGACGACGTGAGCTATGACATCATAAATTCATATTCTCTAATATAATTGTTGTGTAGATCACGCTCAATAAATTTAAAACTGATCAGACTAAGCGTTGTCCCTGTCAAATTATGACATCATAATGAAGGCAAGCAATGAAGTCATCGTTAACAACACTTATTTCCCATATGGAGTTCTTCACAATGAGCCATGTTTCAATTGTTTCCATGGAGCAGTTTTGGAGATATAGAGGTGCAACATTTTTTGTTTTTTCCAAGATGACGTCATAATTATCATTAAAATATTATACAGGAGGAGGCGCTCCTATGGTGAAATTTTCATGTCCATCAGACCAACAGTTGTAGAGGAAATTTTTAATACTTTTTAATACTTTTATACAACGCTTTTGAAGCGTTGTCCTTGTCGAATTATGATGTCATAACAAAAGCACCAATGACATCATCATTAACATATCTTATTCCACATGGGGAGTACTTGACAACGCACCATGTTTCAATTTTTTTCATGGAGCAGTTTCGGAGATATAGAGGTGCAACGCTTTTCCATTTTTACAAGATTGCGCCTGTACCACGTGACCCATGATGTCATAATTATCAATAAAAATTATACAGGAGGAGTCGCTCCTCCGGTGAAAATTTAGTGTCCATCGGACTAACAGTTGCAGATAATATTTTTTTTCATCCTGACCAGATCAAGCATTGTACTTGTTGAATTATGACGTCGTAATGAAGGCACCGTTGACATGATCATAAGCATATTGTCACGTGGTCCCGAGCCGATAAATATCGGCTGAGACGAACAGCCAAACTACTTTTAACTCCTGAGGCAGCACCCAAAAGAAAAAATGCCGGTTATTTTATACGCGCAGGATGAAGGAATACGAGACGTTTACCTGAATCAAACACACGGGTTTATTCCAAAACCACAAAACATGCAAACACCACCAATAAAATGCAACAATAATGAATTTAATGAAAATAAGCATGGAATCAAAAATAATAGAAAGAAATACTGAGGTAAAATTCTTCGGTGACGTACCTCCAGACGGACATAAAGACATGCATCGGGAAAGGTAAGAAAATAAAAAAGGAATCGCCTTTCAGCACTTAGCTAGTCCCAATTAGTTATTTTGGTGAGGTTGGCAGTGCAAGGTGGCTTGGAGCCGCTCGCGAGGGAAACTCGGCCAATATGGCTATGTTGACCGCCACCCGTCGAAGGCACCGTGGGCGACCAGGGATTAAGCAAGATTAAGCAAGATTAAGCAATCTATCTTGGAGATCTCGCGAGATCT
Source organism: Myxine glutinosa (assembly GCF_964187855.1). Classification (NCBI taxonomy): domain Eukaryota; kingdom Metazoa; phylum Chordata; class Myxini; order Myxiniformes; family Myxinidae; genus Myxine; species Myxine glutinosa. Next base: position 187,945,934 of record NC_136267.1, on the reverse strand, counting down.
TGGAGACGGTGGGAGTGATTTTCGAAGCTCCACTCGGTCTCCACGTTATTCGAAGTTAAGTCTGTTCACAATTGTATTTTGTCGAAACTGTATTTATCTTTCGGTGTGTGAAGTTATTGTGTGCAACTTTGGTTGTTTCTCGGTGTTTATCTTTCATAAATTGATCGTCTGTTTGCCGTGTCGCGAGCAAGGCCTTTGCCGCGTCGCGAACGATTTGAAATCGAAGTTAAGTGATTGTTCCCATTTGTATTTTCGTTAAAACTGTATTTATTTATGGTGTTGTACGTATATTGTGTCCCGACGAAGATTTTTCGGTGCAAATCTTTCATACCTGTATTGAAAATCGTGTTAATTCGTGTCGTGTCTTGAGGCCTTGTACAGTGCACACTGTACAACCTTGAGGCTTTGTTTTTCTCTCGGCGGTCCGTCGTTTGTGATCCAATAACTTTCGTTCTCTGTATTCCCAGGCTTTTCACCCATAGCCTACTTCCTTGTGTAAATCTCAACTCAAAAAAAACAAAAAAAAAAAACATTTCCTTCTCTTATTCGTTTATTCATTCTTATTCGTTCGTTCTTCGACCACGTGTTTCTCCCCCATTTCCCCAGATAGTTTTCACTGTTATTAACCTTCAATGTTTACACTTTCCCCTCAAGTTATGTATTCCGTCATATTTTATAACACCTTTTTCTTCTTCTTCTTTAAAAGGCTGCTTTCGACTTGCTCACCAAATCAATTCATCCCAAAAAAAATATCCATCTCCTATAGTGCCTTTTTTCTACATTCCCTAAACTCTCCTGCACTCCATCCTCCATCCAGCGTCCTTAAACGTATTTTTAACTCGAAGGTCACAAGAAACTCATTTTGCAATAAATGTTCGTTTCCCATAAATCGTACACTTTCTAAAATCCAATCTCACCCCTCCCCTCCAAATCTTCCCCATAACCCCTCCCCTCCAAATCTTCCCCATCACCCCTCCCCTCCAAATCTTCCCCATCACCCATCCCTTTCAAATCTCCCCCCTTGCCCCCTCCCTCCTAAACTACCCCCTCACCCCTCCCCGCCAAGACGCCCCCTCGCCCCTCCCCTCCTAGACTCCTCCCTCACCCCTCCCCTCCAAATCTCCCCCATATCCCATCCCTTTCAAATCCCTCCCCTTGGCCCTTCCCTCCCAAACTCCCCCCTCACCCCTCCCCTTCAAATCTCCCCACCCTCATTGCTTCTCAATTTCCCCCCTCTCACTCCCCCTCCTCAAAGCGTACTCCCCGCTTCTTCCCCCTTCCAACTCTCACCTCCATCTCCCCCAACCTTCTGCCTCGCTCTTCCCCCTCCTCAAATAACACCTCATTGTGCCACACCCAATCACCATCAAACCTTTTGTCCGCCCCATCCTTCCCTTTCTCCGAGCTATTCTGAAATCTCTGACACACCTTCAACAGCTCTCCCTACCTCTTCCACCTCTTCCACATCTTACCCTACCCCTCCTCCCCCCTGTTCTGTATCTGATGCTCCCCCTTCCTCTTCATTAACGGTATGGACCTCAAACATCCGGGGCCTTCGTTCAAACTTAACTGATCTCTCCATACAGGTTGCTTCTGTCAAACCAGATGTGATCTGCTTAACAGAAACTTTCCTCCTTTATGATGTCTCTGATTCCTTAGTATCTCTCCCGGGCTACTCCCTCCTCCGGTATGATAGACCTGAGCCTCGTCCTGGAGGCGGGGTTGCTATCTTTATCAAAAACTCTCTTCCTCACTCGCCCTGCACTGCACTCTCTCCACCTCACCCCCAGGAATACCTCTGGCTACGGCTTCCCCTTTGCTCCCACCTCTTGTTCATATGTGTGTTGTACCGTCCACCAAACAGTGATGACTCCATCTACATCTCGCTGTCTGATAATATGGACCAACTTCTATCTACTCATCCCAACTCTCTCTTCCTCATATGTGGTGATTTCAACTGTCATCATGCCAGTTGGCTGGGTGTGGGTTCCTCTCTCACCAGCCATGGCTCCTCAGCAAAGGACTTCTGCGACTCACTGGGACTGACACAATCTGTCAATTTCCCGACCCGGATCTCAGTCAACGGAACATCTTCTCTTCTGGACTTGGTTATGACTAACTTCCCTGAAAATGTCTGCTGCTCTTCTTCTGCTCCAATCGGATCATCTGATCATGTCCTTGTTAAAGTGGACATCTCTCTGACCATCCTCAGGGAGCCTGCTCAGCGTCGACAAGTCTGGCATTTCACTCATGCCAACTGGCACGGTCTTCAAGCAGCCATCAATCATCTGGACTGGTCTCCCATCTCTACCACCTCTGACATCAACTCATCCTGGGAATTCTTCCAAAGTAAATTGCTCTCTCTCATGCACAGATTTATCCCATCTCGTCTTCAGTTGTCATACCCTTCCTCCCGTCCATGGTACACGGAATCTTGTGGTGAGGCTGTTGCCCAGAAACAACTTGCCTTCGTCTCCTGGAAAGCAAATCCAACGGAAGGAAATCTCATTTCCTTTCACAAAGCCCGAAACAAGTGTGTGTCCACCCTCAGGAGAGCCAGGAAACAATATCTCTCCGTTCTCAAGACCGAACTCTCTTATCTGTCTCCCTCTTCCAAATCCTGGTGGCGTCTGGTCAAATCCGTTTCTGGTGTTTGTTCCCCCTCCATCCCCTCCCTTACCTCAAACGGCTACACAGCTGACTCCGCACGTGAGAAAGCTGAATGCCTCAACTCTGTGTTTGCCTCTAAATCTTGTGTCGCAAACCCATCCCTCTCTGTACCCACCATACCCAGTCGTACCCTGCTGCTCCTGGACTCCGTGTCCTTTCCTCCTGACAAGGTGGAAAAGTTTCTGTCAACCCTCGACTCTGATTCTGCAACTGGACCCGACGGCATCAGCCCACGGGTCCTAAAATCCTGCTCTGCTGCTCTATCTCACCCTCTCTCTGTTCTCTTCACCCTCTCTTTTGCTCAAGGTCAACTGCCATCTGCTTGGAAATCAGCCAACATCACCGCTTTGCACAAAAAAGGTGCAAAAACAGATCCTAGCAACTACAGACCAATCAGCCTTCTCCCAATTATCAGCAAAGTCATGGAATCCATCATTGCTTCGGATATGAAATCTTTCCTCTTCTCCAATGGCTTGATCTCTGATCATCAATTTGGTTTCAGACCAGGTCACTCTACTCTGGACATGCTGCTTCTGCTGTCTCAACAATGGATGGAGGTCCTCAATGCCAAACAGGAAATTAGAGCTGTCTCCCTTGACATATCACGTGCCTTCGACACGGTCTGGCACCCCGCTCTGCTCACCAAACTCTCCTCCTTTGGTATCCATGGAAATCTCCACGCATGGCTGGCGGACTTCCTCTCTAGTCGTCGTCAACGTGTGGCCCTGAATGGGTTTCTCTCATCTCCTCTTCCTGTTCAGGCTGGAGTTCCTCAAGGCAGTGTTCTGGGCCCCGTGCTTTTTCTGGTCTTCATCAATGATCTCTCTGACTCTCTTGAAAATCCTCTCTATCTCTTTGCTGATGACTCCACTCTCTGCCGCTCCATTCCTCTTCCCTCAGATCGGCAGTCTGCAGCCTCCTCACTCTCTGAAGACCTGGACAAAATCACAGACTGGTCAAACAAGTGGAACATGTCTTTCAATCCTGACAAATCTCACACTCTTACTATGTCTCTCCGAAAAGATCGACTGGACAACCCTCCCATCTACTTTCTCAACAATCCTCTCCAAGAAGTTCTGTCGCTCAAGCTTTTGGGTCTCACTATCTGCCATGATCTTTCTTGGGAAAACCACATTTCCAAGCTGGCCTCCAAAGCCAGTCGCCGACTGGGCATCCTCCGTCGTGCGAAGTCCTTCCTCGGCACACCTGAGCTCCTCACCACATACAAGGCTTTCATCCGCAGCTCAATGGAATACTGTTCTCCCCTATGGGCCGGTGCTCCTGCCTCACACCTAGCTCGGCTTCACGCTGTTGAAACCAAAGCTTTCAGAATTATTGGAATCTCCCACGATGAAGCTATCTCTGAGGGCCTTTCACTCACTCACCGCAGGCAGGTAGGTGGTCTTTCTGTCTTCTACCGACTCCTCTCCGGCCTTGCACCCCCAGCTCTCTCTGTGCTCTGTCCCCCAAATATTCCTACAGGTCGCACAAGATCTGCCAGCAACCCTCTGATGGTTAAACTGCCGAAATCTCGGCTCTCTGCTCACCTTCACTCTTTCATTCCTCTTTTCTCCCGCCTCTGGAACAAACTCCCTCACTCCCTTCAATCCCACTCCTCCCTCCAGGTCTTTAAAACAGCTGTTCACCACCATCTCTTATCTTCCCCCATCCAAAACCTTGATCTTTTCTACCCCCGCTAATTCACCCCAGATCCACCTTGTTTGAAATTCCAACTTCTTTCCTGGAAGTCCTGGCAGTGTCCATATGTTTTATACCTCTCCCACCGCCCCCTTCCCATGCCCCCCCACCCAAAGCCCTCGCCCTCTCTCAGATCTCTCGATGTCTCCATGTCTCTCGGTCCCTGCTCTCAAATGTTGTGTTTGTGTCCTTCCCCCTCTCTCCCCATCTTGTCTACCGCTCCCGATGTTATATGTTTTATGTGTCGGTTTGTCTTTCTGTGTGATAATGTTCGCTCTTTCACGAGCCTCGATCTTGTATACAAAAAAAAAAAAAAAAAAAAAAAAATGTCGTGAAGATGGCCCTCACGTTTCTCCGCCTCTTTGTCTTGCGGGCCGAACAGCACGGCCTTCAGCTCCCTGGCAGAGCACCACCGCCCAAAACCTCCTCAAAATCCGCATACAAATATCAGCACCAAGCACACGAAAATGAAACCAAGAGAGAGAGACCAACTCTTCTTCTTACTCTTCAGAACCAATCGGATCGTTCCTTCAAATTTCGCCCACCCACCTGACTATATGCCTTGCTCGTGGGCGGGGTCTTTTGCCTATGAGGTCCGGTTTAGCCCGGGAACCTGTTTGCTTGCAGTTGGCGGTTGTTGTTGTTTAAAGGAGGCTGTGCATGACCGGCCTTGGTCAGCAAAAAAGTGAGGGGAAAATTATCCTCAATCCCAACCACTAATTGGCACTGCTTCACGCCCCGTGTGAAGAACATTTAAACGACCTTAAGTTCCAGTTTCCCTATTTCAGTACATCAAGATTTCTCCGAGGCTTCACACGGCCCATGCTATAAATTATACAATCCTAACTTCTTTTTTTTTTTGTATACTGAATCGAGGCTCGTGAAAGAGCTAACATTTATTTCACAAACAAATCAACCAGACAAACAAAACACACAAAAAGAGGGAGCGGAAGACAAGATGGGGAGAGAAGGGGAAGCACACAACCACAACATTTGAGAGCAGGGAGAAGTGTGGGAGGGAGAGGGCTTGGGGGCAGGAGGCGTGGGAGGGGGAGGGCGGGGGGGAGAGGTATAAAACACAAGGGGACCGAAATTGGCGGGGGTAGAAAAGATCAAGGTTTTGGATGGGGGAGGATAAGAGATGGTGGTGAACAGCTGTTTTAAAGACCTGGAGGGTGCAGTGGGATTGAAGAGAGTGAGGGAGTTTGTTCCAGAGGCGGGAGAAAAGAGGAGTGAAGGTGAGCAGAAAGTCTTGATTTTGGCAGTTTAACCATAAGAGGGTTGCAGGCAGATCTTGTGCGACCTGTAGGAATATTTGGGGGACAGACCCAGAGAGGGCTGGGGGGGGGGGGCAAGGCCAGAGAGGAGTCGGTAGAAGATGGAAAGACCACCAACCTGCCTGTGGTGAGTGAGTGAAAGGCCCTTGGAGTTAGCTTCATCGCGGGAGATTCCAATGATTCTGAACGCTTTGGTTTCAACAGCGTGAAGACGGGCTAGGTGTGAGGCAGGAGCACCAGACCAGAGGGGAGAGCAGTATTCCATAGAGCTGCGGATGAAAGCCTTGTATGTGGTGAGGAGCTCAGGTGTGCCAAGGAAGGACTTCGCACGACGGAGGATGCCCAGTCGGCGACTGGCTTTGGAGGCCAGATTTGAAATGTGGTTTTCCCAGGAAAGATCATGGGCAAATAGTGAGACCCAAAAGCTTGAGTGACAGAACTTCTTGGAGAGGATTATTCAGAAAGTGGATGGGAGGGTTTTCCAGTCGGTCTTTTCGGAGAGACATCATAAGAGTGTGAGATTTATCAGGATTGAAAGACATGTTCCATTTGTTTGCCCAGTCTGTGATTTTGTCCAGGTCTGCAGAGAGTGAGGAGGCTGCAGACTTCCGATCTGAGGGATGAGGAATGGGGCGACAGAGAGTAGAGTCGTCAGCAAAGAGATAGAGAGGATTTTCAAGAGAGTCAGAGAGATCATTGATGAAGACCAGAAAAAGCACAGGGCCCAGAACACTACCATGGGGAACTCCAGCCTGAACAGGAAGAGGAGATGAGAGAAACCCATTCAGGGCCACACGTTGACTATGACCAGAGAGGAAGTCCGCCAGCCATGCGTGGAGATTTCCATGGATACCAAAGGAGGAGAGTTTGGTGAGCAGAGCAGGGTGCCAGACCGTATCGAAGGCACGTGAAATGTCAAGGGAGACAGCTCTAATTTCCTGTTTGGCGTTGAGGACCTCCATCCATTGTTGAGAAAGCAGAAGCAGCATGTCCAGAGTAGAGCGACCAGGTCTGAAACCAAATTGATGATCAGAGATCAAGCCATTGGAGAAGAGGAAAGATTTCATATCTGAAGCAATGATGGATTCCATGACTTTGCTGATAATTGGGAGAAGGCTGATTGGTCTGTAGTTGCTGGGATCTGTTTTTGCACCTTTTTTGTGCAAAGCGGTGATGTTGGCTGATTTCCAAGCAGATGGCAGATGACCTTGGGCAAAAGAGAGGGTGAAGAGAACAGAAAGAGGGAGTGAAAGAGCAGAAGAACATGCTTTTAGGACCCGTGTGCTGATGCCATCAGGACCAGTTGCAGAATCAGAGTCGAGGGTTGACAGAAACTTTTCCACCTTGTCAGGAGGAAAGGACACAGAGTCCAGGAGCAGCTGGGTACGACTGGGTACGGTGGGTACAGAGAGGGATGGGTTTGGGACACAAGATTTAGAGGCAAACACAGAGTTGAGGAATTCAGCTTTTTCACGTGCGGAGTCAGCCGTTAAGCCGTTTGAGGTGAGGGAGGGGATGGAGGGGGAACAAACACCAGAAACAGATTTGACCAGACGCCACCAGGATTTGGAAGAGGGAGACACATAAGAGAGTTCGGTCTTGAGAACGGTGAGATATTGTTTCCTCCTGAGGGTGGACACACACTTGTTTCGGGCTTTGTGAAAGGAAATGAGATTTCCTTCCGTTGGATTTGCTTTCCAGGAGACGAAAGCAAGTTGTTTCAGGGCAACAGCCTCACCACAAGATTCCGTGTACCATGGACGGGAGGAAGGGTATGACAACTGAAGACGAGATTGGATAAATCTGTGCATGAGAGAGAGCAATTTACTTTGAAAGAATTCCCAGGATCAGTTGATGTCAGAGGCGGTAGAGATGGGAGACCAGTCCAGATGATTGATGGCTGCTTGAAGACCGTGCCAGTTGGCCTGAGTGAAATGCCAGACTCGTCGACGCTGAGGAGGCTCTCTGAGAATGGTCAGAGAGATGTCCACTTTGACAAGCACATGATCAGATGAGCCGATTGGAGCAGAAGAAGAGCAGCAGACATTTTCAGGGAAGTTTGTCATAACCAAATCCAGAAGAGAAGATGCTCCGTTGACTGAGATCCGGGTCGGGAAATTGACAGATTGTGGCAGTCCCAGTGAGTCGCAGAAGTCCTTTGCTGAAGAGCCATGGCTGGTGAGAGAGGTACCCACACCCAGCCAACTGGCATGGTGACAATTGAAATCACCACATATGAGGAAGAGAGAGTTGGGATGGGTAGATAGAAGTTGGTCCATATTATCAGACAGTGAGATGTAGATGGAGTCATCGCTGTTTGGTGGACGGTACAACACACATATGAACAAAAGGTGGGAGCGAAGGGGAAGCCGTAGCCAAAGGTATTCCTGGGGGTGAGGTGGAGAGAGGGCAGTGGAGGGCGAGTGAGGAAGAGAGTTTTTTATAAAGATAGCAACCCCACCTCCAGGACGAGGCTCAGGTCTATCATACCGGAGGAGGGAGTAACCTGGGAGAGATACCAAGGCATCAGAGACATCATGAAGGAGGAAAGTTTCTGTTAAGCAGATCACATCTGGTTTGTCAGAAGCAACCTGTATGGAGAGGTCAGTCAAGTTTGAGCGAAGGCCCCGGATGTTTGAGGTCCATACCGTTAATGAAGAGGAAGGGGGAGCATCGGGTCCAGAACAGGGGGGGGGGGGGGGGAGGGGTAGGGTAAGATGTGGAAGAGGAGGAAGAAGTAGGGAGAGCTGTTGAAGGTGTGTCGGAGATTTCAGAGATTTCAGAATAGCTTGGAGAAAGGGAAGAATGGGGCGGACAAAAGGTTTGATGGAGATTGGGTGAGGCACAGTGAGGTGTTATTTGAGGAGGGGGAAGAGCGAGGCAGAAGGTTGGGGGAGATGAAGGTGAAAGTTGGAAGGGGGAAGAAGCAGGGAGGATGCTTTGAGGAGGAGGGGTGAGAGGGGAGTCTAGGAGGGGAGGAGCGAGGGAGAGTCTCGGAGGGGAGGGGTGTGGGGGGAGTTTAGGAGGGAGGGGAGGGAAGGGGCAAGGGGGGAGATTTGAAAGGGATGGGTGATGAGGAGGATTTGGAGGGGAGGGGTGAGATTGGATTTTGAAAAGTGTACGGTTCATGGGAAACTAACATTTTTTGCAAAATGAGTTTGAGACCTTCGAGTCAAAAATACGTTTGAGGACACTGGAGGAGGGGTGGAGTTCTGGATAGTTTAGGGAATGTAGAAAGGAGGAACTGTAAGAGATGGTATTATATATATTTTTTGGAATGAATAGATTTGGTGAGCAAGACGAAAGCATCCTTTTGTAGGAAAAGAAGAAAAGGGTGTTATAATATATGAGAGAAAATAGTTGTTCAGGGGAGAGATTATACATTTCTAACCACGTGATCGCGTGATCGCGAACGAAGAACGAACGAACAAAAAGAACAACAAATAAACGAATAAGACCGGGGAAGGAAATATTTTTTTGGGTTTTTTTTTTTTTTTTTTGTGAGTAGAGATATTAACCGACGATTGTGTATACATGTACGAAAAATTAGCACCGAAAATTTTCCAAAAGATACGCTATAGGTACAGACACCGAAAGATAGATACAGTCTCGACCAACACACAATTGAGAAATATCACTTAGCTTCGAAAGCGTGAGCGCATGGAAGAGCTTCGAAAAGACGTGACCTCGCCATCAATGGGATCTTTCCTATGGGATCTTTTTACCTCCCCTCCACAAACGTAACAATATTGTTTTGTCGGTGGGGTAGAGATACTTTAGAACAGGTAGGATGTATAAATTAACATGCTCCGGATGTCGGGTAGAATCACCCCATGTAATAAGTATTTGTTTAGCCCGGATGTCGGATGAAGTAGTATATCTATCCCCGTCACGAGGGGGTGGGGCATGTTATTTAGCTTAGGGAATAAGGATAAATTATCCCAGTACGTCGTTGCCTATGTGATTTATCCTTTGTCCCTCATGGCACCGCAATAGACACTAGCGCAGGAAGTTCCCATTGGAATTACAGTAAATAACAATAAAAACCAACCGGAAGCCAGTTCTTAGCACTGCCGATGGCAAACCACCACGAAGGTCAGGCAGGCCGAGAGCCACGCCCAGAAGGGCAGTGATTGGGCGGGAGTTGACCAATAGGAAGGCCGAGGAGGGAAGCAGCACGCCGATTGGCAAGGACCACCGATGATGTCAGAGGTGGACTGCGCGCTGATAGGTAGAGAGCTGAACAAGTTCTTGGTGACCTGCGGGGATTGGTGGAGAGGGCCCGATAATGTCACGAGACGGCCAATACAATAACTCTCTGGCCGGCATTTTGTCTGTCTTTTTAGATCCTCCTTCTTTCTTCTCCTCATGCACTCTGCCGCTTGTCTCTTGTGCGCTGACGATTCCATCTAGTGCCTGCTTGGTTCCGGACTTTGGTGGGAGACGGCTGTGCGCTGACATTTCTCTATTCATTGTCTTCATCGCCGCCGCTGTGTACCGGGACCTTGCTGGTTGTTGTAAAGATGCAGAGCGCCAAGAATGAAGAGCCGCGGTTAGCTCGTTCGCCTTGCGCGGGAGGCCTTCATCGAGGCCAAGTGAACAAGGGCACATCGAGGCCTTCTTCCCGCCAAGGCAGAAGCGGCGTCGGGCCTGCCCGCTTCGGGACCCGTTCGCAGACTGACGAGACCCCCACGAGCCGATTTGAGATAAGTCCCACTAAATAACCACACATCTTTATTTTATCCAGTTTACCTTTCCCTGTGTCTGTGTTTCAGGTCTGGTGTGGGGGACGTCCCAATTTAGGACATTATTTATTATCGCGCGTTTTATTCTGTATTACCAGCATTCCATCAAATAAAGCCGGCATTTTTGTACATTCTAATTCCCGTCTTTGTTTGAGTTTATTTTCCGCAGGTTTGAGGACTGCGGCGGGACCACAGGTAAGCTCTTCAGCTTCCTCTTCTTCTCTCTATCCCTCCCGCGCATATATAGTAAAATTCGCATTTGGGCATCGCCTCCGAATAACGCTCGATTTGCCTTCCATGACTCTCCCGGTGTTTACTGAGGGTCACACAACAATATCTTATTCCACATGGGGAGTGCTTGACAATGAGCCTTGTTTGAATTTTTTCCATTGAGCAGTTTCGGAGATATAGAGGTGACATTCTAAGATGGCGCCTGTACCACGTGACCTATGACGTCATAATTGTGAAAAAAACATTCTACAGGCGGAGACGCTCCTATGGTAAAATGTCGTGTCAATCGGACCAACGGTTGCCGAGAAAATTAATTTGAAAAATGCAGACACACGTACTCAACCGAATGCCTAACCCTGATTTTCTCTTCGTGAGCGCAGACCAACGAACAAGAAACAAAGAAACCGGAGTGAAAACGAAGCACTCCCTTTTGGCGCCCATCCACAACGGGTCCCCTTCGTTGCCCGATGATGACGTCATGCAGCGCCTGGAGATGTAATAGGAAAGGAGTGCTGTACAATGCATGGATGTTAGATATACAGTCCGGTACATAAACAATACGTAACTACATGTATGTTATATATTCACTAATAACTACACACATATCTTGGGGAAAAATGCAAGGGGGATAGAAAAGGCCCCATTATATGGTGTGTGCCATGTGGGCAAGGTATAGAAAAGAAGGGACATTCCATAGCTTGTCGAAAATGCCAAACAATAGAAAAGAAGGGATGTTCAAAATATCTCGTGTGCATGCTGGACTATCCTTGTTTTCTTTGGAGGAACCAAGTACTGCTCCTGCAAAGTTCATCGAAAAGGGCACCAAATTGATTAATGCACCTGCATTAAGTAAATGTATTTTATTTGCCAGATGTAGGGTGCCTCTTTCTAGAGCAGTACTTCCAGAGCAGTATTCTTTTAAATACACGTGAAAAAGTAAGTACACCCCATGTAAAGTTTTGACTTTCAACATATTTCAACATACAGCTATTTGATCTTCATTTCAACAATATTGATAGATAAAGGTGATATAATATAACAAATATCATGAAACATTTACATTTTGTAGTCCATTGTATAATTTAAATAAACATAAATGCAAATTTCGCATGTGGAAAATAAGTCCACCCTTGGCTCTCATAGGTGGTATTGCCCCCTTTGGCAGAAACAAACTCAAATAGGCATTTCTTATAACTGTCTACCAGTCTCTGACATCGACTGGGAGAAATTTTTGCCCACTCCTCCATGCAGAATTATTTCAGCTGTGCGATGTTTGAGGGGTTTCTTGCATGCACAGCTCGTTTCAAATCCCCCCACAACATCTCGATGGGATTTAGATCCGGGCTTTGACTTGGCCATTCCAGAACCCTCCATTTCTTTCTTTTCAGCCATTCCTTGGTGGATTTACTGGTATGTTTAGGGTCATTGTCATGTTGCAAGGTCCACCTTCGGTTGAGCTTCAACTTTCCGACAGATGGCCTCACATTATCCTCCAGCACCCTCTGGTACAATGAATAATTCATAGAGGATTCTATGATGGTGAGCTGCCCAGGCCCTGATGCAGCAAAGCTGCCCCAAACCATAATATTTCCACCACCATGCTTTACAGTTGGTATCAGGTTCTTGTGGTCAAATGTTGTCTTTGGTTTTCGCCAAACATGTCTTCTGGTACTGTGGCCAAATAGCTCTACCTTTGACTCATCTGTCCAGAGCACATTGTTCCAGAAGTGCTGGTCTTTGCCTAGGTGTTCATTGGCAAACTTTATTTTTGCCCTGATGTTCTTTCTGGACAGCAAAGGTTTGCTCCTGGCACACCTCCCATGTAGATCAAATTTGTGCAGCCTCTTTCTAATGGTAGTCTCGTGCACTTTGACATCAACAGTGGCAAGAGCTACCTGTAGGTCCCGTGATGACATTCTGGGGTTCTTCGAGACTTATTTCAGCATCTTGCGGTCTGCTCTCGGGCTGAACTTTCTGGGCCGGCCTGTCCTGAACAAGTCGGCAGTTGTTTGGAATCTTCTCCACTTGTAGATGATCTTCCGGACAGTCGAATGATTGATTTCAAATTGTTTGGAGATCTTTTTAAATCCCTTCCCAGACTCGTAGGCATCTATAACCTTCTTTCTGAAGGCCTCAGAGAGCTCTTTTGATCTAGGCATGGTGACGCCGCACACTTCAACAACAAAGAGCAAATCAAACGAAATGTCTGAGGTTTAAATGAGACAGGTTCCTCCAAGATCCTCTCTGACGATGTTCTTATCATTTGCACCTGAGATGGTGCACCTGATTCTAATTTTAGGTATTTGAAGTAGTGATAAATGTAGGGGTGTACTTACTTTTTCCACATGCGAAATTTGCATTTATGTTTATTTAAATTATACAATGGACTACAAAATGTAAATGTTTCATGATATTTGTTATATTATATCACCTTTATCTGTCAATATTGTTGAAATGAAGATCAAATAGCTGTATGTTGTGTTACGGATTCCGGATTTATGTGAATTACTATTCAGGTCATTGCTTATTAATGTTTAATGTATTAAAGGTTGTTGTGGTTAAATGGTTAGAAGCGCTCCTGATAACAGGAGACCGGAAACGGGATGGTGAACCGGAAGAAGAAAAAAGACAAGGTCGGGAGAGAAGCGGCCATCTTGATCCTCGACCAGCTCCGACGCGAGCCGAGTCGATCTTTATCTGCTTTGGAACGCTGCGTTTGAAAAGCCCGTCGGGTGAGAGGAGTTACCTGTGCGGGGTGATTGCCTGTTACGTATCAGGTTGCCGTGGGTTCCTGGAAGGAACCAAGCGTCCGGCACTGTTCGCCTCGACGCCTACGAGTGCGTGTACGGGTCGCACCTTGGGCCTCGCGCGCTTTGCGAGCTGTTCACAGCCCAGAGGCTGCGATCCCGGGCTCCGACCCCGGTGGCGTCCCGAGGAGGTGTCCGCTGCAGCAGCCGTTCCCGGTGCGGGACGTGCACGTTTGGAGCACGTCAGCCAGGGGTCCGTTCAACCGCCCGTGTGCGGAGAAGTCGACCTTCACCTTGGTCTGGAGGGGCCCAGAGACATTGTGAGGGACAGTGACCCCATGAGGTTGCAGTGAGTGGGGTCAAGGGGGGAAATATATGAGATGGCCATCTTAGTAATATTGTTGATTGTTGTTGATTGATTGGGAATATATTATTGATTAATCCGGATCCTTGGTGTGGGTTTTCTTATTGACTGGAATTCATATTGATTGCGTTACGAAAGCGTATAAATCATATATCTTTCTGGCGGGGTTCCTCTCACGGTCCGGGGGTCACCGAGACCAGGTAGTCACCGGGAGGACCACGTAACAGAATTGGGGGCTCGTCCAATTGAATTCCGGGATATAAAATTGTATAAAATAATGAAATAATATTTTTATTAATTAAAATTAATTAATTAATTAGTAATTGGTAAATTTTTGGGAAATTGTGGTAAAGTCTTGGGTGAAGGTTAACAGGTGTTAACGATAGTCACCATGGCGTTTGTGGCACAGAACTTTGCGGTAACCCCGAGTGAGGCACAGTTCCGAGCGTTACTAAAATCGGACCTCTTGAAATTGGCCAAACATTTTAAGTTGGAGGTCCGAACTAATTTGAGGAAGGCAATGTTGCAGACTGTGGTGATACAATCTATGGTGGGATTAGGAACATGGGACGAGTTAGCCTGGGAGTGGCTACCCGAAGAACCAGAAGACGTGGAGCTCCGGAAACTGGAGTTGCAATTACGGAGCCAGGAACGGATCAAAGAAGAAGAAAGGAAAGCAGAAAAGGAAAGGGCAGAAGAAGAAAGGAAAGCAGAAAAGGAAAGAGCAGAAGAAGAAAGGAAATCAGAAAAGGAAAGATCAGAAGAGGAAAGGAAAGCAGAAGAGAGGAGAGAAGAGAAACAAGCAGAAGAAAGGAGAGTGGAACGAGAACTCCAGGAAAGGTTAGAAAGGATGAAAACAGAGGAAAGGAAAGCAGAAGAGAGGAGAGAAGAGAAACAAGCAGAGGAAAGGAGAGTGGAACGAGAACTCCAGGAAAGGTTAGAAGGGAGAAAAGCAGAGGAGAGAAAAGCCGAAAGGGAATTAAAGGAACGTGACATGGCGCTTCAGCAAGAAATTAAATTCAAGGAGCTGGAGTTAATGAGAGAACGGGGAGAGGTACCACCCTTGCTGACTGGGCCGACACCTAGCCAGAACACCTGGGAGGTGGGCAGACATGTGAGGCTGGTTCCACCCTTCAGTGAAAAGGAAGTCGCTAAATTTTTTCCACACTTTGAGAAAGTGGCTCGACAGTTAAACTGGCCGGAGGAGGCCTGGACCATACTAGTGCAAAGTGTGCTGTGGGTAAAGCTCAAGATATTTATTCGGCGCTACCAATGGACCAATGTGCAGATTATGAGGTATTGAAGAAGCACATTCTCAAAGCCTATGAGTTCGTTCCTGAAGCTTACCGGCAAAAATTCAGGAATGCCAGGACGAGGGAGAGTGAGACCCATGTGGAGTTTGCCAGAGTGAAAGAAAACATGTTTGATCGGTGGTGTGAGTCAAAAGGAGTCGGAAAAGACTTCGAAGCATTGCGTGACTTGATCCTGGTGGAGGAATTTCAACAGTGTGTCCACGAGGACATCAAAGTGTACCTGCAGGAAAAGAAAGTACCAAAGTTGTGGGACGCAGCCACCATGGCAGATGATTATGCCTTAACACACCGGATAGGGGTCCACAAACCTAACTCCTCGCCTAGACTTCAGCAGGGGAGTTATGGAACACCCGGTGCGGAGAACGACAATACATGGCGGCGGCCTCGAGAGGATTATGGGGACAACTCTGATACCCCAACTGTTCGAAATCAGGGGGCTACGGGCCGAAGACAAACTTATTTCCCGGGGGGCCCGAGGCAGACCACGAGTTTTTCCTCCGGGCCTACTTGCGCCTTTTGCAAAAAACCTGGACACTTGATGTCCAGTTGTTACCTCATGAAAAGGGACAACCCAGAGCGGAGTCCGACTAGTACAACTCCGAATGCGATGGCAAACGTAAGAAAGCGCCCACAGAAGAGTTACCAACCATTTATTTATGAGGGGTTTGTCTCACTAGAGGGAGACTTGACTAACCCAAGACCTGTTAGGGTATTGAGGGACACAGGAGCCCATCAATCCTTAATGCTTGAAGGCATTTTGCCATTGTCAAAGAGTACAGCAACTGGTGATAGTGTTCGGTTACAAGGGATCGGTGGCTGTGTTAGTGCCCCACTTCATGTCATCCATTTGGAATCCGATTTGGTGTCAGGACCGGTCACCGTCGGTTTACAAGCCACGCTTCCTGTAGAGGGAGTATCTGTGGTTATCGGGAATGATTTGGCCGGGGGTCAGGTTTATGGTAACCCGAGGGTTGGTAAAGAGCCCAGCAGGGAAAATAACACCACACCAGCTCAGGAGGGCGACAAAAGTACCAAGTTATTTGTCGGGGGACTGAACTTCAAAACAGAGGAAGAAGTTCTGACCTCTGTCTTCAACAGATATGGGCCGCTGGTGGAAGTGCGGTTGGTAAAAGACAGGGAAACGCAACAGTCAAGAGGGTTCGCCTTTGTCACGTTTGCAAGCACAAAAGACGCCAGAGAGGCAGAGAAGAATTGGAATGGTAAGGATTTGGAGGGTCGGACCATAACAGTAGGGAAGGCATTTCGTAGGCATCGAGAGGTCTACAGAAGAGGACAACTTGGCGGTAGTTTTGGTGTTGGCAGCAGCCGATATTACGATGGAGGCTCCCAGAGTTACGGCATCCCCCGAAAGAATGATTGTCAGAGCACTGGCCGAGACGGAGACCGCCAGTCAGGTGACTACTGGGTCAAGTGGTCCCACCGTAACTGTTAGGAGTCCGGAGAAGTTGAAGCACTATATACGGCGGAGCCGCCGAGCCTGGGCTCCTACACGGACTAACCGTGAACGCCACGTTCTTAAAGTCGTCCAGGTAGTGAACTTTCCTGCACGGACTAACCGTGAACTCCACGTTCTTAAAGGCGTCCATGTAATGAATTTTCCTCCCCGGACTAACCGTGAACTCCACATTCCTTAAGGCGTCCATGTAGTGTATACTCAGCTTGGCCTCCCGAAAAAGTGCTATCGAGTTGTTTAACTTTGGGGTTTTGGTCACCACCCCTTAACCAGCATTCAAGAGAAACTAGAAGTGTTGACGCTTGGTCCAGAGTGAATTACCTTTGGAATCTCTGGGGGTTTTGTTAAATCTTGTTGCTTTGTTTTTTGAGATGTAATAATTGTGCCCGGGGGAACTGATGATTTGGGGTGTGAGTTATCTTGTTTGTTTATCAAAGTTGGCCTGCAAAGAAAGTTTTCGCTGGGTTCAAACTTTCTTTCTTGAAGGAGGGGAGTGTTACGGATTCCGGATTTATGTGAATTACTATTCAGGTCATTGCTTATTAATGTTTATTGTATTAAAGGTTGTTGTGGTTAAATGGTTAGAAGCACTCCTGATAACAGGAGACGGGAAACGGGATGGTGAACCGGAAGAAGAAAAAAGACAAGGTCGGGAGAGAAGCGGCCATCTTGATCCTCGACCAGCTCCGACGCGAGCCGAGTCGATCTTTATCTGCTTTGGAACGCTGCGTTTGAAAAGCCCGTCGGGCGAGAGGAGTTACCTGCGCGGGGTGATTGCCTGTTACGTGTCAGGTTGCCGTGGGTTCCTGGAAGGAACCAAGCGTCCGGCACTGTTCGCCTCGACGCCTACGAGTGCGTGTACGGGTCGCACCTTGGGCCTCGCGCGCTTTGCGAGCCGTTCACAGCCCAGAGGCCGCGATCCCGGGCTCCGACCCCGGTGGCGTCCCGAGGAGGTGTCCGCTGCAGCAGCCGTGCCCGGTACGGGACGTGCACGTTTGGAGCACGTCAGCCAGGGGTCCGTTCAACTGCCCGTGTGCGGAGAAGTCGACCTTCACCTTTGTCTGGAGGGGCCCAGAGACATTGTGAGTGGGGTCAAGGGGGGAAATATATGAGATGGCCATCTTAGTAATATTGTTGATTGATTGTTGATTGTTGTTGATTGATTGGGAATATAATATTGATTAATCCGGATCCTTGGTGTGGGGTTTCTTATTGACTGGAATTCATATTGATTGCGTTACGAAAGCGTATAAATCATATATCTTTCTGGCGGGGTTCCTCTCACGGTCCGGGGGTCACCGAGACCAGGTAGTCACCGGGAGGACCACGTAACAGTTGAAATATGTTGAAAAAGTCGAAACTTTACATGGGGTGTACTTACTTTTTCACGTGACTGTACCAGCTCAACTTGGCTCGCTGCACTCGCCTCACCACGCGTCGCTACTGAGGACCAGGCTTATTTTAACTTGAGGATAATGACTGCACCTGAGTTGATGTGTTGTGTTGTGCGTTAAATACTTTACCTCACCACCAAGTAATTCAAAACGCCTCACCACCACAAAATTAAAAACACCTCACAGCCATGAAACACGTAATTATAAACACCTCACTACCACGAAATTAAAAACACCTCACAGCCACGAAATTAAAAACATCTCACAGCCACAAAATTAAAAGCACCTCACAGCCACGAAATTAAAAACACCTCACAGCCACGAAATGAAAAACACCTCACAGCCACCAAATGAAAAACACCTCACAGCCACCAAATTAAAAACACCTCACAGCCACCAAATTAAAAACACCTCACAGCCACGAAATTAAAAACACCTCACAACCACGAAATTAAAAACTCCTCACACCCACGAAATTAAAAACACTTCACAGCCACGAAACACAAAATTAAAAACACCTCACAGCCACGAAACACGTGATTAAAAACACCTCACAGCCACGAAATTAAAAACACCTCACAGCCACGAAATTAAAAACACCTCACAGCCACGAAATTAAAAACACCTCACAGCCACGAAACACGAAATTAAAAACACCGCACAGCCACGAAATTAAAAACACCTCACAGCCATGAAATTAAAAACACCTCAGCCATGAAATTAAAAACACCTCAGCCATGAAATTAACAGCACCTCACAGCCATGAAATTAAAAACACCTCACAGCCACGTAACACGAAATTAAAAACACCTCACAGCCATGAAACTAAAAACACCTCACCACCATGAAATTAAAAACACCTCACCTCCACAAAATTAAAAACACCCCACAACCACGAAACACGAAATTAAAAACACCTCACAGCCACAAAATTAAAAACACCTCACCACCACTAAATTAAAAACACGTCACCACCACAAAATTAAAAACACCTCACCACCATGAACTTAAAAACACCTCACAGCCACAAAATTAAAAACACCTCACCACTACGAAATTAAAAATACCTTACAGCCACAAAATTAAAAACAGCTTACAGCCACGAAATTAAAAACACCTCACAGCCATGAAACACGAAATTAAAAACACCTCACAGCCACGAAACACGAAATTAAAAACACCTCACAGCCACGAAATTAAAAACACCTCACAGCCACAAAATTAAAAACACCTCACAGCCACAAAATTAAAAACACCTCACAGCCACGAAACACGAAATTAAAAACACCTCACAGCCACAAAATTAAAAACCTCACAGCCACGAAACACGAAATTAAAAACACCTCACAGCCATGAAACACGAAATTAAAAACACCTCACAGCCACGAAATTAAAAACACTTCACAGCCACGAAATTAAAAACACCTCACAGCCACGAAATTAAAAACACCTCACAGCCACGAAATTAAAAACACCTCACAGCCATGAAACACGAAATTAAAAATACCTTACAGCCACGAAATTAAAAACACCTCACAGCCACGAAATTAAAAACACCTCACAGCCACGAAATTAAAAATACCTTACAGCCACGAAATTAAAAACACCTCACAGCCACGAAATTAAAAACACCTCACAGCCACGAAACACGAAATTAAAAACACCTCACAGCCACGAAATTAAAAACACCTCACAGCCACAAAATTAAAAACACCTCACAGCCACAAAATTAAAAACACCTCACAGCCACGAAACACGAAATTAAAAACACCTCACAGCCACAAAATAAAAAACCTCACAGCCACGAAACACGAAATTAAAAACACCTCACAGCCATGAAACACGAAATTAAAAACACCTCACAGCCACGAAATTAAAAACACTTCACAGCCACGAAATTAAAAACACCTCACAGCCACGAAATTAAAAACACCTCACAGCCACGAAATTAAAAACACCTCACAGCCACGAAATTAAAAACACCTCACAGCCACGAAATTAAAAACACCTCACAGCCACGAAATTAAAAACACCTCAGCCACGAAACACGAAATTAAAAACACCTCAGCCACAAAATTAAAAACACCTCACAGCCACGAAACACAAAATTAAAAACACCTCACAGCCACGAAATTAAAAACACCTCACCACCACGAAATTAATAACACCTCACCACCACAAAATTAAAAACACCTCACAGCCATGAAATTAAAAACACCCCACCACCACGAAATTAAAAACAGCTCACCACCACGAATTTAAAAAATACCTCACAGCCATGAAATTAAACAAAGCTTGTCGACAATTAAAGATCGACGTCCTGAAGCTACGTCCGCGTCTTATTTAATCTAACGATTATATATTCAATGCAAATGAGACGCCCTGCTCGTACTGTGGAGTTTCTACTATTTCTTGCAGTTATATATATATATATACTACCTTGGCTCGGCTCACTGCGCTCGCCTCACCACGCGTCGTTGCAGAGGAACGGGCTTATTTTAGCTGAGGAAAATGACTGTACCTGAGTTGCTGTGTTGTCATGATTTACACCAATCATAATACAAACTATTATTTTGCACAAATGTATTTGTTGTGTTTGTGATATTACATTTTTATTGGCAATTTAGGTTGAAGATTCAGGTTGAAATTTTTTTTTTCAAGAAAGAACCCCTCAGCACATACATGGGGGAGGGGTAGGTGCAGACTGGAAATTTGGGACATTACACACCACCACGTAATCCAAAACACCTCACCCCACATAATTCAAAACACCTCACCACCAAGTAATTTAAAACACCTCACAGCCATAAAACAAGTAATAAAAACACCTCACCACCACAAAATTGAAAACACCTCACAGCCACAAAATTAAAAACACCTCACCACCACGTCATTTAAAAACACCTCACCACCAACTAATTCAAAACACCTCATCACCAACTAATTCAAAACACCTCACCACCACATAATTAAAAACACCTCACCAGCACGTAATTATAAATACCTCAGCACCACGTAATTCAAAACACCTCACCACCACATAATTAAAAACACCTCACCAGCACGTAATTATAAATACCTCAGCACCACGTAATTCAAAACACCTCACCACCACGTAATTCAAAACACCTCACCACCATGTGATTTAAAAACACCTCACCACCATGTAATTCAAAACACCTCACCACCACGTGATTCAAAACACATCACCACCACGTAATTCAAAACACCTCACCACCACGTAATTCAAAACACCTCACCACCATGTGATTTAAAAACACCTCCCCACCACGTCATTTAAAAACACCTCACCACCACATAATTCAAAATACCTCACCACCACGTGATTAAAAACCACCACGACGTTATTAAAAACACTTCACAACCACAGAAACAAAAGTTTGAGGGAGTCGTTAAGTGACAACACAGACACTGCCCAGATGTGTCGATATATAGATAAATGACTGCACCCAAGTTGCCGTTTTGTCATGGTTTAAACCAATCATAATTCAAACAATTATTTTGCACAAATGTATTTGTAACATACGTGATATCACATTTTATAAACAATTGAAGTTGAAAAGTTAAGGTGAAAAAAAAAAAATTCCCGAAAAAATTCCCCCAAAAAAATATATATATTGGAAATATTTTCAAAACAAAATACCCTTTGGACATACCGACGGGAGAGATATGTGTATACCAGAAGTTTGGTACGATTTCACAAAAGTTTGAGGGAGTAGTTCAGTGACAACACAGGACAAGACAAGACAGACGCTGCACAGATATATATATATGACTCCATGGTAAGATCTCCAACCTTTCATTGAACAAACAATGACAACGTTTCGATTAATAGTAAGGGCATTTTATGAGATATTTCACAAATCTGTTAACTAAATTGTTACCAAAAAATTTCTTCACCAATATGTTTGTAAAGGTGTGTAATAACATGTGTTAAAATGTTGAAGGTCAACTCCCGTGGGAAACCCAGAAAAAAAGCTGTTGAATTCGGGTACCGAAAAATTATTTTCGAGAATTTTTATTTTTTTAAATCGGCCCTTAAGTAACTTATGAGGGGTCAAGTAAGGGTTTTTCATGATTCTGAGTTGATTGTTAACATTTATATTTTCACTTTTACATTTACACACAAAGTATTTGTATAAAAGCATTTGTGGCCAGAAAAACTGTTTCTCATTCTTCCTCTGCTCAGTCCACCTTGTGACTTGGCTGCCTTCATTAATGTCTGCTCAATGCAAATGTCACACCATGTGCCGGACCACTCATGACTTGAGTAACGGACAACGTGGTTCCCGTGGGCAGTGAGACGTTCTAAGGTGTCTTTGTAAGCAGGCAAAGTTTCCAGTTCCTTCATGAGTTGACAGTACAGCCGTGCGCCCTTGGCATACTGATGATGGCCTGCAGCGGCAAAGATGTGAAGCATCTTGGTAACAATGCAGGACAGATGCCCATTGTGGTCTGCAAGTCGCTCGGTTCTGATAAAGACCTTGATCACATCTACCATGTGGTGGTACTCCACCCAGAGTGCAGGTGTTCTTCCTCCTTTTGTGAGTCGTTTGAAGGTTTCTTCAAACCTTTGCTCAAACACTGGCACTACTGGGTCTGAGTGTCTGGCTCCCATCTTCCCATCAGCCACCTTCTCCATGAAGGTCTTCATGTCACCATGCTCCTCCTCAGTGAAGGCAAGTTTCATGATGTGTTGATAGATGGCTGCATCGATGAGGAGGTGAACACGGATTGCCTTGTCAAAACATCCTCCATCCATGATGCGGTTGGCTGTCGTACTTCCAGGATAGATCAACTGGATCACATCTAGTAGTACAGAATCTTCCATGATGTTACCCATTGATCCAAGATAAGACTTCAGCAGGTGAAAACCACCCAACCTTGGAATGACGGGTAGATTTGCCTGCTTTATTATATTCACAGCCTTCAGCCAAATCGGAAGATCAAAGGTCACTATAGCGACCCCAGCGCGCCGTATGCACTCTTTCAGAGTGGTGAAGATGGTGTTGAGGTCATTAGGGTCTCCTTCAATAACTGGGAGGAACTCGATCTGTGTGTTCTGCTTTGCATCATTAGCATGGATTCTCTTCATCCAGCCATTCCAGTTGGAGTGTGGGAACTCAGGATCGTTGGCTTTGATCACCCACCCCGCTGCCCAGAGTGTGTCACCTGGAGTGAGGAGTGGCTGATCATGAGCCAGGGAGGAGGAAAGCTCAGCGAGGGGGAGAAACATGATCGCGTTCGTTCCTATCTGTTTCCTGTTCGTAAATGGAATAATCTTTACTTCAGTTCCTCTCAGGATCTTAGCTTTGTCGAGTGCCTTCAACTTCACCCGGGGGAAAGCTGCTGTTGTCTGTGGATCTGGCAAAGGTGGTGCCGGAGAGGTGACTTCGATCCAACCCATTGAGTGAAAGGGAGTGTTTCCGTGAATAGAGACAATGTTTAAATCTATATTGTCTCCAACAAACTGAGTGACTGCATTGTTTGTTTCCCCAACCTCCATAAAGACCACCTGATCATTACTTGACAATTCACTTTCACTGGCTGGCACTTTGGCTGTCATCACTGATTGATCCTCAAGCGCAGCATCAACCGCAACCTCATCATTGATCTGTTCATCGGTTTCCTCCACAATGGTGTCAAGAGTGCCAGAAGTATCTGGAACATCATCTCCACTCCTACTATTAAGGAAGCAGTATTTGTAGTTTTGTGTCTCCGTGTAAGACTCAGTGTATCCCAGCCGGTGGAACTTGTTGAGCATCCATTTTGACCCAAATCTATGATCAAGTTGTATGGCAAGCCCCATTTGGTGTGGCAATACTCCAGACCGAGGTCGACAGGCCTTAATAAAATTCTGCCCCCAAACGGCAACTCTTTCGTCTGTCTTGACAATCGGTCTCAAGAACATCTGAAGGCTTGCAGGAACAAGTGTCAGCTGACTATCGATGTCAGTCATACTGTGTGTGGTGGGGTATGACTTTGGACCTAAATCAATCAAGGCAATATCATTGGATATGAACTTGAGTGCCGTCTTTATGATCTGAGTCTTCTCATCTCCATGGTCAAGATTAGCATGATGCGCTCGCAGAATATTGTCGGTGCCATCTTTGAGACAGAGTACATCTGCCCTTCTTTCCTGTGTTGTGAAATACAAGGTGTCTTCGTATTTCTCTAGAAGTTTTATCTTTAGCCAATGCTTTGAATAAGAAAGGCTCTTCTCTGGTGACTGATCAAACTCCTGCAGCTTTTCATGGACTTGGTCCATGTTCATTACCCCATGCTCTAATTCTGAGTCTAACCATTCGCAGAATTCAATAAAAACTGCCTCTCGCTCCTCATCAATACTCCTCTGTCCTCTCTTCCTTTTTCCTTCCTCATCAGTCTTGGACAAACTGTCACCTCTCGCAAACATAAGTTTGCATCGCAAATGGTACAGTGTTTCTTCTGCTACCAAGTCGTTGATCCCTTCCAGGCGTCCAGTGACTTCAGTGCCCCAGTCATCCCCGCGACTCCGTGCTGTCTTCAGCAAGCTTGCCTTCAGTGTATCTGCAGTCAAATTATCTGGCACTCTATTTCTTTCTTGCTTGTGCTGGATTATTTTTGTAGAGCTGGGCTGGTTGGTTGCAAAGAATGCATACATCCTTATACAGGAGGTCAACTGACTGTGATCTTCTAGAACTGCAGCCAGTTGATGAACTGAACTCACAAGTAGTGCGTCTTCTCTTCAACTTTGATGACTCTTTCTCTGCCTTTGATGCTTGAGCTGACTTATTGGTGGTTGCAACAAAGTTGTTGTACAGATCATTTTTACACTTCTGGTGGTACCTCAGTTTTCCTTCCTTTTGAGCCTCCTTCATACGTTCCACAACAGTAACATTTTCGACAGTTTCTGCTTGTTTCAATAAAGTTGAGTATCCCTTTGGAGTTGCCTGTATGAGCCTTTCAGCTGGTGTATCCGAGCGTGCACAGATGAAGCAATTGAGCACAGGTCTTCATCCATATTGCTAGACTCCATGTCCTGCAAAGTAGAAAATGAGATATATTTAGAAATTATTTTTCCACAAAGGAGTGTCTGTGGTGAAATATAAGTGTTAACAATCAACTCAGAATCATGAAAAACCCTTATTTGACCCCTCATAAGTTACTTAAGGGCCGATTTAAAAAAATAAAAATTCTCGAAAATAATTTTTCGGTACCCGAATTCAACAGCTTTTTTTTCTGGGTTTCCCACGGGAGTTGACCTTCAACATTTTAACACATGTTATTACACACCTTTACAAACATATTGGTGAAGAAATTTTTTGGTAACAATTTAGTTAACAGATTTTCATATGTTTCCCTTACTATAACATGTGACAAAGCCACACGCCTCCGTTAATCTTCCTCAAGAGTGATAAAATCATCTCAACATCCCCTTATATGCAAAGTGGGTGGGGTATATGCAAAGTGGGGTAGTCAAAGCTGGACAGCTGAAACGTTGTCATTGTTTGTTCAATTAAAGGTTGGAGATCTTTCCATGGAGTCATTTGGATTTACTCCCAACCGCAAATCTTTGCATATATATATGCAGATGCGACACAGCTTTATGGCGCTCTTCAATGCCAACACCTGCCTACGAAGCACCAATCTTTTTTTTAACATTCAGGTTAGGAATCGAACCCAGACTAGGCACCTTCAAGGTAAGTGTGCTACCTACAGATATATAATATATATATATATATATATATATATATATATATATATATATACATATATATATATATATATATATATATACATATATATATATATATATATATATATACACACACACACACACACACACACACACACACTCACACACACACACACACACACACACACACACACACACACACACACATACATACATACATACACACACACACACACACACACACACACACACACACACACACACACACACACACACACACACTATATATATATATATATATATATATATATATATATATATATATATATATATATAAATAAATATACAGTCACGTGAAAAAGTAAGTACACCCCATGTAAAGCTTTGACTTTTTCAACGTACAGCTATTTAATCTTCATTTCAACAATATTGATAGATAAAGATGATATAATATAACAAATATCATGAAACATTTACATTTTGTGATCCATTGTATAATTTAAATAAACATAAATGCAAATTTCACATGTGGAAAAAGTAAGTACACCCCTACATTTATCACGACTTCAAATACCTAAAATTAGAATCAGGTGCACCAGCTCAGGTGCAAATGATTGGAACATCATCAGAGAGGATCTTGGAGGAACCTGTCTTATTTAAACCTCAGACATTTAGTTTGGTTTGCTCTTTGTTGTTGAAGTGTGCGGCGTCACCATGCCGAGGTCAAAAGAGCTCTCTGAGGCCTTCAGAAAGAAGGTTATAGATGCCTATGAGTCTGGGAATGGATTTAAAAAGATCTTCAAACAATTTGAAATCAATCATTCGACTGTCCGGAAGATAATCTACAAGTGGAGAAGATGCCAAACAACTGCCAACTTGTTCAGGCCACTCCGCCCCAGCTGTTTCAGTCCAAGAGCAGACCGCAAGATGCTGAAAGAAGTCTCTGAGAACCCCAGAATGTCATCATGGGACCTACAGGTAGCTCTTGCCACTGTTGATGTCAAAGTGCACGAGTCTACCATTAGAAAGAGGCTGCACAAATTTGATCTACATGGGAGGTGTGCCAGGAGGAAACCTTTGCTCTCCAGAAAGAACATCAGGGCAAGACTAAAGTTTGCCAATAAACACCGAGGCAAAGACCAGCACTTCTGGAACAATGTGCTCTGGACAGATGAGTCAAAGTTACAGCTATTTGGCCACAGTACCAGAAGACATGTTTGGTGAAAACCAAACAGCATTTGACCACAAGAACCTGATACCAACTGTAAAGCATGGTGGTGGAAATATTATGGTTTGGGGCAGCTTTGCTGCATCAGGGCCTGGGCAGCTCACCATCATAGAATCCACTATGAATTCTTCATTGTACCAGAAGGTGCTTGAGAATAATGTAAGGCCATCTGTTGGAAGGTTGAAGCTCAACCGAAGGTGGTACTTGCAACATGACAATAACCCTAAACGTACCAGTAAATCCACCAAGGAATGGCTGAAAAGAAAGAAATGGAGGGTTCTGGAATGGCCAAGTCAAAGCCCGGATCTAAATCCCATCGAGATGTTGTGGGGGGATTTGAAACGAGCTGTGTATGCAAGAAACCCCTCAAACATCGTACAGCTGAAATAATTCTGCATGGAGTGGGCAAAAATTTCTCCCAGTCGATGTCAGAGACTGGTAGACAGTTATAAGAAACGCCTACTTGAGGCGGTGACAAAGGGGGCAATACCACCTATTAGAGCCAAGGGTGTACTTACTTTTTCCACTTGCGAAATTTGCATTTATGTTTATTTAAATTATACAATGGACTACAAAATGTAAATGTTTCATGATATTTGTTATATTATATCACCTTTATCTGTCAATATTGTTGAAATGAAGATCAAATAGCGGTATGTTGAAATATGTTGAAAATGTCAAAACTTTACATGTTTTGTAACAGACTTGGCATTTAATATGGAATATTTTTTTTTTCTTGACTTGGGTTTATTTTCTTAACTCAGTATATCAATCTGGTGAGTTTCTTTTACACTTTGGTGATTTATTTGTTAAAAGAACCATGTCACTGATTGTCTGTCGCAGCAAGAAGTCAACAACAGGATTATATCACAGGTGGCGTGGCAAAATGTACGGACAGGTGCATTTGATGATTGGCTTCACAGTCGGGTATACAAGGGTTGTGGCGTTCTGTATTAGTGGAAAACAACTGCTGCACATCTCCAAAAGTTATTGCCGCTTCCTCTGGAGATGGTCCGTCAACTCGACAATGCTGTTTGTCATAGAGTGGTGGCTTTACGAAATTACGGCAAGAAACAGCGTGCTATTGCTCGGCAGTATGGCATCACTCAAGGTCAGGTGTCAAAGATCCTGAAACGAAATGTTCAGAGAGGTGTCCCTCCTCCAATACCGAGGCCAGGACGTCCCCGCAGAACCACAAGGAGGGATGATCGCCAGCTGCACCGGTTAGTCCGCAATGGCCATACCAAGTCAGCTAATCGGCTTAGGGCTGAGTGGCAGCAACTGACAAATGTGCCTGTATCCAGAAGGCTAGTCAACCAACGACTGGTTCAAGCAGGCTATCGTGCCAGGCGTCCCCTGAGAAAGCCACGCTTGACCAGACAACACCGCCAGCGCCGATTGCAGTGGGCCAGAAAGCACCGTCAATGGCAGCCAGGACACTGGAATCACGTGATCTTCAGTGACGAGTCTAGATTTCTGGTCTATCGTCAAGATGGCCGTGTCCGAGTGCGCAGACAAGTGCATGAAGCCTACAACAAAGATTGTATAGTGCCAAGAGTCCAAGCTGGAGGTGGTGTGGTGACTGTTTGGGCTGCTTTTCATGCAGGAGGCAAAACTGACCTGGTTGTTCTGAATGGAAACCTGAACCAGTTCAAGTACAGGGTCATTCTGGAAGAAACATTGCTTCCATTTGCTCGTGCAGCCTTTCGAGTAAACTTTGTCTTCCAAGATGACAATGCATGGCCTCATCGTGCTCGCATGATCCAACACTTTCTTGCTGACCGTGGTGTAGAGCATATGGAGTGGCCTGCCATGTCCCCGGATATGAATCCGATAGAGAACTTGTGGGCAGAATTAACGCGTCAAATCGACAACTTGGACCAGCAGCCTGCTTCTGTGCGTGAATTGCAACAGACTATTGTCACTGCATGGCAAGCGATTCCTGTCCAAACCTTGGCAAATCTCGTGAACAGCATGCCTCAACGTGTACGTGCTCTCCTGAATGCTCGTGGGGGTTACACGAAGTACTGAACTGTAATTTTACTGTCCGTAATCCCAGTCGTAATTTAACTTTTGTTTTTGTTAAAAAGAAATTGGGCTAATGTGCAAAATAAAGAGATACTTCTTTGTAAACGTACAGA